>NW_026585504.1:16039669-16073476 GCF_907164565.1 Psammomys obesus
GGCCCCGCGCCCCGTGGCCGCGCCATGCCCGTCGGGCGCCCGGGCAGGGTCATGTCCCGACACCCGAGCGGCAGCCGAGCCCACCAGCCCGCGGCGCGGCGGGGACTGGGGACGCTCGGCGCCTCGGGCTCGGGACTGCCCCGGGGGCGGAGCCTCGGCGACGCCCGCCCCGCCCCGCCCCGCCGCGGCCGCGCCCCCCGCCCACTCCTTTCGCTTTCGGAGAAAGCGCGGGCCTCCCGCGGCCCTCGCCGCCCGCCCGCGGAACGCTAGGGGGGCCCCTGGAATCGCGGGAGGCCTGGCCCGGGGCCCCCGCGGGATCTCTCCACCTGCCCTCGAGGAGGAGGAGGAGGAGCTGCCCCTCCCCCGAGCCCTGGTGCCCTCCCTCCCTCCCCACCCTTCCCCCCCGGGCTTCCGAAGGATTCCTTCAGAGCGAACCGAGGGTCTTGACCTGCACAGGAAGGAGCTGCCTGTTCCTTCGCGGTCTTCCTCGAGCTCTTTTCCGTGTCCCAACCTTCCTGGTCAAAGGTTTCTGAGTCCCTCAGGCTCTCCTCTGGCCTGGGTCCCTTAATCCGGGGTTCAAGGCCGTCGGCCACCCAAGGGAGACACGCCAATCAATGCCTGCGCCCAACTGCTGAGACCGCTCCCCACCCCCACCCCTCGGAGCTCCCCACTTCCCGGCGGGCAGAGAACAAGGTCAAGAGGCGGAGCCTGAGTCTCTGCAAGTCTCCCAGCCAGTCCAGTCGTGCCTTTTCCCGGCCCCCCACTAGCTGGAGGTGCTTTCTCCTCCCCCCTCCCCCGCCGCTTCCTCTGGAGCCTTGGGGCCGCAGAGCCCCTTCGCCCCTCTGAACTGCTGGTTCTCCTTCGGAGCGGAGCTGCCAGCTCTGCAGGGTTGCTCTCAGAGTAAAATTTAGAGGTGGGTGTTGAGCGCGTAGCTCGGTGGTAGAGCACTTACTTGCCTTGCGTGTGACAAATGCTGGATTCCATGCCCAACATGGAAGGAAGGAAAAAAGGGCTGAGGCTCTAAAATGTGAGTGCTTTTTAGAGTTGTGATAGACAGCCAGTCCCTTAGGCCCACCGCATCTTAGATGGAAATTTAGGCTCGCCTCCTCCATCATTTCCCTATTTGTAAACGGAAGAAAACCTCACCTGACCTACAGTTGCGGTTGTGTATTGCAAAGAGAACACTGACGTCGAAGTTCAGACACCTCGAAGTCCTTGTCACATCTGGATAGGTCAGTGGACTGTGCGTGCTGGTGGTCAGCTGACCGCAAGGCTACTGTGAGCGGAAGCCAGAATTTTCTGCCTTCCCCTAAATGCCAGAGGATTGAGGGCCCCTCACTGGACACCTAGAGCCTGGGATTAGGGCATTTCCAGGAAAATTGCCTCCAAGACTGACAAAGACCCAGGGGCGTGTACGCACCTTCCCTTTTCTCTGTTCAGCAAGAGTTTAAGATGGACCAGGAGATGGGACATGAATGTTGATAGGGAAAATGAGAACCTTTGACAAAGAGAAAAGATTCCTTGGGGATTGACGGAGGAGGAGGAGAGAGAAAGAGAAGAAAAGAAAGGAGGGAGAGAGAGAGAGAGGCGGAAGGAATGAAAGCACAAGAGAAAGGAAAACACAAGTTTGAACACTTGCCTCTCTTTCATGGAAAAGTCAAGAAACAACATGGACACATGGACACAGACAACTTTTCTGGGGCAGAAGTGTGGAGGTCTGGATTCTTGAGCCTAGAGCTGTGCCAGCCTGTAGCACGGAATTCAGAAGAGCTGTCCACAGAGGGTAGACCGGGACCTGGCAGAGGAAAATGAGACGAGGGAGAAGGGAACATGTTCCTGGGTGCCAGGCAATGTGTGGGCAATACTGGCAGATAAGTAAGCTGGGGTCTGACCCAGCTGCTGGAGAAAGCCCAGAACAATTCTTTTCTTAATCCACGTACCCGCTCAAGTCTTAGGTCCACCACAGCAGGAACCAAAGAATTGATCTTTGTTGCTGGGTGTGATGGTGAGTGCCTGTAATACCCTTACCAGGACTTGTTAGGCAGAAGTAGGAGAAGCAGGTGTTCCAGCTGTCCATCCTGAGCGGTAAAGCTGGCCAGCCTGGGCTACCAGAAGCCCTTTCTCAACAATAACAACATAAATTGTTCTTCGCCATGCCTGTCTAGGTGTATTCTGTTGGACGGGTAAGTACAATGTGGAAGAGGTAGCTGAGAGCTGGAGGCCTCCAGTGCATGGTATCTTCCTCACCACAGAAGAGAGAAGGGCTCAGCTAGAATGCTGGTTAGGGCACTTGCTCAAGGCCTGGCTGAGCCCCTGGTTTCTGTCCCTGTGTTCCTGTTAAATTTCTCCCTCCCTGCCTTCCTACTTCCTCTTCCCTACATTCCTTGATATAAAATCTTCTCCTGTAGTCAGGCTGTCCTGGAACTCAGACTCTGCACCTCCAGGGCACTGGGATTGTAGGCATGCACCACCACAGCACAGGTGGCAGTTTTTGTTTTGTTGTTTTTTGTTTTTTTGTTTTTTTTCATCAAGGGACTTGTAGTTCTTTATACAATGAAGCAAGGGTCTGTCTCCACCTACCTCAGGCAGAAACATACTGAGGCAAGGCCTGGAGAGGTCATAATAAAGTAATCAATAGTAAGCTGCCAAATCTAGTAATCTCCTGCCTCGGCCTCCCCAGTACCAGGGCCCCAGATGGAAGCCATCATGCCCAGCTTCCTCCACTTTTTGATGCTTGAGAAGGGATGTGAAGAAAATCCGTTTGAACAGTGGGCAGATGGCATATGTGGCCTCTTGTGTGCTTAAAAGGAAAGGGCTGAAAAGGACCAGGGAGGAAGTAACTGGGCACAGAAGAGTATGTGAAGGTTAAGGGGTTGCCCTGAGCTAGGCCATGGGAGTCACTCTGCTCTGGCCACTGACCAATTTGATGTCAGTGGAAACAAACTTTCTCCTCCACTTCCTCCTCCTCCTTTGTTTTCCTCTTTCTCTCTCCTCCTCCCTTTTTCTTCTTTGCCGTCTTGACTCAGCCTTCTGAGCGCTGGGATCACAGGCATGTACCACCCCCAACTTTCAACCTGTTTTCTTGGGGCATCTCAATGGCATGGTCTTCCTAGACCTTCAAACACCGGGTCCTAAGGTGCCTGAGTCTTCTTCCTGTGCCTGGCCCTCTGGACTCAGTATGTGTCTCTCCTGGACGGTAACAACCATGGGACAAAAATATGGGGAGAGGGGAGGCCTGAAAATGGGATGCATCACCCCCACCTCTATCAGGTCAGGCGCAGTTTCTAAAGCTCCTTGAAATTAAACAAAATATTTTACTTGATGTGTATAAGTGCATGCCTGTCTGTGTACCACACGAGTGCCCAGTGCTCACAGAGGCCAGTACAGGGTGTCCTATCCCCTGGGATCAGAGTTGCAGATGGTTGTGAGCTGCCAGGTGGATGCTGGGAATTAAACCTGGGTCCTCTGGAAGATCACTGCTGAAACATCTCTCCAGCTCCCCTAAAGGGATGGAGGGGACCAGGTGGGATTAGTACAAAAATCTCATTCTAGTAACATATTCCCTAGGGAATTTCTTTTTTTTTATTTTATTTTCTTTATTTATTTTTGGCTGTCCTGGACTCTTCTTTGTAAACCAGGCTGGCCTCGAACTCACAGCGATCCACCTGCCTCTGTCTCCCAGAGTGCTAGGATTACAGGAGTGCAGCACTGTACCCAGCGAGCTTGGACCTTCTAAGAGATGTTCTGAACATAAGACTCCAGTGTTTTGTAGGAATACTTTGACTCACTCACTGAGCAAGCAAACACCTGTTGAGCGGCTGCAATCAACCAGACACTGTGCTAGGTGCGAAGGAGCAAATGGCCTGTTACTGGGAGTGAGTATCATTTCCCATTTTTATGGAAGAGAACCACTCAGAAGCTGACAGAAACAGAAGACCTTCCCTCACTGTTTCCAATGGGTTGTCAGGGGAAACCCATGAATCTTGGTCATGTATTTCCAGCCTTCTCAAGTGGTCGCTCTGCTCTGATGTTTGGCTCTGCCTGGGGCATTCTTGAAAGAGGGTTGGTGGGAACCTGGACCCGCCCTCAACTGTAGGGTGGGGAAGAGCAGTCCTGGAAGAGGAAATGTACAGGGTGTCTTCCGTGATAGTCCCAACTTCTGACACTTCTTGGCTCCGGGTGTTGGGGACTGCTGTGGTGCTCTGTGTATTCAGATGCTAAATTCTGGGCCCCAGATCTGATTACAGTCTGGACAAGTGCCTTCTCAGCTACACTGAATCAGATGTGGTGTAATCTTTGCTTCCCAGTCACCTCTGATTGGCTAATAAAAAAATAGCTGGACAGCCTGTAACTGGACAGAAGAGAGGGGTCGGTGGAGCTCCTGTTCCTGGTGCTTGGGGTCTCAGGTGGGGACCACAGAGATGGGGAGGAGGAGGAAGATGGAGAGAAAGGACATGGCCTGATAGAGCAGCTACAGCCCAGACGGGACCAATATTGGCAAGTAACTTGGGGTGTATGGCTGGGAAGTAGCCAGACTAGCTGGGAAATTAGTATAAATCGTACTAAAGCCTGTTTAAATAAGTAAAGTTTCAATTATTTGGGAGCTAGCGGGGTTAGAAAAACCTGACGAATTAACAAATTTTCTACAACATCTGAGTTTCTTCTTCTTCTTCTTCTTTTTTTTTTTTTCTAGCAATCTGCCCCATACCCATAGCTTAGTCTTTGTGATAATATTCTGGAATATTCACGATAGCAGGACTGACCGACCCTCCATAATCTTTCACTCTTGTCTAAAACAATATGTGTCACCATGCCTGTGTGTGTGCTTTAACAAGTCTCCTGACACACTTCAGGACCAAGGTTTGCGGTCCCTCCAGGAGCCTGGATTCCTGAGTCTCCACCGTCTCTTGAGGGCAGGGACCTGCAGGGCCTCTCCCAGTAGCCGGCGACTTGGAGGCGATGACCTCCCGGAGGGTCCAAGGTCAGAGACTCAGAATCCCCAGCACAGTCGTGATGTGCTGGGTCTGTCTAGAGTAAAGTGCTCACCAGGGAACTTCCCTGCCTCTCCCAGTCGCCACGGGAGACTCGGCTCTCAACTAGAACACGGTTCCAGCAGGTATGACTTTCACTCCGGGGGCCCTGGTGATGGACTCCACAGAGCAGAGTCGGACTGGAAGAAGGAACCGTGGGAAGCTGCCATTGGCTCAGGGTGCCAGAGGCTAGGGCCCACTGCAGGTGAGTTTAAGCTACCGAGTAACCTGGCCCAAGTGTCACGACTTCGCTTCCTTAAGACCTGGGCTGCCGCGAGCTAGGCGGAGTGCAAGCGCGCGCTCTCGGGGCGCGGGCAGCGCAGACGCTCCATCCCAGCTGCTGCTCACCCTCCCGTCGCTCCTCCTTGCACGGCTGAGACCCAAGACCCGGGACCCATCACATCCCAGACACACGTGCGCTCAACGCCAGTCGGCCAGCTCCACAGGCGAGAAGACCGGGCTCCCATTCCCTCGCGCTGTGATAACAGAGTCCCGGGGCGCGGTGGAAGCGGCAGGGGTCGGCTTGGTGCCTTTCCTTCCTTCCTCCCCCACCTGCGCTTCCTGGATAGGTGGGGGAGCTGGAAGGGCTCCCACAGAGAGGTAGATCCCAGGAAGGCTTCCCCAAAGGTGACTTTCTCAGCTGGCCGGGGAAGGGGAAGGGAGAAGTCGATGGAGATGATAAACTCAAACTACGACTTCAATGTAGTTATGGCAAGAACCAGAAGTTTGTTGATGAGTCTTTATAGTTTTCTGGCTTGAGTTCCAATATTTTTGGTAGTGGCGTATGCTGGAAGGATAGAGGTAATGACGGAGGGGGGGGGGGGCCGCTCCGGAAGATTCCCCGAGCCAGGCTGTCTATGGAGCTGAAGATGACCTTGAATTTTTATCAGTCCAACCTCCACCTCCTTACTGTTGGGGTTGCAAGGCGATTGCTGATGGAGAGTGACTGTAGGGCCTTGTGAACACCAAACACTGCTAACAGCTGTTTTGGTGGCTGTGCTGGGATTAAATACTCCGGCCACCATGCCCAGTTCATTACCCATTTAAAAGATGGGGTACTGTGCCACAGAGAAATGGGTTATCCCTGGGGATTAAGCGGTAGTGCTAGGAGCCCTGAAGCATCTTGCTGACTCTGGCCTTTGGTCGGTCTTGGGTGCAGGGCAGGCTGGAGTTCCCAGGATTAGCTTGTGCTCCAACGGCTTGGGTGCTACCCTTGGCCAAGAAACTGCATTCCACCGACCAGGCACTGGGACAGGCCTTGGCAGCCTTCTAGCTACAGCAGACCCTTTTACAAATGCTGTTCCTTGTAGCGCCCAGGACAGCCCAAGGAAACCCAGGGTCTTTTGGTCTTTTAAGATCATGCAAAAAAACAAAACAAAAACAACAACAACAACAAAAAAAACCATTTGAGTGGAGTTTGTGGCTTCCTGGGCCACTCAAACAACATTCTCCTCTCCTGGGAGAAGCTGCCCATCTTAGCCTCTTCTCTCCACCTAATTTTATTGGAGTTGCTTTTTCCAGAGTTAGGCAGCAAGTGGCTGCCCCACAGCAACTGGGTCCTGAGAACTAAGTGGCTTATTAACTCATTCTCTGCTCTAATGGACTCATTGCACCCATCAGTCAAGCAGTGAGTGATAAAGAGTGGTCTGCTTGTGGATCCCACCTTATTAACAGCAGACAGCCTTACCCACGGCCTAGACCATCTCAGTGGAGGATGGCTGCAGTTTGCTGCTTAGCCAACACAGTGGTAAAGTATGACACAGTCTCAGCACTGTGGAGGGCCCTCACAGATCTCGCCCACGCAGGACAGGACCGCCAGAATCTGCTGGACTCAGTCTCTGGCTCCCTTGGCTCCACACAGCGGTAGGCAAAAGCTGTGCCTAGGTCATGAGAAAGCTGTTAGGGCCAGGTTCTCACTGGAGTTAGGCAGACATTAGGCACCACTTGCTCAGTTATATGATGCTGAGCTCACGCTGGGTCAGGGAACTCCCATTATGAGGATGTTGCTTGCGAGCTGACAGCCGCTTCATTCTGGCAGTGCAGAACCTGAAGTGGGGTTGGAGAGAAGGTCATCTTTGGGATTCGTTAAGGGTGCCACTCGGGATGCAAGCTTTGGACTAAATCTGATCCCTTGTTAAAATGCCATCAAGTTTATTTACAAATATATTTACAGTTTGGGTGACAAGTCAGGACTTCACAGAAAAAAAATAACAAAAGCAGACTTTCTCTGCCCGTGTCAGAAATCAGAGAGACAACAGATCTACAGACAGCATGAGCTAGGCATATGGACACCGACTCTTACTTCCCAGAACTGAAAAAATGTAGGAGACAGCCATTGGTGTTATACTCTTCAACAATGACGTGAAGTTGGGGTGATGGAGGAGCCACTGAAGCTATTCACCAGCAAAAGAAACACTGAGCCACAAGGAAGCCAGTTGTTGGGACAAAGCTAATGTCTTCTGACTGGCTGAGATCTTGGCTCAGAGGTGAGCCTCAGGTGAGCCTGCGGGTAGATGGTGAATGTTGATCAGAATCACCAGGCAGGCAGGGCAGTGACTAGGGTAACTTTCCATCTTCTTTGGCGGGCTTTTTTCCCTGCCCTGTGCTTTGGCATGAGGGTTTCAGCAGCTGCAGGTGGGGGTGGCAAAGGGGCTACAGTGTGTGGCAGTTTCAATAAAAATTTTATTACACAGCCATAATGTCATTGACACTTGTCCAAAGCCAAATGATAAAAGATACAGATCTATATGTGGGTCAGGATGACGCCACAGATTATATGGATTCTATGGTTTTATGTCCTTTAAACAAGAAGAAAAAAAGTCCAAGTATGACATGATGGGAGAGGTCCCAGAAGCTCCAGGGCTTTGCCAGAGTGCACGTGGCGTTCAGTGATCTGTGATTCCACACTGCCATAACTGTCTATATAAAGAGCTTCGGTCAATGGACTCTTCAAGTATGTATGATCGCAACAAGTCCATCACCGCTCCTTTGTCCGCCTCTGTGCCACAGCTACGACAAAGCTGGGGCACAGCCATATTTCCCAATTCTACAGTCACAACACTTCTTCAAAACCTTTGTTGCTGCTTTGTAAAAAAGTAAAAATGTAAACTAGGATAAAGCAACACCCAGGCTTTACTCAACCAGAAGAGCTATAAAGTCCATTTTTGTTTAAATACTACTTAATTCCATGATTTCCCATCATTCCTCCCTCATACAAAAGTCAGTGAAGTCCAGAGCAGAGCTCGGTTCCTCATCACTGTGGAGATCAGCGGCTCTCAGCTGTTTCTTTAGCTTAGTGCTTGGTGAATATCATCAGCTGTACTTTGTTCTGAAAAGATTTGTTAAATGCCACTTTTATTTACAGTTGGAGCTTTACACCTGAGAATGATTATCAAGCAGTCAGCTTATCTCTTTTCAAACATTTCATAATGACATACACACCTCTTTGCTGGCTTCACCCTAGCTGCACAACAGTATATATATGCTTACCATATATATGCGCTCACACAGACACACACAGGCACGCACACACCGCTGCACATGCTGGTAACATTTGCAACCTACATCTTTTTCTATTTGCTCTCCACATCCATGTTGAATCATTTCTTCAAAAAACAGAACGAGTTATTCTTGCCAAACATCAAGCAGAGTCACCAGGAAGAGCCAGGTAGACTGGGTGGGGATGAGACACGCTGGGGTAAGTCAGGAAGCGACAGGCTGTGCCTGGGGAGTGAGCAAGGCTCTTTGGCTGCCTTTCCCGGGACCTGCCACGAGCATCCTGCCCCCAATCAGGACCTAGCCTGTGGGGCAAGTAGGCTAGACGGGGGTTTCCAGTGGGGGAGGGCAGGGCTGGGTAGAGGGGGAGGGGAGTCACACAGCTACAGCAGTCAGGCCTGTTTAGTAAGAAGAATCACATTTAATCAGTTTCTTTCTTGCAGTTTCAGATGCTCAAGTACAGCTCAAAAAAAAAAAAAAAAATCTGAAACAGCTATAGACCCATGACAGACTGATACAAAGAGTACTGCATTTTAAAAAATGATAAAAAATCCACACACATACATACACACACACACACACACACACACACACACACACTCTCTCTCTCTCAGATTAGACCCCCTCCCTCCCCATAAATGTACACTTTTTGGAAACTAAACTGGTTTTGAAAATCCCTCTTCCATGGACACAGGAAGAAGAGGAAGATGAGAGAAAAGAGGATGGCAGACGCCCAGCCCCGACTCTCTCTGCAAGGGTTAGATACCAAATGTTCCATGGTCTGACCCAAGGCAGTCTGAAGAGGACACTGAGGTGCTGCCGCTACTGCCACCATGGGCTCCAGGAAGAGCCCCAGCTCCATGGTAATACTGAATGCGCAGCGTGGCCGAACTGTGCTAGTTAAAAACCAAAAGTGGGTGGGGAGGGCAAACACAAATCTAAAGACATGGAAAAGAATCCCCAACCAACCCAGATCCACCTTGGGTGGGGCCTGGGAGGGCTGGTGGAGATGGTGCAGACAAGGGAGGTCTATACAGCAAATAGTTTATGTTACAATGACTGGCAGTTTAGAGTCTCTTCCCAGCTCCACGGCTGCTCCAGCCCAAAGAGGGCAAATCAGAGGAAAAGAGGGAAGGTGGGAGGACGACAGGGCATGCAGGGTTGGAAGCAGCAGGCTGCGAGCGCTCAAATAAGCCCCCGTCGTTTTTTGTAGTCTTCTAAGTTCAGAGATCTCCTTGGAGCTCCGTCCTTGGCTGGTGGGGCCTTGGAAGTGATGGCCAAAGCTTTTGACTCTGGGAAAGGAGAACAAATTGGCAAAATAAGGACCTGTATAGAACTTCTGATTTTTGGCTCCACTTCTTCAGGAAGCCTTACTGACCGAAGCCTGCTCTTTTTCAAGACTGACCTGATGTTGGCTCTATAGGTCAGGAGATATAGGCACCCCCCCTTTCTTCTCCATAGTCAAGACTCCAAGCTAAGAGATACACAAACCTATCTGTTCCTTAGGGCCCTCCCTCTGAGCCCCAACATACATACCTGAGCTTGGAACCTGTAAGTCAATCTTCACATCAAAGTCATGTACTTTGAACAAGTCTTCTGAGAGGTCACTGGCTGACTTAGAATTCAAATCTTTATCCTTTCCCTGACCCTGCAAAGAGACAAGGGGGACAAAACAACACAAACCTATAAACCATAAATACAAACAGAGGGGCCTGGAGGGCTGACAGTGGTTAAGAGCACTTTCAGAGGACCTGGATTCTGTTCCTAGCAGCCACATGATGGTTTACAACCATCCATAACTCCAGTTCCAGGGGACTGGAAATCTTCCAACCTCCATGGACACTGGGCACATCATGTGATGTACATACATAAATGCAGGCAAAACATCAGTATACAAAACATAAATAAAACGCAAATAGATTTCAAGAAACAGTAGACACTGATAGTCAAAACCCTCACTCATGTGATTTTCTTTTTTTTAGGTTTATTATGTATACAGGGTCTGCCTGCGTGTGTGCATGCAGGGCAGAAAAGGTCACCAGATGTCGTTACAGATGGTTGTGAGCCACCATGTGGGTGCTGGGAACTGAACTCAGGACCTTTGGAAGGGCAGCCAGTGCTCTTACCCTCTGAGCCCTCATGTGATTTTCATAGTAAGCTCCCTATCTTTTTCAATGTACACACATGTGCCATAGAGAAAACAGCAGGGGATAAAGGAATGAATGTTGTGTTTTAGGATACAAGCAAAAAATTTACTGTGGCTGCTACAGCTGGGACATCCCCAGAGGGGATTTGTTTTTTGTTTTTTGTTTTTTCCTTGGGAGAATGGCTGAGCAGTTAGAAAAATTGCAAGTAGAAATGGAAAGGCATGAGAAACAAAAAATGGCTGAAATGGAAAAGCAAAGAAAGTCATTCTACCTTTTCTGAAAGGACTGCAGAATTGGTGGGGCAACTAGAAAAAGTGCAGGTGGAAATGGAAGCACTTGGGAATCTAGGAGAACCAGAAAAGGGAGAACAACAACAACAACAACAACAACAAAAACAAAAAAACAACTCAGTCCTGATGCCTGAGCAAGAAAGTGGGAGTTTCTCAAGTGAGGAAAGAGGAAAAGAAACTGCACTGGAGGGTGGTCAGGGTAGAGAAAGGCTGACAAGGTGGGAAGATAGTCTGATGAGAGAGCCCATTTCAAGAGAAAGGGTTAATCAAACCAACCATGTTGGGCTTATGAGATCACCACCATCACCTTTCCCAGGATTTGTACAGCATATGCCTGCTCAAAGTGGGGACCAAGGTTATGACGACATAGGATGGTGTCCTACAGTAATGACAGATCTAAGGTGGTTTTTTTAAATATTTAAATATTTATTCATTTATTTATATGAGAGCTTTAGCTGTGTGTACATGTACATGACAGAAGAGAGCACCAGACCCCATTGCTGGGAATTGAACTCAGGACCTCTGGAGGAGCAGCCAGTGCTCTTAACCGCTGAGCCACTTCTCCAGCTCCAGATCTAAGGTGTTTTAAAAGAGGCCATTATTTCATATGGGATGCACTCACCTTATGTGATTGAAAATTCACCTTCTGTGAAACAAATTTTAAGTAACTGAGCTACTCAAAATAGAATTATTCCCCAAGATTGGAAGGGACAGCTGTACTAGGGGACTGTCCACAGTTGAAATAAGTTAACATGGTGGTGGGAAGAAGCCATGAATGTTAAACAGTGAAAAAGAGGGAGGGGAATGAATATAGTAAAAGATCAGTTGCTCGGTGAAGGGCAGTACTCATAAACAACAACAGATTCAATTGGATGATGCTACTAAAGAACAATGTTGATTAGTGGTTTTAAGGGCTTGAGACAAAATTGAGGAGCTCAGGAAAAAGTCCATCTCGTTTACAAAGATTATACAAGGTTCTGGAGAAGCGTTCGCTGATTTTTACATAGACTAGTTTGAGGTGTGAAAAAAAGCTGTATCAGACCCTGACACAATATAGGTATTGAGAAAGACCTTGGTGTATAAAAATGTGAATACCAAATGCAAAAAAGTTATTAAACTATTCCTGTGTTTATAGACGAGTCGATATGGCTAATATTGGTTCTAATGTGTACCATGCTAATATTAAAGGTCAAGCTATAGCAAGTGGTCTCTAATATCAAAATGACCAATGCTTCAACTTCAGAAAGTATGGTCATTTGCAAAGAGACTCTGGCTAAGCTGCTAAAGGTCTCAGGTCTCAAAAATGGTTGATGCTTTAATTGTGGGAAATTTGATCAACTGCAACAGAATCATGAACAAGGCATCTTTAAGGGCAATGGGTTTTCTAACTATAAACCAGAAATAAGGCCTAGGCTTCCAGAGGTATGATGTGGTAAGCGTTGCCACTGGACCAATGAGTGTAGGTCCAAGAGAGCCAAGGGAAATGGTAAGAAAAGGCTTGAGGCCTCAAAGCAAAAATTACAAGTCGTTTCAGATAAGAGTAGCTGAGATTCACCAGGTTATAGGAAAAAAAGAAAATGTAAAATTAAACAGCCTACATACTATAAGGATGTTTTAACATCAGAATGGAAAAAAGTTTTGCATTGAGAACACAGATTTGCTTATATTTCCACAGGAAATGAAAAGCTGGGGGTATCGGGGACTGGAGAGATGGCTCGGTGGTTAAGAGCACTGTCTGCTCTTTCAAAGGACCCAGGTTCAATTCCTAGCACCAATATGATGACAGCTCACAACTGTCTATAACTCCAGTTCTAAGGGATCTGACATCTTCACACTGATGCACATAAAATGAAATTAAATAAATTATTAAAAAAGAAAAGCTGGGGGGATATCATCATAACTTATAAAGATTAGAATTGAACAAATGAGGTCTCCGGAAGATCTTGCCTAATGACCCAAAAAGTGTTTATTTAACTGAAAATGTCTCTGTATCTATTTTCCTGCTACACACAGCATAATTATTGGCTTAAACAGAAATGAGGAAATGCAGTGACAATGCAGGAATTTGTGTTTCTTTTAAAAACATACAGCTGGGTGGTGGTGGCCCACACTCTTAATCCCAGCACTTGGGGAGCAGAGGCAGGTGGATCTCTGTGAGTTTGAAGCCAGCCTGGTCTACAGAGTGAGCACCAGGACAGCCACAGAAACCCTGTATCAAAAAAACAAACAACCCACCCATAGAAATATTTTAAGAATGTTTACATTTTAATCCCGGGTGTGAGGATATGGGGCTGCTGTAGCATCTGAGGCAGCTATGACTTGCCTTGTGCTCTGGCAGGGTCATGACTTTACCAGCTGCAGACAGTTTCTATGATTGTGTGAAGTTTGGAATTCTGGGGACTTTTCAGAGGGTACATAAATGCTAGGGTCCTGAGAGGCGGGGTAGGTTGTTGGATGCTGTTGGTTATAGTTTTTTAATTAGATGTTTCGAAAAGAAAAAACAAGAAACTAGATATCCTGAAGGGAAAGATCCGATTTGCCCCAAGGAGGTCAAGGTCCCTAATCAGCAGGAAGTAGTCTCACAATACTGCCATCCCCTTTCTGACCCCTGACCTTAGTTAGGGATCTCTTTCCTTTCCTCGCTTTTCCTTTCTTTTTGAATGGGAAGAAGAAAAGGTAGAGAATGGTAAAAGAAGAACCCACAAAGTAGCTAATGCTGGTTACACACACACGTGTGACATGTATGTGGAGGTCAGACAAGCTACTTATCTCCTTTCAGAAAGGAGCTCTCATTGGCCTTGAGCTCACCACTGAGGCTAGGCTAGCTGCCCAGGAATCTTCCTCTGCCTCCTCAGCACTGTGATCACAGACATAATCCACTATGCTAAGCTTTTTTTTAAAACACAGGTTCTGGGGATCAAACTCAAGTCTTCATGTTTTTGAGGGAAGAATTTACTCACTGCGTCATCTCCCTAGCTTCCCACCCCCTTGATTGACACTTGTTTCTAAAAAGAAAAAAAATTATTCATATATATGCCCACACATACATACATACATAAGCATTTTACTTTTTAATAAAAAGATTTTTGTGTGGTGCTTGTGGGCGGAACTCAGTGCCTTGTGCTTGCCAGGCACACCCTCTCCAACTGTGCTACAATTTCCAGCTCTAAGGCCCTTCATATTGTTTCTCTCAGGGAGACCTGGAGAGGCCATCAACAAAGCCTTCTCTTACAGACCTTTTTAGGCTGCAAAGTGAAAGAGAGAAGGAAGACTTGACTGCAGCATGAGTGGAAAGGGTGGGCTTAAGATGACAGGCCCCTTTCTGAACCATGATTTTGAGTCATTAATGGGTTAGTCAGGGAAACATCTGAGTGTTTTCAACATCAGCCTCGCCTCCTGAGTGAAGCATTAGGGGCAGGAGCCACCCACTCCGGCTTCCTGTTGGGCTGGGTATGTTACATCAAGTGAGCACTCTATCAACTGAACCCCACACCAAGCTCCTATTCATTTCTTGTTTCTTTGAAACAGGGTCTCATGTAACTCAGGCTGGCCTCTAAACTCCTTAACTTCTAATATTCATTTCTTCACCTCCTGAATACTCAGGCATGTGGCCCTACATCTGTAATCTCAGCACTTGGAGGAAGCAGACACAGGAGGGTTCCTGCAAGTTCAAGCCCAGCCAAGGCTAAGTAGTAAAAATGTTTCTGAGACTAGAAAAACAAAACAAACAAAAACCCGATAAATGAGTCTCTCCTGTATTATCATTTTGCCTTCACTATTAAAACTGTCTCACCTTTACTTGTCACCCGTACCTTCTAACTACCCTGTAAGGTACACAGGACACTTTTCTACCTAAGAAAAGGAGTGGCAGAAGTCTAGAAAGCAGAGGCCTGGAGACACAGACAACAGTTCGTTAAAGACCGGTCAGGACTCAGGACAGGTGATCACCCTTCTAAGTAACTGAAGAAAAGACTGCAAGCACTTCTCCAAGGTGCTGCATGTGCAAACATTAGGTGGATACAAGGCAAGGCGACCTGCCAAGCTTCTCACCAGCAGCCTGCCTCCAAAGCCTCAGGGTGGTTTTCTACTTGCCTTGTTCATTTCCTTTGGAGCATCTGGTAATACTCCAGAACCATATTTCGCATTTAGCTGGGCCAAAATGGCAGCCTGAACAGCTGGGTCTCTGGACTGGAAGAAAAAAAATACATAAACTATTTTAAAGACTACTTAACTTCAGAGTCCCATGCCAGATTCTTTCCCATTTACTCCAACTAACATCAAAAATACGACATGTAGGGCATCCATTAGCAAGTTAGTGAAGTTTTCCTCAAGACAAAAGAAGCACAATTTTAAGCCTGGTGTGTTGGCACACCCCTTTAAACGCAGCACTGTGAGAGGCAGAGGCAGGCTGATCTCTGGGTTTAAGGCCGGCCTGGTCTGCAAAGGAGTCCAGGACAGCCAAGGCTATACAGAGAAACCCTGTCTTGAAAAACCAAAAGGAAAAAAAGCACAATTAAAACCTTTAAAGCCACCTAGGGCTCCATGCTAACTAACATATTTAGGCTGTGCACTTTCTAGTATAAAAATCCAAATTCCACAATGCTTCAATGCCTAAAATTTTGTGTACCATCATGGTGCTTCAAGTGGAAAATTCCACATCTGATCTTATGTACTGTCAAAGCCAGGTACTAAAAGTATAATTAAAAAACCCTTCAGGTGATATACACAAACATTCGAAACCAATGCCTTTCTTCTGTACACCTGGGTCTCGTCCCCAGGCTATCTCAATATGAAATGCATATATTTCCAACTCTGAAAATGCTCAAGCTCTGGAAGGCTTCTAATTGCAAGCATTGTGGGTTAGGGATACACACCCAGCCCTTACATTTGTTACACTGAAAATGCACCCTGGAACAGAGAGTTAACTCCTAGGTTTTCCCTACATGTATGCCCTACAGCAAGATACATACATACATATGTATGTATATAAAAGAATCGAGACTCAAGCTCAAGGCAAGCAAATCCCAGCTAGAAAAACATTATTTTTAACTTCATTACTAATTTCCTAATGGAATTCATTTTATTTCCTAGAATCTAGGCCCCAATTAAAAAAAAAAAAACAAAAACCAAAAAAACCTCCTCATCAGCACTCACATTGGAAACGATGGTGGGTTTGCATTGCCGCCTGGTAAAGGGATCCATCTGCTGGTTTTTCATGTTGTGACTTTCAGCCTAAAACAGGAAGTATGCATTAGATCTCCTCCTCCTCCTCTCTCAATCATTCTAGGCTTACATATAAACAACATCTTGCAAGAAACTAGGAAAAAAAATCAAAAGCTGTCTGTCCTTTTCAGTGATAAAGCACTTGCCTAGCACACAGGAGGCCTGGGTTCAAGGATGAGCACTGCAGAACAAGAACAAAACAAAACAACCCAAAAGAATAGATGCCGGAGCAACAACCCCCCCCCCCTTACAAAATAGATACAGGAGCAGGAACCACTCCTCCCTCCAACAAAACAGATACAGGAGGAATAATGCAACATTCTTCCAACAAAATATAACAGGCCCTCAGTAGATACAGGAGAAACAATCCTCTCCCCAAATAGATACTGGAACAATAATCAAACATTCCCCAACAGAATAGAAACAGAAACAACCAAACACAGGCCCACCTACCCCAAAAAAACAAATACAGGTGCAACAACCAGCACTGGTATCAGGCCAGGAGACTGTTGCTATGTGTCACAGGCTACAAATACTGTGAGAAGACATGAGGCAGAGACTGCACACACGCTAAAAGGACATGCCATTTCAATCATCTAAAACACACATGGATAACATACAAAAAATATTTTATTTTCCTTTAACCTAATTATTTTTTTTTATTTGTGGGGAAACGCATGCCTGCCATGATGTATGTATGGAGGTCAAAGGACAAGTTTGTAGAAGTGGTTCTCTCCTTCCAGGGCTTGAATTCAGGGCACCAAGCTTGCATGCACTCTTACCTGCTAAGCCATCTCACCAGCCCTAATTTTTTTGAACAGGTCTTCTAAAACTGGCCTTGGACAGTAATGCAGCTGCCCTACTGTCCCAGCACTCAGGAAGGCAGAGGAAGAGGCAGACACACCGATGTGAGTTTGGGATCAGTCTGGTCTACAAATGTAGCTTCGATCTACTAGTCCTCCTGCTGCCATCCCCAAGTGTTGGTTTACAGGTGTGTGCAGCATCCGGGAACTCCTACCATTTTCCTGGAACTCTCCTTCAGTAATCTATGTGCCGTCTAAAACTCACCACCAGGGCCTTCTCAGACTCCACAATGTTCCACTCCCGATTCCGCTGGTTGATGTAGCTACAAGGGAAGCGGGGTCAGTCAGTGGGCTGTAGGAGGCTGGAACAGCATGGACCCTCAGCACCCCAGAGATCTGTGGGGTCTGTGTCGTACTGAATGTAGAAGGCTACAGGCTGGCCACGGACAGAGTCCTTACCTGATAGCAGATATGTTCTTGGTCCGCTGGCGGTCCAGGGCTTCTGCCCTCTCCTCCAGCTCGTTTAGCTGGTCTTGTATTTGCTTGGCTTTATCCTGATCTCCCAGGTCCTCAGCCATGGCCTGCACAGAGACATGGCTGTAACTGGTTCTCTGTTAAATATCTTGTACAGCACAGGTAAGGCACCTCATGGGATGAACCAATGATAGGAAATGTGAAGGAACAGTGGAAAAAGTACTTGACGAAGACAAGATGTCTTTTTCCTTACAGTAAGAATACCTACCTTCTCATTGGTTACTGGGGTCTGCGCCATATGATGCAACATTAAACTTTAAGAATATAGGCCTACATGGCCTGGCATAGTGATGGATGCCTTTAATCCCAGTACTTGGGAGGCAGAGCCAGGTGGATCTCTGTAAGTCCATGGCCAGCCTGGTCTACAGAGTGAGCTTTAGGACAGCCAAGGCTACACAGAGAAACCCTGTCTGTCTCGAAAAATTAACAAAGAAATAAAAAAATAGACTGAACTTCACATGACTGAACTTCATAGCTAGGTCCATCCTATCCTGCTGGATGAAATGGGAAACCACCTGCCATAGTGGGGTTCACAGTACAAACAAAACAAAGGCATAGGAAACTAAGGAAAATGGGAGCTGGGTGTAGTGGTGCAAGCCTTTGATTCCCAGCACTCAGGAAGGCAGACGAAGAGGAAGACAGAATGATGTGAGTTTGGGACCAGTCTGGTCTACAAAGCAAGTCTGGGACAGCCAAGGCTACACAGGAAAACCCTGTCTTGAAAAACCAAAAGAAAGAAAGGGGGAGGGGAGGAGAAAAGGAAGGGAAGAGGGAAGGAAGGAAGATAGAAAAACAAGAATAACTGCATTCACAGGAAGGAAAGATGCCTGGGTTATCGACAATATCCTGTTTTGCTTATCACAGAGCCCAGGATGTTTTCCCAATCCTGCTATCACTGAGTTGGTGGCAGAGGATGGACAAGTCAGCATGATTTCTCCATCTTAACAAGACAGACAGACAAAAGGGCTTTTTAGCTCTTACCTTTTCCTTTAGCAGCTGAGTCTTCTTCATAGCATAGTTTGGTGGAGCTTTTCTGAACCTTTCTTTCTCTTTTACAATCTGTACCAGAGAGCAGAACGAGCAGTGAGGTATTCATAAACGTTTTTGTTTTTTTTTTTTTTAAAGATTATGTATACAGTGTTCTGCCTGCGTGTATATCTGCACGACAGAGGAGGGCACTAGATTCCATTATAGATGGTTGCTGGGAATTGAACTCAGGGCCTCTGGAAGGGCAAACAAATTCCTTTCAAGGAACACTCTGCTATCTCCAGGGTCATGGCAGCTCTGGGATACTCTGAAGGAGCATACACCAATAAAAAGCAGCAGCATCACACACTCTCTCTCTTTGTGTGTCTCTCTCTCACACACAAGAAACAAAGAAAAGCCAGGTGATGGTGATGCACGTCTTTGATCCCAGCACTTGGGAGGCAGAGGCAGGAGCATCTCTGTGAGTTTGAGGCCAGCCTGGTCGACAGCAATCTCCAGGACAGCCAAGGTTACGCAGAGAAACCCTGTCTCAAAAAAACCATCTAAACAAAAAACTCCAACCCCCCCCCCAAAAAAAAAACAACAAATAAACAAACAAAACCCAGCAGCAGCAGTATCAAGCCTGGAATTATAAGGCTAGCCACTGTCCAAGAGAACAGAGATCCAAAAATTTTAAAATGTTTTGGAGAAAGAAGAACTAAACCTAAGGGAACAAACATCCTAATAAACTGGAATCTGTATAGTCTCATTGAGAATGTATAGGGAAAAGCTTGATGAAGTATAAGTAACAAGACAGCATCCCTTTAATTTCACATAACGGAGAAAATAGTAAGACAAGCCTGGTTCTTCTCTAAACTGGTTCTTAAAGAGCTGTCAGGCTCCGGGATTCCGGCTTCTTACCTCCTCAATGTCCTGATCATTGAATTTATAATTGAGAGCTTCTTTAATTGATAATTCCTTTTTATTGATTTCATCTAGTGTGGGCAGCTGCATGCCAGCAGAAAACATCTGGACCAAAATGTGATCAGAAAAAAAAGCTATCAGAAAGGGATTTAGGAAACACCATGTTTACCAACAGCTGCTAGGCAGTCTAGCCGCTTACCGCTTCTTTCCACTTCATGAATTCACTTTCAGTGAATTCTTGGTTTGACACAAACTCTAGGCGGAACACTCGTTGGTCATTGCCATGCCTATGTAAAAGAAAGACAGCATCTCAGAGAACATGCATATGACTATAACCAGCAAAGGGACTTGCCAGAGTCTGTACCGTACCCGTGTCCATGGCCTCATCCTGGCTACCTTCTCAATTACCAAGGAGACTGTAACGCTAAAGCACCAACTACATCTACTAAGCCCAGATTTCTGGGTGTAAGAACCAGGCACAAAACCAACCCCCCAGAGGTTGTTTTAATGGGCAACCAGGATGGAGCTTACAAAGCTAAGTGGAAGCGTAGGGACCTGGGGAGTGCATTAGAAGTCTGTTTACTATGCTCCTGAGATTTCTCTGAATACTACCCAACCATCTCTTTTTTTATTTCTATAGAAAAAAAATGTCTATGTATGACTGTCCACAAGTATCTACGGTGTGTCAGAGGCCAGAAATGAAATTTCAGAGGACAATTTACAAGAGTCAGTTCTCTCCTTCAACCACATGGTTCCAGGGACTGAACTCAAACCATTAGTCTTGGTGGCAGGTACCACCACCATCTTGTCAGCCCCCAAACTCTTTTTAAACAAACCAGGGAGGATGTGCAATAAGGATTTGGGAGGGAATATCTATTACTTGTCATCTGCTACATGATTCTGGCAAACTCCTTTTATACCTACTGATATGGTTCTTTAAATTTGTTAGGGTTCAAGAGGGAAGGGGCATGGATTTGAGTATTTGTTATTCCCTTTATCCTAATGTCAAGAACAGTGCCAGGCAGAGTAGAAATTCAGGAAACACTCCATTTCCATTTCATTGAAGAGGAAACTAAGTCTAGAAAGCTGACCTTGCTTATCAAAGGTGAAGCTAATTAAGAGACCAAGGTTCAGAAAGAAGCAAGCCTCCTGACTGATCTCATAGAAAATGCATGTTGGCTCTGGTAGGAGGTCTCAAGGACCTGATTATTATCCTCCTGTACATCAAAACAAGTTGTAGCCTTGTCCCTCATGAGAGGCAGTAACTGTATAGAAAAAAAAAATAGATCCAAGCTTTTCTCTATATGGTCTCTATTGTGGAGACCAGACATAGGGCTCAATGCTATGAACATTATATTGGAGGCAGTGACAGCCCAAGAGGCAGCTAAAAAGGAAGCTAACGTGGCCACAGAAGGACCTCTTAGAATTGGCACACACCAGTTATGCCAACCCTTGGAAGGCTAAGGCATGACTATGAGTTTGTGACCAGCTTGGGTTATACAGAAAGACCTTGTCTCAAAAAAGACAAGGAAAAGGGTGAGCACAAGATGAGAGGGAGAACACATCTCCTTGGGTAACTCTAGGTGGCCTGGACCGTACCATATCCATCAGGCTGGCCTTAAACTTGAAGCAAGTCTCCCACTTCTGTCACAGCAGTGCTGGGATCACAAAGGTGTATCATCATGCCTGGGAAGTGCATCTTACCGTAGCTGTAGCCCTTTGTTTGTTCTGGTGCCACCCAACTGGTACACTTTGGCAGTTTCCACAACGCCTGTGATCTCAGCCACCTAAGAAGAACAGAGACCCCAGTAAAAAGCCTCTTGCAGAGCTTTCTACACCATGCTTCATTGGATTCCATCTACCCAAACACTAAAGGGCTGTGAAAGAGGAGTCCAGAAGGGCCTGTCTCATGTTTAGAATTCAGATGGCTGAGGCCAGTAAGTCTTGTGCCCGGGGCAAGCAAAGCCCAGAAGAAAAGGCAGTCAGTCTGGAGGGGCCCAATGTAGAAAAGTAAAGGCTCAGTTCTTTGTTTTTGTTGTTGAGTGTTGAACATGCTAGGTAAGTGAGTGCTACTGCCAGCACCTCATCTTTAAACTACAACAAAATGCCAACATTTACTAATTTATGTGTGTGCACATGCAGGCACACATGAGCCAGAGCATGGAGGCCAGAAGACAACCTGGGAGAGTCAGTTCTCTCCTCCTGTATTGGTTTCACATCAGTTGTCAGGCTTGGTGGCAAATGCCTTTAAGAGCTGAAACATCTCAGCCCCACCCCAGCTAACATTCTTGCCAAGGCACATGTGGAGCTCAGAGGACAACTCTCTTTCCACCTTGAAGGTCCTGGGGATTAAACTCAGGTGGGCAGGCCTGGTGACAAATAACCTTCCTACATTTTTTTTTTTTTTTTTTTTAAATAAGACAGGGTTTTACTATGTTGACTAGGCTATTCTTGAACTCCAGGCTCAAGTGATCTTCCTGGCTGTTAGCCAAACATCCAGGAATTCAGGCTTCTAGTACTGGACTAGACCTGCTTCTTATTTACAATTTTTTTTCCTTCTTTCTTTTCTTTTTATAAGACAAGTTTGGGCCAGGGAGATGGCTCAGAAGGCGAAACAGTTAAGTACAAAAGCCTGACAACCCAAGTAGGACATCTAGAACCTATATAATAAATCAGATGTGAGCTGGGCTTGGGGCACATGTTTAATCCCAGCACCTGAGAGGGAGAGACAGATGCATCTCTGAGTTTGACACCAACCTGGTCTACATAATTAATTCCAGGACAGCCAGGTCTCACAGAGAAACCCTGTCTCACCCTATCCTATACCCCCATAAGAAGCTAGATATGTAATCCCAGAACTTTCATGGGGTGATGACAGCAGAGACAGAAGAATTAACCCAAAGCTCACTAGCCAGCTGGCCTCCTAGAGTACACAGGGTGACAGAGGCAAGAGACCATCTTAAGAAAGGCAAAAATACAGAACTGGCTTCTTAAACTTGCCCTCAGACCCCCACACATGCCCCGCATCACTTACAACAGTGATGAATTAAAGGAAAAAAAGCAGGACTGGCAAGCCCGTTCAGTGGGTAGAGGGACTTGCTACTTGATGAGGCAAGTCTAACAACTTCTCCGTAGCTCACACAAAGGCGCAGAGAATCAACACTGTCCTCTCAACTCTACATGCACACTATACATGCCTAACTTCCCTCGCATACATCTTTTATAAAATTGAGTGTAATCTGTCTTCACACACACCAGAAGAGGAAATCAGATCCCATTACAGATGGTTATGCTCTTAACTGCTGAGTCACTTCTCCAGCACCACCATCCCCATACATCTGACACACAGTAATAATAAATACTTAAAAAAAAAAAAAAAAAAGATCTACTTACCCACTTATTTATTATGTATGTGGTGTTCTGCCTGCATGCCAGAAGAGGGCACCATTATAGACGGCTGTGAGGCATTATGTGGGTGCTGTGAATTAAACTCAGGAACTTTAGAAGAGCAGCCAGTGCTCTTAACCTCTGAGCCATTCCTCCAGACCAATAAATACTTTTTTAAGGTTTTAAAATCTGTGTGTGCATGTGAGTGAGTGTGCTTGCCTGTGTGTTTGTGTTCATAAGGAGGCCAGAAGGTCAGGTGTCCTCTATCATTTTCTACCTTAGTTTTTTGTGATGAGGTTCCTCACTTAACTGGGAAATTGCTATTCCAGCTGGACAGGCCAGTGAGTTCCTGGGATCTGTCTGTCTTTGACCCTCAGCACAGGTTACATGTGTGTAATAGCAAGCCAAGCCTTTATGTGGGTGCTGGGACCCGAACTCAAATCATCATGCTCATGTAGAAGCGCCTTCCCCACTGAGCCTTCTCCCTAGCCTGAGAACCTAGTATTTGAGCACTATTTTTTTTTTTTTAATTGAGACAGTTTTAAATGTAGTTTATGTTGCCCTTGAGCTGACTATGTAGCCCAGGCTGACCTCAAACTCACTGAGTTTGTTCTGCCTCAGTCTCTGACTGCAAGTACTACAAACATGCATTACCATGCCTAGCACACTGGCCAATTCTATCACTCAAATGAGAGGAGCACGAAGGTGAGTTTCACAGCTATTAGTACTTCTACAAGGAATGAACTACATTAAAACTAGACAACTGAAAATAAACAAACAAACAAAACTTGTATGTTGCTTAAGTCTGAACATGGATGTCATGCTGAAATGAGAAAAGAAAATGATTCTAAATTCAAGCCCGCCCGTCCTCTGGGCCCCCAAGCACTCTGTCAGTCAGTTATGAACGACTGTCACTGCTGTATGCGCTGCCCGCACATTCCAGTGTCTCTCTGCTAGTCTGGCTCCTGACCGTCCCCCAAAGGCCCATATGCTGAAGAAGTCTTAGTCTTTAATACTGGCAGGTGGCAGAAACCACTGGGAGGTTTCCTTGGCTTGTCCTTATTTCTGAGATGGTCTCACAATGCAGTCTTGCCTTTCCTATGTAGACCAGGCTGGCCTCAAACTTACAGAGATCCACTTGCCTCTGCAGTGCTGGGATTAAATGAGTATACCCCCATGTTCAGCAGCTGGGAGGTTGGAGGTCATTGGCATGCTCTGAAGGGAACTATGAGCCTAGACTTCTTCCTTTCATCCAAATCCTGGGAGGTCAGGTTTGCTTCCTTATACACCTCTTGAATAAGCCCCTCCTTCAAGGTCTTTCCCCACCCTGTCCCAAAGACAGGGCTTCTCTATGTGGTCCTGGCTGGCCTGGAACTCACTCTGTCAATTAGGCTGGCCTTGAACTCAACTGTCTGCCTCTCCCACCGGAGTGCTGGGGCTAACTGTGTGTGTCACCATGCTCAGCCCCTTAATAGCACTGACCAGTCTAGAAATTAATATGTACACTAGACTGACTTATGGCAACTACCCTGCTTCTGTCTCTTAAGTGCTAAAATTATAGGTCTGTACCAGTATCACTAGCCCTTTCTGTTCCCGAGACAGGGTCTCACTCTGTAGCCCAGCCTGGCTTCAAACTCACAGCAATTCTCAAAACAGCCTCCCAACTGCTAGAATTACAGGCGTGGGCTACTTTTCCTCGTTATAAGGGAAGCTGACTAATACAGTCAAATGGTGGAAGAAGAGTAACAGATTTGTTCAGCAGCTCCCACTCCCAGGAGATGATCATTAGATTTAAAATATGGAGAATTGTCCAAGGGAAGAATACCAACCCGGTAAACTGGCTTGCTATTGTGGTTTCCGATGCCAATCCGTACAAAACATCCTGTGACAGTTTTAGCAAAGAAGGGCATGTGACACCAGCGTTCTAGCTTATGCCTTGATAAGCGAACCCGATTCAGTTCTTCAGGTAAGGAGACTGGCTGTGATTTTGGAGGAATTTCTTCTTTCCTGTGAGAAAAAGAGGGCAGCAGTCGCTGTAAAACCACCAGAGAGACAGTCGGCAAATTCTCAATCCAAAGAACATGTGATTGACTTAGGAGGTGAAATAAAAGACCGGATGAGAAGCACAGTCTTATCTATAGAGCCCACTGCCCTGAAGGAAAAGAAGCTGCAGGCTAGTCTGAGGTGGTATGCAGTCAGTTCCTATCTGTTAGGCCCAGGGGGAATGTCCATGGGTGCAGCCAGCAGCCAGAGGCAGGAGAAATGGATGTGTACAATTCAGGACACTAAATCAAGCCAAAGATGCAGCCCCTCCATCTATACTAAGCTGATAACTGCCGTGGGAGGGCCCAGGGCACTGTGGGCAGTGCCATCCCTGGGCAGGTGTCCTGGGTTATATGAGAGAACTGACTGGGCAAGAGCCAGACTGAGCAAGCCAATAAGCAGCATTTTTCTGTTGGTTTGTGCTTCAAGCTCTTGCCTTGGCTCCCCTTAATGATGAAACGTTTATAAATAATAAACTCCTTCACCTCCCTGCCGCTAGATCAAAACAGAGACAGCTTACTCTTCTTCTTCATCAGATGACGACGTTCGGGAGGAGCGGTCTGACTTCTCACTGGACTTGTCGTCATCTTCCTCTTCCTCATCATCAGAGTAAACCTCACTGGTTTTCAATGGCTGTTTTTTGGCGAGGAGTTCAGCTAGAATAAAGAGGGAACAGTAACCTATGTACTCTCCACAAACAAGAAAGCGACTCATCTTTAACAGGTGAAAAGACTGAAAGGACCCAAGCAGACAGTCTACCTTGTCTAGACTGGTCTGTGATAACTTGAGCCAAACTAAGGAAAATCACAATTAAGCATTAGGCACCAAGATCAGGTCCCACAGACAAAATAAATAAAAATAAAAATAAAAAAAAGTTAGAAGGTTGCTACAACTAGGTACAAGTTAACATTCCTATGACATTCCCACATAGTGGGGACTGAACCCAGGGACTCTTCCATGCATGCTAGGCAAGCGTGATACCAGTGAGCGATATATTCAGCCCTTGTTCTCTTTAAGAAAAGGTGTTTAATTACTTCATTGATGTCCATATGTGTGTGGAGGTCAGAGGATAACATGCAGGCGTCAGGTCTCTCCTTCCATCATGTGGGTTCTAGGAATTGGACTCAGGCTGTCAGTCATGGGGGCAGATGCCTTTACCTGCTGAGCTAACTTGCTGGTTCCCTTGTTGTCTTTTACTATACTCAAGATGTTTGACATCAGGCAGAAAAGAACGAAGAAAACTCCTAATTATCTTTTGTTTTTCTCTTTCTTTTAACCTGTTGTGTGCAGACACCCATGTGTGCGCTGTGAACTGACTCACGTCTGACAGAATAACAGTCAGCATTCCTAACCACTGAACCATCCTATCAGCACTGTTTGGCTTTTGACACGGTTTCACTACGTAGTTTAGGCTAGCCTTGAACTTCGGGAGTACCACTCAATCACCCATGCCACTTCCATTTCAGTAAAGCTGTGAAAAATGAGTGAAAAAACATACAAAAAGGGGAGATGGACTAGAGAGATGGCTCAGTGATTAGGAGTCCCTACTTCTCTTCCAGAGGACCCGATTCAGGTTCAGTACCCACATGAGGTGGCTCACAACCACCTCTAACTCTAGCTCCAGAGGATCGGGTGCCTTTTTCTGGCATCCTCATATACAGAAACACAACTGCACATACATACAACTAAAAATAAACCTTCCTTCCTTTCTTTCTTTTTAGTTTTTTCAAGAAAGGATTTTCCTGTGTATCAAGCCCTGGCTGTCCTGAATTCGCTTTGTAGATCTGCCTCCTGAGCGTTGGGACTAAAGGCGTGTGCCACCACTGCCCGGCAATACTCTTTCAAAGGAAGAAAGACATTATCACTCTCTGTGTGACTGGTGAGCTTTAAAGGGCCAGCTGGCAAACACTGCAGGCTTCTGTTTCAGTGCATTGTTTCAACCACCTAGCTGCTGCAGAGCAAAGATGGTTCTAATGGCAAGCAAGCACAGATGACTGGTGCTTTGTTCTAATTAAGTCCTTCCCTCAGCGATGAGCCTGCCTCGTAAATGCCGTTACTCTCCCTAGCTGTCAATTCACAAAAGATGTTGTCTTCTAGCAGCTATAAAAAGAATGGAAGCAGAGCTTCGTGCAGTGTGGAGTAGTGCTTGTCTATAACTCCACCTCCATAGAAAGCCGAGCCAGGAGAAAATGGAGTTTGAGGTCAGGATGGAGCCTTAGAAAGATCTTGACTCAAAATAAAAAAGCAGGGCTGGGGGTTCTGGAGAGATGCCTCAGAGGTTAAGAGTACCAGCTGATCTTCCAGAGGTCCTGAGTTCAATTCCCAGCAACCACATGGTGGCTCACAACCATCTATAGTGAGATTTGGTGCCCTCTTCTGGTGCACAGGCGCGCGCACATAGATAGATAGATAGATAGATAGATAGATAGATAGATAGATAGATAGATAGATAAATAGATAAATAGATGAATGAACGAACGAACGAACGAACGAGTAAGTAAGTAAGTAAGTAAGTAAGTAAATAAATAAATAAATAATCTTATATACATATATGCAGGAGGGGTCTTTCTCCCAATACTTAAAAAACCTGAGCAACAACAAACCAACCCCAAACCCCTATCAGGAATAACCCCCAGAATACAAAATTCATACAACTACCAAAAATGAAGAAAGGAAGGAAAGAAGATTATGTATGCATGCATGCATGCATGCATGCATGTATGTATGTATGTATGTATGTATTATGGCATGTTACCCATTGATGGCTGATGGAAGACAGCATGTGAGTCTGTCTTTATGTTTAAAAAAATACATAGAGAAATAGGGTCTGACATATTTTAGATTGGCTTTGAACTTGCTATGTAGCCAAGAATAACCTCAAACTTGTAATTCTACTGCCTCAACTACCCCAAATGCTGGGCGATTAGAGGGATGCCTTCATGCCTGGGATCAAACCCCAGGCTTTGTGCATGGCTGGCAAAGCATCCTAGCAACTGAGTGACACCCATCTCCTTGGCATGTATATGAACTGCTTCAGTGATGCCCACTGTAGGAAGAGGGCAAGGAAGGCATCAAGTAGAAGGATATGGAGGCTAAACTTCCCCTTGATATACCTTGTGTGACATTAGGAAATACATCTTCATTCCCTTTCCTGGCACACAACTCCTAAAATCCATGGCATCTTCAATGTGAGAGTGTCTTTTAGTATGCTAATAAGTTGACTGGTGGCTGCAAGCCCATAGGTAGCTTCAGGACAGGGGCTGGTCCCTGGAAAGACCAAGGCAGTATTAGAGCCGAGAGTCACATTCTCTGAAGAGAAGAGAGGGCTGAAGGTTAAGCAGATTATCAATGGCCAGTGATTTGCTCAATCCTTCCTCTGTAATTAAGCCTCAAAAACACAAACAAAAATAAAAAATAAAAGAACCTTCCATAGGATAATATATAGAAAGCTGGGTGGCTGAACCAGTGGAAGTTCCTAGAGAATGGTCTGGTCCTCAAATGCCCCACCCTATGAATCATTTCAGCTGGATCCACTGTAACAGCTTTTATAAATAAACTGATAACTGAGAGTACAGAGCTGTAATCCTAGCACTTGGGAAATAGACACACAAGGATTACAAATTCAAGGTCAACTAAGACCACATAGAATTCCAGGCCAGACTAAGCTCCTAAAACCTTGTCTTTAACAAAACACACACAAACAAATTTAAGTCCCGTGCAACACTGTAGCAAATTAACTGAAATCAAAGGGAAGCAGGACTAGGTAGGCACATAGCTCAGAAGCACATAAAAGAACCTGGATATTCAAAGGAGGACTGAGCCCTCAACTTGTGGGCAGACAGTGTTAGCACAGCACTTGAACTGAATTACAAGACACTTAGTCGGTGTCTGGTATAGAATCAGCTGCTAGTTTGCCAGTGGGAGAAATTACGATACCATAGATCATACAAGCTTTATGTTGACTACTGTTAAAAAGCATGTAAGAAACCGAGTTTGGGGGCTGAACAGATGGCTCAGTGGTTTAAAGATGGCACTAGTTGCTCTTCAGAGGACCCTGGTTCAGTTCCCAGCACCCACACAGTAGGTTACACCTATCTCTAACTCTAATTCTAGGGTTTCTGATACAGCACACAGGCACCAGGTACACAGATAAGCATGCAGGAAAAACACCCATACATATAAAACAGATAAATCTAAAGAAACTGAGTTTGTCTTTGCTTTGTTCTCTTTATCTGCAGATGCTTATTAGAAGATCTGAATTTGGAACCATGGATTTTATAATTTATTCATGAAACAGTAAGAATTTAAAGGTTATTTTTTTAACATCAAAATCAAAATATTCATTTGATGAATAATAACTACACAGAAAGAAACTTTAATGAGTAACTTTAAAAAAAATTTGAGTGTGATATGATGCACGCCTGTAATTCTAGCATTTTTAGGATGGTCTGGGATATGAGTCTTATCTTAAATCAAGAGGGGAGAGTTGCACCAATGGCTTAGCTGGCAAAATCCTTCCCAAATGTCATAAAGACCCAAGCTCAGAGCCCCAGACCTCACATACAAAGCCAGGTGCAGGGTCACATACCTGTAATCCCAGCATAGGCAAGACAGACAAGCAGATTCCTGGAGCTTATTGGCCAGTCTGAGAAGCCAAACTGTCAAGTTCCAGGTCAATTGAGAGACCCCATCTTGAATAATAAAGTGGAGAGCAACTGAGGAATACACCTGATGTCCACCTTTGGCTTCCACCCGTAAGAAGGGGTGTGGGTGTGGGTGTGTGTGTTCGAGCTCGTGTGCCTCCATGTATTTGTGTATATCACATGCATGCAGTAGCCCCCAGAGGTCAAAAGAAGGTACCAGATCCCCTGGAACTGGGTCACAGGAGGTTGTGAGCCACCATGTGGGTGCTGGGAATTGAACACAGGCCCTCTGAAAGAGCAGCTGGTGCTCCTAAATGCTGAGTCAGCTGTCCATTCCTCTTACCGACTTTTTTTTTTAAAGACAGCAATCTGTCTATTTTTAAAAGAGCAGCCTTTTATTTTTTTTTTTTTTTAAATGGGCAAATGTGTCTTCAACAATGAGCGTTGAAGCCAGGCAGTTGTGGCGCACACCTTTAATTCCAGCACTAGAAGGCAAAGGCAGGCAGGCAGATCTCCAGGCCCAGAATGAGTTCTAGGACAACTAGAGCTACACAGAGAAACCCTGTCTCAAAACAAGATAAAACAATCCCAAACAAACAACGATGGATACTGGGGAAACTGGATAATAATATAAAAAAGAAAAAAGATGTTAATAAGCCCCTTTATACCATATATTAAAATTAACTGAAGATGGATCAAAGATCTAAATGTAAAAACTAAACTGTAAGTCTTAGAGGAAATGACTGGTGAATCATGATATTGGATTTGGCAAGGATTTCTTGGATGCAATATCAAACGCTCAAACAAACAAAAAAAAGAGATATCAGCTGGTGCCTTTAAGGTATCAGCACATGCCTTTAAGCCCATTATTTGGGAGACAGTCAGGCTGATCTCTGTGAGTTCAAGGCCAGTCTTGTGTACATAGTGGGATACAGGACAGCTCTGGCCTACAAAAAGAAATCTGCCTTAAAGGAGGGGGGAGGAAAGAAGGATAGAAGGAGGGAGGAAAGAGGGAGAGAGGGAGGGCGAGAGGGAAAAGGAAAGGGAAAGAGGGAGGGAAAAGAAAAGGAAAAAAAAGCCAGGAATAAAAAGATTACACATATATAATTTCATGTATAATAAATATTTAGAAAGCAGATTAGGCTGAGAAAATGTGGATCTGTGGGTTTCTTATGGGTAAATGCATAAAAAGTACTGTTTTACTGTGCAGACCTGTGAATACCACATACTAAACGCTGTTTGCTTGTAAACTTTTTGCGAGCAAACAGTATTTCATAAGCTTTTTCTCAATAAAGTTGGTATAAAAATCAAAGAAATAACACTCGGGCCCTTGTCTATAAAAGATATTGAATTATTATAGTTAAAACATGGCATTGTTGGGGCTGGAGAGATGGCTCTGAGTTAATGTAAGAGGACTGGCTGTTCTTCCAAAGGTTCTGAGTCCAATTTCCAGAAACTACTGAGTCGCTCATGACCATCTATAATAAGATCTGGTGCCTTCTTCTTGCCTTCAGGCACATATTCAGGCAGAATACTGTATAAGTAACAAATAAGTATATCTTTAAAAGGAACCCCTGGCATTGTTGGTATTCATTTTAAAACAATCTGATGGAAAAAGGGAATAAGATTAACAAGAAAGGCCATGGGCTAAGTAGAGGCTGAATAACGGAATCATCATTCAATTCTCCACTTACCCGTTCTGTTCTTCCGTTTTTCTCGCTCTGCTTTTAGCTCCTCCATGGCTTGAGATTTCTTATCTAGTTTCTCATCCCGCTTGGAGCGCCGTTCTTTGTTGTGGGAAGTCACCTGAGGAGGTATGGAGTTGGCCATTTCACTCAGTGTTGGGAAGAGACTGTATACTGACAACCAACACTTTTGGTCCCTGTGAATTACTGACTGTACAAACTGAAAAACCCAGCTGAACACAGTGGCACATGCCTTTAGTTCTAGTACTTGAGAGGCAGAGGCAGGTGGATCTCTTTGAGTTTGAGTCCAGCCTGGTCTATGTACCAAGTTCCAGGACAGCTGAGGCTACACAGTCAGACCTTGTCTTAAAAAAAAAAAAAAAAAAAAAAAAAAGTGAACTCTTCCTAGAACACACTATATTATGATCTAATTTCTGTTGATATGTTACTTCAAGTGCAGAGAGGACTAATTTTTATAACTATATTTACACTAACTCTAGGGTGACACACATCTCAGTAAATACAATCAAGGTGGTTATCTGGGAAAGGAGGTTTACCAACTTACCCTCCAAGGGTACCCCTAGCTAGCCAGTCTTGCGTGAACAAGTCCTAAGGAGTTCCTCAGTGTAGCCAACGGTGTTCAGAGACTAGTGAGACTCCAGGCTGCAGATGCTGACGTAGCCCGCACTGACTAGCCCAGGCTAGAGCTGCCCGCCCCGGGTACAGTTCACCAAACACACAGCTGTGCTGTCAATGGCCTCCTACCTGAGATTCTTGAATCTGAGTCAGCTTTTTCTTTTCTTGTTCTTCTTCCTGCTTTTTCTTTTTTTCTTTCTTTTCTTTCTTTTTGGCCGTTTTTAGTTTTTTCTTAATTTCAAATCTGGTTAAAAGATATTTGGCTTTTAAAAAGCAATAATATGTACATAAAGACTGGTTTTTTTCCTTTTCTTTTTCTCTTTCTCTCTTTTTTGGCTTTTTGAGACAGGGTTTCTCTGTGTAGCCTTGGCTGTCCTGAACTCGATTTGTAGGGTGGGCCAGGCTGGCCTCAAACTCACAGAGAACCACCTGCCTCTGCCTCCCAGAGGGCTGGGATTACAGGCGTGTGCCCCTGTACTGGGCAAGACTGTTTCCTATTGGCTAGAAGACAGGAAATGCTCTGTAAGTATATTAAAGTTGTTGACAGTGGTTGTAGAGATGGCCTAGTGATTTAGAACACTGCCTGCTCATCCAGAGAACCCACATGGCAGCTCACAACTGTCTGTAGCTCCAGGAACCTAATACCCCTTTCCCGCTTCTGTGGGTACCAAGCATGCATGCTGTACAAAGACAAGCAAAGCACCTATACATATAAACCAAACTAAAAAAAAATAACAACAAAAACAAAGTAAAAAAAATATTCAAAAGCATTATGTTGGAATAGACTAGAGAGAAAATACTCAGATCAGAGTTCCAGGTCATCCTCAGCTATATAATGAGTTTGAGGCCAGCTTGGGATATATGAAACTCTGTCTCAATAAAGAAAATAATTGTGTATCAAGTGAAAACACTGCAGAATATACCCAAATTAACTGAAAATAGGTATACAAATGTTTGAATATCAACATTTAGAGTAGCATTATTCATAGTAGAAAAAAAATGCAGAAATGACTTTAATGGCAATTGAACAAATTCACAAACTGCAGCATATACGTATAATGGAATGCTACTCAGCTCTAACAAGGAATGAAGTGCCAATATATGCACACGGGTTGATTTTAAAAACATGGTAAGTGAAGCTGAGCACCGCGCATACAGCTATGTCCCACCAGGAGGTGGGTGCTGAAGTGAAAGGATTGTTTGAGCTCAAGGCTACCAGGAAAACGGCAAGATTCTGTATCTAGGGGGTTGGAAAGATGGCTCCTCAATGCTTAGGAGCACAGGCCTGGATTTATTCCCAGAACTCACAGTGGCTCACAGCCTAAATTAGCTCCAGCTCCAAGTGATGCGATATCCTCTTCTAGCCTCTGCAGGTTCCAGGTGCACACACGGTACACAGACAAGACATGTAGGCAAAGCACCCATACACAAAGTAAAATTAAAAAAAATTTTTTTTAAAAAGACAAGAAAAAAGCTGGGCAATGGTGCCACAGGCCTTAAATTCCAGCACTCAGGAGGCAGAAGCAGGGGGGGTCTCTGTGAGTTCAAGGCCAGCCTGGTCTACAGAGAAACTACAGTGTTTCAAGAAAGCCAGGGCTACATTAAAAAACCTCCTTGTATAATCTCCCCTCTTGGGGTGGGAGCTGAGAGGGATCAGTGCTAGGTTGGACCAGGATTTCAGCTTCTATGTAAGCCTTTGCTAAGGGACCTCAGCCTCTGGATCTGACATCTCCCTTTTAAATAAGAGTCCTAACTCATCAGGTCATAGGCCTTTGCACAAGTTGCTCATCTTTTCAAAATGTGAAGCAGTTTCTAAATGTTTATTAAAAAAAACCAAAAAACAACAACAACAAAAAAAAACCTTAGTGAGTCCAGGATAGCCAAGGATACACAGAGAAACCCTGTCTTGAATAAAAGGGAAGGAAAGGAAGGGAAGGAAAGAAGAGGAGGGGAGGGAAGGAAGGAAGGAAGGAAGGAAGGAAGGAAGGAAGGAAGGAAGGA
>NW_026585504.1:16073486-16101445 GCF_907164565.1 Psammomys obesus
GGAAGGAAGGAAGGAAGGAAGGAAGGAAGGAAGGAAGGAAGGAAGGAAGGAAGGAAGGAGAAAGAAAGAGAGAGAGAGAAAAGAAAGAAAAAGACCAACAAAAGATGAATTTTCTAAGTGGCTTTACTGTATTGCTCAGTGCTTCTAAGTCATCACCTTCAACATTCTTCTAGTTGCTAAAAAAAATGTCACTCTGCTTCTTTTAAAAAATATTTATTTATTTATTACAAACACAGTGTTCTGCCTACATGTATGCCTGCAGGCCAGAAGAGGGCACCAGATCTCATTATCTGATGGTTGTGAGCCACCATGTGGGCGCTGGGAATTGAACTCAGGACCTTTGGAAAAACAGCCAGTGCTCTTAACCTCTGAGCCATTTCTCCAGCTCTATCAACTGCTTCTTAAGGGGGGGGGGGAGGGGGAACCTAAGCAAGAGTCTCAGTGACAGTATACTTCCCTGTTGTTAAAAAGCTTCCTCCTGGGTTTGATCCCCAGCTCATCCACTCCCCCAAGATAAAACTCACTGTGTGTGGTGATACATGCTTTTAGTCACAGCACTCAAGAGACAGAGGCAGGTGCATCTTTGTGAGTTTAAGGCTAGCCTGGTCTACACAGCAGGTTCCAGGCCTTTCAGAGTTACATACCGAGAAACTGTATCAAAAATAATAAAATAAAAAGGTAAACGTCAAATATAAAGTTTGGGACAAACTGCTCTCAAAATTTGTGATCCTGGCCTTTTATGTCAACCTTTATGGTCTCCACAATGACCACAGATCCAAACTTTGGAAGTCACCCTTCCTCACTCACAACTCCAGCACAGTATTCCAAGTCCTGTTTGTTGCAATACAGGTTACCTCGGAGGCAGACACACTCAAAACAAATGCCTACCACTTTCTGCTGACTGAAAGGAAACATTCTTGTCTAGGATAACTCACCATACTTAATATGGTCTCTAGAAGGGATAAACATGCTCTCTGAGACAACTGAACTAATTGCCAGAGTGCGTCAATTTTCTTCTCAAGATACTAGGTAGATAGGGAAAGAAACTAGTTCTGAGGACTCTGTTACCTAAGACAAAAGCCATGTTTACTTTGATCTTTCTGGGAGACGAGAAAGAACTTCTGCCATTTAAAATAAGTATGGAAAAGCCCCAGGAGCCTGAAGCAGCTTCTGATTAAATAAGTCAGGATGCACGGCAATGCTGATGACTGAACCTGGGGTCTTGGGAAAACCATGCAAGCAATTTACACTGAGACACATCACCAATCCAACATTTCAGCCTTCTATTTTACTTAAGACAGTTTTATTCTAGAACCCAGCATGGCCTCCTGAGTGCTGGGATTATTTTTGTTAATTAATAAAATGACATTCTAAACTTGAAGGCTGGAGAGATGGCTTAGTGATTAAGAGCACAATCATGAGCTACAGAGGTCATATCCCTGCATCCACGTAACAAGCCACACAGCCTACACATACCTGTAATCCCAGCTCCACTGGGGATGGAAACAGGACAGTCAATGGAGCTTGCTGGTTTCCAGCTTAGCCAAGAAAACCAGAGTCTCGGGTTCAGGGATAGACCCTGCCTCAAATAAATAGGTAAAATACAAGAAGACACCTGACAGCCTCTTCTGACCTTCGTGTGTACACAGTCATGAGTACCTATATATATGTTGTAAACACACACACATACACATGCGCACACACATTGTAAAAACGAAGACAAGATTATGACTTTCTCAATAATTTTTGTCTGGTAAAGATGAAATAATATACTTTATTTTTTGTTAAAAAAAATTTAGGGGCTAGAGAGATGGCTCAGCGGTTAAGAGCACTGTCTGCTCTTCCAAAGGACCTGGGTTCAATTCCCAGCATCCACATAGGAGCTCACAACTGTCTGTAATGCCAATTCTAACGGATCTGACACCTTCACACTAATGCACATAAAATAAAATTAAATAAATTAAAAAAATTTTAATTATAGCAGATGGTGGTGGCATACTGCCTTTAATCCCAACGAGACCAGGCTGGCCTCGAAACTCAAAGATCCACCTGCCTTTGCCTCACAAGTGCTGGGATTAATGGTGAGTGCTACTACACCGAGCAAAAACTTGTCTTAAAACAAAAATCAAAAAGAGGGACACAGCTCAGTAATCTTGTCCAGCATGCCTGAGGCCCTTGGTTCCATCACCAGAACCACAAAAAGCTTACTGAATAATGCACATTAGTAAAGGATCAATAAATGTGACCCTCAGCTATTTGGTTTACATTATACTAACAATCACATCTCTAACTGCCTATTCCTATGAACAGATTCCCTTCAGCTTATTAAGGGGCTGCATCTCAACCCACTTGGAGCTGAAACCCTGAAAGCTGAAAATGCATTTACTATACCCAACCTACCAAACATCACAGCCTAGCCTGACTCAAGCATGCTCAAATCTTAATTGTTGTAGTTTGGCAAAACCATTTTCACAAAGCCTCCTGTGAAATGAAATGTTTGGCATTCCATGTAATTTATGAAAAATTGTAATGAATGAGAAAACCAATTATATGGGTAGAAGCTCTCATCACTGTTAAGCTGGAAAAAAGAATCTTAAACTGTGCGCACAGGGTGGCAAGAGCCTTACCTTCTTTTCAACACCTCCCTCTTCTCTATGCGGTTGAACAGCTCCTGCTCCCTCTCCTTCTCCGTCATCTGCTCCAGTCGGGCCCTGTCTTCCTCATCTCCCATAAGATCCTCTCCATAGCCATCATGGAACTCTTCATCTTCTGACGAGGAGTCTGAGTCTGAACTGGAGGAGGAGCTGTTGCTGTCAGAGTCTGACACTTCACCTGCAGCAAGGGACCAGTGTCAGAGCACACCACGCTGTGTGACCCCATGGCGACAGTTGCCTCCCCTTGGGACACACCCATTGCCACTCACTGGGGATGTCTCCTTGATCTGCCTTTAGTTAAATACAAACAGACTAGGAAAATCTAGGCAGGAAACATAAGCCAACACACTCTTTTCCTCTTTGAGACAGGGTTTCCTATGTATCGCAAGACATCTTTAAACTCACAGTCTTCCTGCCTCTGCCTGCTAAGCCCCGGGTTTACAGGCCTGTTGCCTACCATACTTTCACCTCAACTCTGTTACTGTGAAAAAAAAAAAAAAAAAAAAATCACAGGCCTATAAAAACAACCTCTAAACAAACAGTCACATTTTTGCCGGGGGGTGGTGGTGCACACCTTCGATCCCAGCGCTTGGGAGGCAGAGGCACGGAGATCATGAGATCTCTAGAGTTCCAGGACAGTCAGGGCTAAGCAGAGAAACCCTGTCTCAAAAAACCAAAACCAAAACCAAACAAAACAATAAATAAATAAAAAGAAATATAAAGGCTACTTTTTATTAGAGAGATGTGTAATGTACAGGCAATGATAACAAATGATCTAAGTAAAGAGAGTATGAAAGTCAAATTAGTCTGTCTGTCTGTTTTTGAGACAGGATTTCCCTGTGTAGTCCTGGCTGTCCTGGAACTCGCTCTATAGCCCAGAACTCAGAGATCTGCCTGTCTTGGCCTCCTGAGCACCACCACCTGCCTATATTTCTTAATTTAAAAAAATATTTATTTATTTCTATGTATATTTTGTTGTTTGGCCTACACATATATATGTAGATATCTGTGAGGTGGTTGGAGTCCCTGGAAGTTGAGTTGCAGACAGTTGTGAGCTGCCATGTGGTTGCTGGACTTGAACCTGGGTCTTTTGAAAGAGCATCCAATGCTCTTAACTGCTGAGCCATCTCTCCAGCTTATTTCTTAATTTTTAAAATTTTAATTAAATTTATTACATTTGCTTATTTTGTGTGTATGTAAGAGAGACAGAGAGAGACACACAGAGAGAGAGTACGAGAGAGCATATGTCAGAGCTTATGTGTAGGGGTGAAAGGACAAACCTTTAGAGTGAGTAATTTCCTAACATCTGGGTTCCACGGTTTGCGTTCTCTTGCTGGCAAGCATCTTGATCCACTGAGCCATCTAGCCAGCACAGTTAATGTTGTGAGGCTCACTATGTTGTCCAGGCTGGCCCCCCAAATCTGAGTTCCTGTGGCTGAACTGCCTCAGCCTCCTGAGCAGCTGGGACTACAGGGTGCACCACCAAGCATAGGTCAGCCTCTCTCTTAACACCACTACAGTTTGAAGAATTACAGTCCGCTACATTGTTTAACAGAATCCTGAGGTGGTAATGAAAATATTTACAATGTGAAGCTTATTCTGTATATGATGGTAAAGACTGTCAACTTGACTCCATCTAGAAGCACAAGATTCTGGGCGCGCCTATGAGGGGGTATCTTGACTCAGGTAACTGAAGTGGGAAAGCCGATCCTAAAATGAGCGGCATCATTCTCTGGGTTTAAACCCTGGATCAACACAACAAAGAAAGGGAGCCAAGCATCAGCACTCATCTGTCTCTGCTTCCTGACAGCAGACATACTGCAGCCAGCTCCTCAGGCTCCTGTCACCAGGCCTTTCCTGCTATCTGATGGACTATACCCCAAAACTGTGAGCTGAAATAAACCTTCTCTCCCTTAGTTTATTACAGCAACAGAAAAAGTTAATAAACCCATGTCACCGTGCAGCCCTGGCTGGCCTGGAACTTTCCATGTAGACCAGGCTGCCCCACCCCAACTCACAAGTGTTAAGACTGAAAGTACATACTACCAAACCTTGCCCACCTCTGGAGTGTGTAGTCTTCACTACCTAAAAAGCTGCAAATGGAGATGCCCTGTCTTAAACATCTCAATCTTTATGCCATGAGTGAATACGCCTGTATTCTTTTAATTTAAATTTTATTTTTATTATGCGCATGTGTCTTTGTGTGGGAATGTGCCCAGGTGTAGTACCTTCAGGGGCCCAGGCATCCAATCCTAACCTAGCTCAGGTCTTCTGTAAGTGTGTACTACTCTTAACTACTAAGCCATCTCCCCATTTCAGCCTTTTTTTTTTTTTTTAATAAATTAATAATCCTTCATTCAAATGTTACCTGCCATGGGTGGCTCACAGACAATTGAAATGTGAGTACTGAAACTGAGAAACTAAATTTTAAATACAAATTTAATTTTATTAAAGTTTAAATAGCAATAGTTATCCTCCAATTTGTTTTAGTTTGTTCTGTCAAGAATTTAGGTTATGAATTTGGCAAGTATATTCCGAAAGTGATTTATGTTCTTTGCTGTCCCAACTCCATGGTGCTACGGATCAAACTCAGCTTTGAGCATAACAGACAAGTTGACTGCCACCAAGCTACAATCCAACACCTTTTAAAAAAGTTGCCTTCATCGCTCTTCCTCCTCACCCTGGCAGTCCTGGCCGGGGGTCTAGGCTAGGCTCTGGTGCTGCTGTAGTTTTTTCTCCCCTAGGCAACTCTGCTTTGCCTTCCCTTTCAGTGTCACAGAAGTACGTAATACCTGTCTGTGGCTCTGGGCGCTGGTAACTTGGATCACCTGATTAGAAACTGCCCCCAGGTTTTCCTGTATAAAGGCTAGAATGTACTAGGTGATGCTTTTAGCCCACATAAACATCTCGTTGCCCACAAACTCAAACCCATCCATTAGATTTTGATAATTCTGCATTCTTTTTTACTTTACTCAGACTCAGAAGTTTGAGAAAGGAAGGAGGATCAACAGTCTCTGGACTGCAAAGAGAGTACAAGGCCAGTTTGACCTAAATAGTGAAAAACCAAAAACAACAATGAAACAAAAAAAAGACAACATATATTACTAATGGATTTTAAATCATCAATTATACCAGAGTTTGCTTGATTCAACTTGCATTCATAAACATGGGCTTAAAACCAGGTTAGGCCATTTTTTGGCTTAAAAAAAAAAAAAGTTTACTATTTTAGTCCTGGAATAAGTTCAGCTGTCAAACGAATACTGACAAAAAAAAAAAAAAAAAAGCGTAATTTCTGAACTGTCTTCATGGAAGAATATTTTCTATGGTATTTAGTATCTGTTTCAAAGATTTCCTTTCTCAGTCAGACAAAATTTCCAGAAAAAAGAAGAGAAGGTACTCAAGACTGAGAGGAGCCCACAGCACAGGATCTATGGCAAACTCCAGTGGCTTCGCCAACCCTTTGGCATTACAAACCCATGGCCACTGAGAAAACAAGCTCTCCAGCAGAGGCCCAGCTGTAGGACAGGTCCCTTTTTTCCCCGGTCTCACACCTCCTTCTGGGCTGGATGCTGGGCTCACCTTCCTCAGGAGCTGAGCTCTCAGCTGAACTGTCTTTGTCTGAACTGCCCGAGGAGGCAGTTTTGTTGGCTTGTTTCTTCATGGCTCCTTTCTTCTCTATTTTTCTGGCTTTTCCTTTCTTCTTATTTTTATTGCTCCCAAATGTCCACTATAAGGGGGGGAGAAAAGGAAAATTGAAATAGGACTACGCACTTTAATGATGTGATACACGCGTATAATACCAGTACTCCTGAAGTGGAAGCCAGAGGGTTCTGAGTTTGAAGCTAGGCTAGGGTTGCACAGTGAGACTGTGCTTTTAAAAACAAACACAAAACCAACAAAAAACAACTGGTCCTATTTTCTGTGGCAAAATTGCTGAGGGCTGGCATGCTGGGTTTGAGCACACAGGATGGCCGAGTACTCAGGGGGGTCTCAGGAAGGCAGAGAACTTTTTGCAGGCTAAAAATGACAAAAAGCACAGGGAGAAAGGGCCAAGGCCACTTTTTGGCACAAATAGTAGCATCAACAACTCCAAGGAAGCAGTAAAGTGAAGTTAGTTTGTTAAGTCTTATTTTAAAATCTGGACTGTAAGGCTCAAGAGACAGCTCAACGGTTAAGAGTCCATACTGCTCTTGTAGAGGACCCAATTCAGTCACACAGACAGGCACTAAGCTACATTGCTAGTAAGTGCAGAAACAGATTTGCAACAGAGAACTAACTCATAAAATACGCTGAGGCAATGTTGTCTCCTGCTTCCTGTTAACCTTTTATTTCTTTTTCTGTTGGTAGTGTACATGTGGACGTGAGTGCCCATGTGCCAGCTGGGGTCAAGGTCAAGGGCTTCTTCCCCCACTGCTCTCCACGTCAGTGTGTGAGACAGAGTCTCTTACTGAGACTGGCTGGAAGTGAGCTCCAAGGATCCGTCTGTCTTCCCTGCTCCCAGTGGAGTTACAGACGTGCTACCCAGCTTTCGTGTGGTCTGACTCTTTGTCTTCATGCCTGCATGGCGGGCACTGTACTGACAGCAGTGTCACAAAGACTGACGGCTGGAGATGACTCAGAAGCTAAGAGTTCTGGGTGCCCTTTTAGAGGACCTGGGTTCACTCTCCAGCACCCATGTGGCAGCTCAATTTCAGGAGATCCAAAGTGCTTTTCTGGTCTCCATGGCACCAGGCACTCAAGTGGTGCACAGACATACATGCAAGTAAAACATACATACACATTAAAAAAAAAAAAGTAATCTAAGATTACACTGTAATAGTGTTTCACTAGATCACAAACATGAGATCCTGGACTTCTCCACTTCAGGAACCTGCAATCTGGGTCATTTAAATAACAAGCTGCACATGTTTGTAATTCTAGCCTTCTGATATTCTAACCTGCTGCTCTAGAAAGACTTTAGTTGAAAAGTAACTGATGAGTTTTAGTCTACTTTTTAATTTTCATTCTATAAGGAATTTGCACTAAATTATGATGATCCTTTCATCACCACAGACCATTCATTTTCGTAAACTACACTTTCTTTATGTACTATTTAACAAAAACACAGTGTTTTTGATCCTACTCTAACAGGATCCTACTCTAACAGGATTTAACAAAAACACAGTGTTTTTGATCCTACTCTAACACAAATGGGTAGTTTGTGTTGTTTTGGTGGCTCTGGGGAAGAAGCCACCTTACTGGTGTCTCACAGCAGCTCTTCCTAAGATCATCACTCTTACTTCATCTTGATAAAAACATTCTTGTAGGCGCTTTATTTTCTTTTTAGAGACTAAATCTTCCTATGGAACCCAGGCTGAACTCAAACCCGCAATCCTCCTTAGCATTAATGGTGTGATATAATTACTTTAATTCCCATTTACTTTTCATTTAAAGGGGAATGAAAATAAAACAACTGTACGTTCTGGGATAAGATATTATATGAGTGAATAGTGACTTGTATAGGTGAATTTGCTTTCTAAAATGTTAATTTCAACACCTAGGTCATCATCTAGAAAGAAAATGTAATTTTCTCTTATACCTGAAGTTTCAGGCATTTCTGATTTTAAATGCTTAAGGAAAATGATTTGCAAGTCAGTTTAAAAGAATTCAAAACCGTTCACAATGTTTTTTAGCTAAAAAACACACACACCAATTTTCCATACAGACAGTATTAAAAGTATGTATACTGCTTCATTGGCTCTTGTTATAAGAAATAGGACAAAAGTATATACACTACTCTAGGTCTCAGTTATGAAAACGGCCTCAATCCACCTTTCCCAAACAGGGTCTGGACTCCTCCCCAACAAAAAAGTGAGGCAGTTCAGAGTGAGTTACTAGGGTCATGTGTGAGTCAAAGTGGCTAGGTCTATGTTTGCCTACGGGTGTGGGTTTCTAATGTGCAGCAGAGCCAAACTCTGGACTCCCGGGGGAGTGGGTGTCGACCAGAGAAAAACTACCTAAGTGTGAAGTCACACAAATGAACCCAAGTGGGAAAGAAGTGTGAAGCCAGGGCTTCCTCATGCTTCTGCTCTTCTTCTCTCTGCCTAAGCTTCCACTGTCTCCCATCTGTTGCATGTGGCACTGCTTTATGGGGAGGGACAAAAAACAACAGTAAAAACAGACAAAAATTCAATGCTGACCTAAAGGGGGCTTCTTTGCTGAGCCTAAGTGTGAAAAGGGTGTCGGCTGTCTTTCATTCAACAATTTCCTGAAGATGATGGCAAAGCTGCCCTTCTCCCCCAACGAGGCTAACTCAGGGAGCTCTATGACGCCAAATGAAAATAACCAACAGTGCAGTATGTGACCCTCTAGGAAAATGAGAATATTACACCTAAAAATAAATTTCTGGGGGCTGAAGAGATGACTCAGAGGTTAAGAGCACTGCTTGCTCTTCCAAAGGTCCTGAGTTCAGTTCCCAGCAACCACATGGTGGCTCACAACCATCTGTAATGGAATCTGATTCCTTCTTCTGGTGTGCATGAAAAAAAATCAGCTTGACAAGCTGAGTTCAATCTCAAGAACTCACATGGTGGGAGGAGAGAACCAACTCCTGAAAGTTGCCCCCTGACCTCCATGTGTATGCCATGACTCATGCATGCCCAGATGAATGCACACACAAAATTTAAAACTCTTAAAACATTGTTTTTGGCTGAAGGTGTACTCCCTGGTAGAGTACTTCACTATCAGTGAATGCCCTTTGCTTAGCTCCGATACGAGGTCGGGAGAATCACCTCTATTCCCGCTACCCAAAATAAACACTGAAAATCTGAGAATTTCAGGAAGACTCAAAGAGTTCCAATAATCAGCCAAATATTTTTTTGCTCCTGGAGGATAGATCATATTTGCAGTATTTTACATTAAAATGTATAAATAGATATTCCTAGATGTTTTCTGACCTAAGTACATATATTAAATATTTGTGTAATAACCATTCTATCAAAGTATAAATGAGGATAATCAACACTTCAGGGCAAGAGAAACAACAGAGAAATATTTCACTCCAGTCTTTCTGTTAGAGACCGCTGGAGACCGCTTACCTATCCCATCAAATCCCTTATTCTTCTGACTCTGAGACAGAGGAAATACGAAGTCTTTCATTGTCAGAGCGACAGTAAGTGGAGTGAGGGGAGGCAGGGCAGAATTGATGCTCTGATGTTTTGTCCACTGAGGATAAAGTACAGGAAATGAGCTGCATATTATGGTTTTTGGGGGGGACTAAGGCAGTAGTGAAGGGAAAGCCCTGTTGCTATCTGTCAAAAGTCCAAGCCTCTATTTTCGTATCTGTGGAATGATGAGTCCAGATGATCTCTAAGACCCTCAGCATTATGGGATTTTTATATTACGTGGATGTTTGTCAGGAGGGCTCTGTATTCATTATCCTAGAAACTAAAAAGCCACAAAAGCAGTATCTGAGAAGGGATGGTTTCTGAACTTTGTGTTTTGTTTACTTTTATCCTGAAGATTAAAAGAGTCACAGAAACTGAAGAGTAAATGCAACCTTATGTCAGTACAAAGGCCCCTGAACTCTGAGCACAGAGGCCAGAGCATCCCCAGTAAGAGCTACCCACAAACTACCAAGGAAAGGAGGAGAACTGGCTGTCAGTCAGGACTCTCATATGTATTGACACCCTGTTGCTTTCCTAAGCACACTGTGTGTACGCCCCACACAACACCAGACAAGCAATTATATAGACACACAGCAAAGACAGACCAAAATACAAGCCAGAGGGAAGATGTTTCTTACTTAATAAGACAGACTACAGCCCGACTCTCACTAAGGTAACAGCTTAATGGCAGCAGTCAAGTAACAAATCAGAAGGTGTGTACCATACTATCCCACATCATCCTAAGGGCGTGTGGATGTTACAAGCAGCCTAGGACCAGTTTCCTTCCAAACACTAAGATGGAAGATGGGCTGGAACACAGGATGGAAGTGGTTTCAGACTTGAGAAGCCCTGACTTACTAAGAACTAAGAACTGTGAATATTTTGGAGGCAGGAGAATAAAGAAACTTGAAGATTTCAGACAGCATCCCTAAGATGCCTAGGTCTTGGAATCCAGAGCAGAAGCCACTCTAGCTCTTTGAGCTATAGCACTATTGTTGTTGTTTTTGCCCCCTTGAGCTAGGGTCTCATGTAACCCAGTCTGGCCTCAAATTCACTACAGAGCCAAGAATAAACTTGACCTTCTGACCCTCCTGCCTCATCCTCCAGCACAGAGAATATAGGCATAAATCTCCACGCTGGTTCCGAATTAAATTTATATGTGAAATAAAAACATTTCAAGTAAATAGTGTTCAGGAATAATAGCTAACAAATGGTTCTAGAATTGGGTCAAAAGAACCGGAAAAGAGCCACGCCTTTTAACCTGAGACTGTCTTCTTCTCTGTAAATACAAGTAACACACTGACTTGACGGCTTACTCTGGGTAACAGGAGACTAAAAGGAGACAGGATACGGAAGGTTTCACTCTCGTTGTAAGCCATGTTCTAGCTGTGCAGAGCTCAGTGGGTAGAGTGCTTACTTGACACACAGGAAGCCCTGGTTTTGATCTTCAGCAGATCATAACTGGAGACATGGCTCATTAGTTAATTGTACACACTGGTCGTGCAGAGGCCCTGATTCCAGCACTCACATCAGGTTCACAGCTGTCTGTAAGTCAGTTCCAGATCTGACATCTCTGGATTTCTATAGTGCTGTACTCACAGACACATATCACATAGACACACATACACAAAATTAAAAATAAAAAGCATTATAAAAAAGGAGAAAGTTCATTTTGGCTACATAATGAGTTTCAAGCCAGCCTGGAACATATTAAACCCTGTCTCAAACAAACAAAAAACAAAAACAAAATAAGCAAACAAACAAAAACCCAGCAGGGAGTAATGGTGCATGGCATTTAATTTCAGCATATAGGAGGCAGAGGCAGACCTCTATGAATTCAAGGCCAGCCTTGAACAGCAAATTCAAGTTAGGACTACATAGAGAGACCCTATCTCCAAAACAAAGCCCTGTTCTACATAAAAGCAATGCGGTATTTTACGTTGAAAAAAGAAAATCAGAACTTCCATTGAAGCTGTTTTTCTCCCTCCTTCCCTCCTTTCTTGTGCTGAAAACAAAGCAATTGTCTAAAGGGTTCTGTATTCACTTTTACAGATCCTGACAGTGGCCAAAACAAAAGTATTTGAGATAGCACGATTCCTCAAGTTGTTCCCCGCCCCATCTTGAATATGAAAAGAAAGTTGAAGAGTAAACGCAACTTAATAATGGCACCCAACACTTCAAGACGACTGGTGGGCTGGGAAGTGGTGGCAAGAGCTTTTAATCCTCTGTGAGTTTAAGCCCAGCCTGGCCTACGATGAGAGTCCAGGACAGTCAAGGTCCAAAACAGAGAAACCCTATCTTGAAAAACAAAAACAAAAAACAAATCAAAGGCTGGTGGGATGGCTCCATGGTTCCAGTTGTTTGTTGCTTAACTGACAACTTGAGTTTGATCCCCAGAGCCCAGTGAGTAGAAGTTGCCCTATGACTTCCACAATGGATACTATGGCATGTACACACACACACACACACACACACACACACACACACACACACATTATAAATTTTATAAAGAACCTAAAAATGGCTTGGTTTTCTTTTTCTTCCATTGTAGTACAAAATTATTGTACAAAAGATTCCACTGTATTTTAAAAGCTGAAAATCACATAACTTGTCAAAAGCCAAAAAGACGTGATAAAGAGAAAAATAAAATATAATTAATACTATATCATCTTGTCTGGTAAGAAGCAGTAATGGTCTTTATTGGAAGCATATGCTATTATCATCTTTATGATAAAACAAGAACAAAATGCTCTCAGCCATGTAGATCAACTTACCCAAAAAGCTGCTTGTAAGTAAATTCAAAAGTCAAAGTTTAGGCCAGGCAGTGGTGGTGTCAGCCTTTAATCCCAGCACTTAGGATACAGAGGCAGGAGGATCTCTGTGAGTTCGAGGCCAGTCTACAGAACAAATTTCAGGACAGCCATGGCTACACAGAGAAACCCTGTCTCAAACAAACAAACATACAAAAAAGAAAAGAAAAAGAAAAAAGAGAGAGAAAAAAAAAGTAAAAGTTGTATTTTTTCAAAGTGTTCTATTCCATTGTTGTTGAAACAGGCTCTTTCTGTGCATCCCAATCTGACTTTGAACTCTTGACACCCCTGCCTTAGTAACCCGCATGTCGGGTTAGCGCATGCCTGGCTCTATTGACTTTCTTCTATTAATACGTGCATTAGAGACACCCAGAGATTACAGAGTACGTTAAGCAGTGGCACAACTAGATCCAAGTGAAAAGCTTGAAAAACCAGGTGGGTCAGAGAAGGAGAAGACAGACGTTTCAGGGAGGAAAAGTGAAATAGATTAACAGCTAGAAGAGAGCAGAGTCTAAGAGGTGAGAGTGTGGGCATAAACATGACTCAGAAAGCCTAGAAGTTCTGGGACAGAAGACACAGCATCGACAAGTGCTGAACTGCAGGCTGGGCCAAATGCCCAGCTCAAAACTGCTGGAAACAAGGCTATCCATGATACTTTTAATATAACTCTCTCTAGGTGTGGTAGCAAAATGCCTGTAATCCCAGCATTTGGGAATTAGAGGGAGATAGATAAGAAGTTCAATATCATTCTCTGCTACATATCCAGTTTAAGGTCAGCCTGAATTATATGAGAGCCTGTCTCAAAAGTTAATAAAAATTTTAAAATTAGGGGCTGGAGATAGCTCAGAGGTTAAGAGCACTGGCTGCTCTTCCAATGGTCCCGAGTTCAATTCCTAACAACCACATGGTGGCTCACAGCCATCTATAGAGATCTGGTGCCCTCTTCTGGTGTGCAGGCGTATAGGCAGGCACAACACTATATAATAAAATCTTTTTAAAATTTTTTAAATCAAATATTATAAAACAAAAATTATTTAGGTGAAAACTTCAGCTGTTTTTTAACTTTATTTAAATGTAGCTGATATTCAGCTTTGAAAAAAATTAGGACATTCAAAGATTTTGGGTTTTTTTGTCCTTAAGACAAGGGAGAATTCACATTTCCTTTTCTAGTTGTTTCTAAAAAGGACTCTGAAAGTGTCTCATGTACGTTAAGTTATTTTTATAAAACTGTTTGTTTCTCTTAGTTTCTCTCTTAACCAAGATATCACACAAATAACTAGACCTTTTGTATCTGTTTAATAATAAGCATCACAACATAAGAACTGAACAGTTTTAATTCTATTCTTAACCCTCTAAGCTAATGTGCCTTCCTCCCACCATACATTCCACTTTGTAGCTTTCTTGCTCCTGCTCCTTCTCCTGATCCCTCCTGAACATCTACCCTTGCCTCAATTCCCTACTTCCTCTTCTACCTCTTCCTCTCCTGGCTGGCAGGAAGTCCAACCCTATTCTCTCCCCTGCTCAGTGACTGGCTGTAAACTGCTTTATTGGCATACCAGGGAACAAATGGAGAGCAGTGTTTTCACAACATTGAGACAGGAGAGTCTCAGCACAAGGATTGCAACCAGATACGGGGAGGTATAGAAATCAGCATTCGAACCAAACAACTTTATAACTTTATGCCAACACAAGTAGGATTCATAAACTTTTCATTTTGCCATGTTTTTAAGATGTATTTATGTTATGTGTACTGGTGTATATATGTCTGTATGAATGATGCATTAGGTATGTATACGCACCTGCATGTATGCATGGGCACCACCTGAGTGCCTGATACCCATGGATGCCAGGAGAGAGCCTCAAATCTTCTAGAATTGGACTTAGGGACACTAAGCAAACTGCCATGTGGGTGATGGAAATCAAATCCAGATCTGCTAAAGTAGCAAGTGCTCTTTTGTTTGTTTGTTTTTGAGACAAGGTTTCACTGTGTAGCCTTGGCTGTCATGAACTCACTCTATAGACCAGGCTGTCCTTGAACTCACAGAGACTCACCTGCCTCTGCCTCCCGAGTGCAGAGGTTCAAGGTGTGTGCTATCGCCACCGCTCTTAAGCAGTGGGCAGGACCTCAAGCACAGCAATCATGTACTCTCAACTGTGAGCTACATACACCCTCTGCCCAACACTATGGCTTTCAGCCACTGAAGTGTTCTTTGTAATTTCTGAGGCTTGGTCCATAGAGAACAGAAAAGGCCTTGCTTATCTTTATGTACATCTCAAAAATCATTTACCCCAAATAATAAATATATTTACTAAGTCTAGGGTTTACCCTTTAAAAAATACTATACATAAAGCATCCCCTTATGGGCTGGACAGTGGTGGTATACACTTTTGACCCCAGCACCCAGAAGGCAGAGGCAGGTGGATCTCTGTGAGTTTGAAGCCAGCCTGGTCTACAGAGTGAGTTCCAGGATAGCTAGGGCTACACAGAGAAACCCTATCTGGGGGGAGGGGGATGCACTTATTCCTTCACCTGTTGGATCTTGTACTTACTGTCTAGGGCATACACTTCTTCTAAATGGGAAACTGTCACAATGACTCTCTTTTTCCTCTCCTCATATTATTTAGATAGCTATTATGTTGCTCTAAAATCGGAGTGTTTTTCTCCTCGTGACTACTCATTAACTCTCTAACCCAGCCCCAGCAAGACAGTGTCTCATGTAGCTATACTGGCCTTCAACCTGATATGCAGGTAAAGAAGCCTCTACCTCCCAAGTGCTGGATTACAGGTTTGTGCTCCCATGCCCACCTCCCATTGATCTTTTAAATTAGCTGCTCTTGGTCCGTGGCTCAGCAAGTTAAATGTGCTTGCCACCAAGCCTGATGACCTGAATTTAGTTCCTGAAACCACATGAGGAAATAAAGCCTGATTCTTCTTGTAAGCTGTCCTCTGACCTCTACATGTGCCACATGGTAAAGGTGCCCACGCATATACTACACTCACTCATACACAGAATCAATAAAAACTGTAAAAACTTCAAATTAACTGTCCTCATCAATTTTCTGACAAAACATTTCTTTTTATGAATATTAATGACTCACAAACGTAAACAGTATCCAGGTATGGTGGCTCATACTTATAGCCCCTGGGAGATGGAGGCAGGAGGACTGCTGCATATACTGAGACCCTGTCTCCAATGAGCAAAGAACAAACAAACTAAAAGACAAAATAAAGGAGCATATTTGAAAAAACTCCAGGAAGCATCTGGTGTGTGTACGTTTGGTTGGTGAAGAGGATGGCCACTTCATCAACCAAAACTTTTTAAAAGGCTGGTTTGCAAGTCGCAAAGATGTAAAATTAAAGCAGAAATGATACAGCACAGTACTGTTTTTTTCCCAGACAGATGTGTGGATAGACATCATTACAGCAGAGGAAAAAAAAGACAATAATCCCTATCTCAAATTTCATGGATTCCTCAGGAATCCCCAACCCAACCTAAACTATCTAGAGCAACCTCAATTCTGGATCACAGTACTACCACTGAGTCCTCTAGGCCAGATTGAACGAAACAAGGTTTCACTGTATAGTCTTATGTTACCTCCTAACTGTCCAAAGAAGTAAAACATTTGCTCTTAGCTGTGCAAGGTGACACACATAAAGTAATCCCAGCACTTGGGGAGACTGAGGTAGGCAAATCACTGTAGCTCAAGGCTAGTCTGGTTTACAAAGTCAGTCCAGGACAGTCAAGGCTGAGAAACCCTGTCTCGGAAAACAAAAACAACAACAAAACCATTCTAACTCTCAAGTCTTCTGTACTAGGCTAGGTGGAAAGATGATCTTTCAGAATAGTTGGCAGAGAGGCTGCTATTCCCCAGCAGATAGGGCTACAGTAGGCCTATGGGCCTGGGCAACAGCAGGATTTGAGAATTCGTATAGGCTGCTGAAGAGATGCTGACTGGTTAAGAACCTTTTGTTGCTCGTTCCCAGCACCCACATCAGGCAGCTCATAGCCACCTCTAACTCCAGCTTAAGGGGATCTTATGCTCTCTTCTGGCCCCTTCACTAGCACCCAAGTGCACACACACACATGTAGATATACAACTAAAAACAAACTTTAAATAAAACAACCTTCAAAAGGGAAAAGCTACTCCAGACTCCATTCCATGGTAGACAGGGCGCACCCTAACAGTCAGGCTTTTCCTTAAGTACATAAATAGCTGAGGTAAAGAATAAGGACTTGGGTTGTTTGGTTTGTTTGTTTTGGGTTTTTGTTGTTGTTTATTGCTTTGTTTTGAGACAGGGTTTCTCTGTGAAGCCTTAGCTGTCCTGGACTTGTTTTGTAGACCAGACTGGCCTCGAACTCACAGAGATTCACCTGCCTCTGCCTCCCGAGTGCTGGGATTAAAGGCATGCTGAGAGAGGATCTTGATATATAGTCCCAGCTAGTTTCCATTCAATTCAAGATCCTTCTGCCTTTGCAATGTTAAGGTCACCATGTTTGGCTAAGGTAAGAAGTGCTTATGTAACTAGAACAAAGGCAAGCCTAACTATAAAGACGCATCACTGAGACGACTGTTACGGAGCTGTGGACACCAACGCTGTGCAGTTGGCATACTTCACCTCTGTAGGAGAAGCAGTCAGGACGGGTGGATGGGTAGACGTGTGGTCATACAAGCGTCTAAGCCCAGAATCTGGGAGTAAGGGCAGTAGGCTCGGGTGTTTAAGGCCAGCCTCAGCTACATAGTGAGATCCCAGCCAACCAAGGCTATAGAGGAAGACACCATCTCAAAACAGAAACTGTACCAAAGCAAAGGTTTTTCTGCATTGTTAATGCACTAAAAAAACAAGACTCAAAATCAAATTAGTTCATAGGCCTCACAAATTTTGTATTAGACCACATAATTTTATTGAGGCAAATTACAGTCCCTGCATTGGAAAAATAAACATTTACTGTCTCTTGCTGTGGAAAGCAATTTTAGGTCTCCTGAATTATTTAAGACTAAGAGAATATTACTACAGTCAATCAGAATGCAAGCATTCTTAATTTACAAACATTGGGAACTGGTAAATACTGTTTGGATGTTAATTAAACTTCGTGTTATTAAATGTTTTAAAATTTACTGCTAAAAAGCATTTGCTTGGATTAAGGAATAAGAGGCTAAACAGAAGGGCATCATCTCTCTCTCTCCAGGAAATCACTGAAGGGAAAAGTTCTTCTATCAAGAACACCTGTCTACTCCCCCAACTCCAATTTTCAGGGCTTTGCTTTTGCTACTGGACTTTGAGAAAGTTGCCACAGATTAGACAATGACAGCTGTCTGGCTTGGTATTTAACAGCCTCTGAAGTTAACCCCATCATTTAGAGGGGTGGCAGATCAATCTTCCCAAAGAAAGCTTTGTGGCTCAAAGCATTGACCATTAAAATAAATACATCACGTACATTTTTTTTCTATATTATTTTTCTCTTGGGTCTTGTATAAACCAGCTAGCCTTGAAGTCTTAATCCCACTTCTTCAGCTTCCTGAATGCTGAGATTATAGGCATGTACCACAAAGCCTGACTTAAATTTTTTTCTAAAATGAAAACAGTATTTAAAAGATGACTTTTTTTATTTAAAAAAAAAAAAAAAAGACTAATGGCTAGGCAGTGGTGGTACATGCCTTATTCCTAGCACTTGAGAGGTAGAAGCAGACAGCTCTCTCCGAGTTCCAGGCCAACCTGGTCTACAACATAAGTTCAAGAACAGCCAAAGCTACACAGAGAAACCCTGTCTCAAAAAAACAAAAAAAACAAACAAACAAACAAAAAAAAAACAAAAAAGAAGAGGAGGAGGAGGAAAGAAGAGGAGGAGAAGGAAAAAGTGACTAATGTTTGGCCCTTCCACAATAGAGAGAATGACCACCAAGTAAGGCACATAATTCAAATTCACATAATTTCTTTTTCCTATCAAGTTCTTGCAGGTCTTTAGTTATAGGTCTTAGTTTAAGGTAGCAAAATCACCAGGCATCACCAAGCCAGTAATCTTCAACACACAGGCCTAGCTCCTCCACACCTACCTCATCATCACTGTCTGATGTTTCTGAGTCTGATGAGGCTGCAGGCTGATTCACAGGAGGCTCCTTCTCCTCAGAGTCACTGCGCTTCCGCTTTGCCAGGGACAAGAGCTCCTAATTGGGCAGAAATAGTCACATCAGTTTTGTTCAACAGAAAAGTATAATGAAATGTCCATTCTCCCTTATCTCCTCTACATGACTGTGCTTTCAAATGAAATACATTCATGTGCACTGGGCACATGAGCAGAGACAGAACCAGCATTCACGTGTAAAACCTAAACTTCAAAATCTGCTCTCCCTTGAAAGAGTGATACTATCAGGAAATGGAACTGGAGCTACCTTTAAATTTTCAGATTCCTCTCTAAACTGCTGAGTCCCTGCCACCCATATTGCATGGCAAGATCTATGTCTGCAAAGGTAATCTGCCTCATGATTTAAATGGCAGACAGCCAATACTCCAAGGATCTTTTACAGTATTTCATAGTAAAATTAGCATTTGTGGCTACTCTACCTACTAAGCTTGTAAACTATAAGTTTCTGAGATCATTTTATATTTTGAAAACGTAAATCTGAAAAGAGGAAGTATATTTCTGACATATAATCCAGGGTCACAAAGTAAGTAGGATTACTTTGGCCAGAATTTTAATTGATAATTCCGACATTCGCATTCCCTACCCTGTTGATTTAAATACAAGGGGTGATGGTGCTATCTGCTGTACATAGTTTCCTATTACTTTTCCTCCCTTATGCTCAGTCCAGTTACTCAAAACATGACAAAAGGTCACTTGCTCTACTCTCTGCAATAACAAAACAAACTGACAACTAGGTTGTTCTTACTAGATGCCCGGCTCTCTTCTCATCACCCAACACGACACAATCTGTACCATTATCATCCCCATTTAAAGATATAGAAGCAGCTGGAGGGCTGGTGAGATGGCTCAGCGCTTGCTGCTAAAGCCTGATGAGTTTGGGCCTTAGAACCCAAGTATAAGTGGAAAGAAATAATGGACTCCATTAGCTGTCCTCCAACTACACACGTGCCAGCCCATGCACATGCATCATATACACACAATTTTACATATACATCATTTTTTTTTAAAAAAAAAAAATCATCTATTTCTATTTTATGTGCACTGGTGTTTTGCATACAAGTTTGCATACAAGTTTGTCTGTGAAAGGGTGTTGGATCCACTGGAACTGGAGTTACAGAGAGTTGTGAGCTGCCATGTGGGTGCTGGGAATTGAACTCAGGTCCTCTGGAAGAACAGTCAGTGCTCTTAACCACTGAGCCATCTCTCCAGCCCTTAAACACACATTTTTAAAAGCAGCATCTGTAGCAGGAGAGGATAAGTAATGTTTCTGAGCTGTATAACATACTTAGCAAAAGAAGTACACAAGAGAACAGGATTTGAACTTGGCAGTAGAATCTTGGCTCCTAAAACAGTTATGGTTTACTAGTCTAAAACATTTTCTGTTGTGCCAGAGAAGGCGCAGTTAATCGATACTGATAGTAGCAGTCCTGGGTGACGGCAGTGCTAACCAATTAGAAGTGAAGAGCAGGACGGACTTTAAAGTGGCACACTGCTACAAAGCACCTGTTTTCTCCCGCCAGCCCCTTTCTATTTTAGGAGGGCCGTCCTTCCTTGTCCAGGGTGAGAAAGTGACCTGAGATCAACAGCTGGCCCGCTTCTTCTACATAAGCAGTCCTGAGATGTCTGTCACTCTTCTCATGTCACTGGAGAATGAGCACCAGATTCTGGAAAGGCTGGTGCCTCAAGAACAGCCCTCTGTGACCAGAGGTAACTACAGACTAAATGTATAGTATGATAATATCCCTGCTTAATCCCTTAAAAATAATAGTTGGGCATGGTGGCACATACCTTTAGTCCCAGCACCGGGGAGGTAGAGGCAATTGGATATATCTGAATTTGAGTCCAGCCTGGTCTACAGAATAAGTTCCAGGACAGTCTAGGCTACACAGAGAAACCCTATCTTAAAAAATCAAACCAAACCAAATCAAAAACAAATAAAGAAACAAAAAACTTCCCTTCATTCCACTATATGAATGCATCCCAGTGTACATTACCTACCAGATGAAAACTACTTAGACTGTTTCCATCTGGGGACAATTTCATGGTCATAGATTCCATTTCACCTAGATAAAATCTAAAAACAGGATTGTATTTGAATTTGTTGATGGTCTTTACTATTATCCTTCCCCCAAATGCAAAATTATAAACATAAATTTTATAATGTATTGTTATTATCAGTTTTTTTTTTTTTTTTTAATTTTCAAGACAAGAGTTTCTCTGTGTAGCTATGGCTATTCTGGAACTCACTCTGTAGACCAGGATGGCCTCAAACTCAAGAGATCTGCTTGACTCTGCCTTCTAAGTGCTGGGATTAAAAGTGTGCACCACTACTGCCTTAAATTTTTTACTACATTTATTTGTGTGTGTGAGTGTACATGGTGAGGTTGTGGATGTCAAAGGACAACCTGTGACAGTCAGTTCTCTCCTTCCGTCAGAACCTTTCACCTGGGTCTTAGAGAGTGAATCCAGGTTGTCACGCTTGGCAGCAGGCACCTGTACCTGCTAAACAACCTTACATTGCTATAAGGACTGCAGAATTCCAGTTTTAATACCAACTCATCATAACAGGTATTTGGATACACTTGTGCTCTGGTCTGAATATGTTTTGTTCCCCTGAACCCTTGCAGTATTTTGTTGTTGTTCTGAGACAGAGTCTCACTGTGTAGCCCTGGTGGCCTGGAGCTCACAGAGATCTGTCTACCCAACACTGGGACTAAAGGCATATGCCACAAAACTTAGCTTCTTGCAGTAGTTTAATCCCCAGAGTAACTTGATGGTATTAAGGGAGAAGAAGTTGGCAGGTACGGTGCACGCCTGTGATCCCAGCACTCTGGGAGGCAGAGGCACTCGGATCTCTGTGAGTTGGAGGTCCACCTGGTCTACAAAGCAAATCCAGGACAGTCAAGGCTACATAGAGAAATACTGTCTTGAAAACAACAAAACAAAAAAGGAGAGGAAACTGATTTGGCTATGGTATGCCTAAATGGGGTTTTGGGAAGTTACAACTTCATGACTGAAGCCTGCCAGCTTTTGTAAGCAGACAGACACAAGGACTATTTGTTTCTCTTACCATGATGTGGTACCATGCTGTTGGTTTCTAGCTTTAAAAACTGTGAGTGAAGCACACCTTTTCTCCCTAAGAAGTGACCTAATTCATTACAGTAATGAGATTTTGACTTCAGCTTGCAATCAAGTCCTTCACTGAAATAGCAGCTATTACATTCAGTAGATATTCATTAGAAGTCACTAAAACTGGGCTGGCAAGATGGCTCAGTAGGTGAAAGGAAGCAGCCACTGAGTATGAAAACTTGCATTCAATCCCTAGAACCCATAAGGTGAAAGGACAGAACTAACCGCCTCAAGTTGTCCTGACACCCACACACCCATGCACACACATACCCGTTACATGGCACCATAAATCTGTAACTTCAGCACCTGGAAGACTAAAGAAATGACACAAGCTTGAGGCCAGCCTGGGGTTGAAAGGATTTCCAGACCAGCCTGGGCTAGAGAACAAGACCCTGTAGCAATTAAAAAACAATAACAAAAAGCAAGGTGAAGTGGAAGCTTCCGGTTTCTTTGAAGACTCAGCTGAGTCATGTGATGTTGCTGGACGCTATCTTGGGAGCATGTGATGTTCTGTTGGAGGCTGGCTTGTGAGAGGGCACGTGATGTCTTGCTGCGAGCTCTCTCAGGTGAATGGTGTGACTTTGGTCAGCTGAGAACATCCATGGGTGGACTCTGAGGAGAGGAGATACATAGAAGCTCACAGACAGTGAGACATCGCTTTTTGGATCAACATCGCTGCACTGATCTTCATGCTTTGACACAACTTTGCAGAGAGAAACATTCCAGAGAACTTCTCAGGGCGATCCAACTGAATCTTGCGGCTTTCTCTGACTCGTGCAGATCTTCTGAATCATGCCAATTCATGTTGCTGCTTGGTGTTGGCCTTTGGACTGGACTGCTGGTATCCAGCCAACAAGAGCGGACACTTCTCAAGGAACTACTTCTAAGAAGGCCCACAACCCCCTTTGCCTAATACACTTCTTTTCCCCCTACCTCTGTTCAGTGGGGAGAAGGGAGGTAGAAGCTTTTAAGAACCCTAAGTAAGAGATTTGGTGAAAAATCTAAGCCTACAAAGAGGTTCCACTTGTACTAAAAGCAAATGTCTTTCCATCAATGAGCAAATGTACCTGACAAGCACGCTTCCACATCAGCCACAACACGATGATAGTGTAGAGACAATAAACACCTTAACAGTGTGAAAACTTGCCCTCTCCTTTCCGGAGTTCAATACAGAGAACTACTCAGGGAACTTCTGACCAAATTACTCTATGGCTTAGTTCTTTATAGCCTAATGAGGGCTTTTAGGTACAGATGGCTAGAACAATGTGACAATGAAATGTCTCCGTAATTCTGCACACATGAAGAAGTTATTATTTTTATTTACGTGTGTGTGTGTGTGTGAGACTGCAGAGGACAGAAGAGGGTGTGAAATCCCCTGGAGCTGAAGTTACAGGTCGCTATGAGCCACCTAACAGGGGTACTGGGAACCAAACTTGGATCCTCTGGAACTGTTTAGCCAAATCTCCACCTACAACATGAAGAGATTTTTAAAGAGTGATTTATTTGGTAACTGTACTGATTTGATATCAGTCTTTTTTTTTTTTAAACTGGTCCACACACAAGAATAAGACAAAAAAAAAAATAAAGAAGTCAGTTGATAAAGCTAAGCGCTAAGAAGGAAGTGAATCAAGAATATAGGCGCCTACCTGCACAAGCAGAGTGGGAAAGGAGGGCATGCAGGATTCCCTACTGACACCTCCAGGACAGCTAAGGCCATCAAGCTGATTCTGGCTCAGTCAAAGAACTGAAAGAGAAACTGTTACTGATGTTTAAGCAAGGGAGATGGGGAGGGGGGAGCAGAGGGGATGAAACAGGTGGGTGGGAGTAAAAAGAAAGTGTATCAGAGGTTTACAAAGCAGGGTCAGGAGTAGCGATTTTATCTGAAGGCAGTAAGAAACCACCAAACAGTCTGAAGCAGCGGTGTAACCCTACCCACTGAGGATTTGAGGAGCCCCTGGGGCCAGGGTGGAAGTAGAGGAGTCAGTTCATCCCACCCTTAGCAGGTTAGTGGCCTGACAAAGTAAGCAGCCATGGGGATGAAGAAAACTGGGAAGACCCAAACAGTATGTTGTATTATGGCTCACAGAGCCACTGGCAGAGGAATGTAATTCAAAGAGTGGGTACTGGTTATTTACTGAGAGTAAAGAAGAGGGCTGGAGAGACGGCTCAGAAGTTAAGAGCACTAGCTGTCCAGTGAGGGCTGGAGTTCAAACTCCGGGCAACCACATGGTGGCTCTCAACTATCTATAATGAGATCTGGTGCCCTCTTCTGGCGTGCAGGCACACATGCAGGCAGGACATTGTATAAATCATAGATAAACAAATCTTTAAAAAAAAGAGTGAAGAAAGTGGAGTGTGGTGAAGCGATTGCTCGGCATGTAAAGGTGCTTGCTGCCACGCCTGACAACCAAAGTCCCGTCACTGGGACTCGTGGTAGAAAGAGCAAGCCAATTCCCAGAAGCTGTCCTCTCACCTTCACATGCATACGAAACACCAAAGAGCAAGTAAAATAAAAACCCAGCCAGTCATTACAAAGAGACCGTGATAGAGCTCAGTTAGCAGAGTTTATCTAGCATGTACAAGATCTGATCCCTCACACCATATAAACCAGGTATGGTGGCCCACACTTAGAATCTTAGCACAGAGAGGTACAGGCAAAAGATCAGAAGCTCAAGGTCATTGGTTACATAGCCTGGACCACCGTGGGCCCTGTCTCAAAACAAACAAACAAACCCTTCTTTTTCTGTTTTTAAGGTTTTTGTTTGTTTTTACTATTGCATCTGTTTACTTCCTGTGTATGGATGCATGCCAGCAGGCCCCTATACACACATGCGTGCCAGAGCGTACATGTGGACGTCTGAGGACAATGTGCTGCGGTTCTTTCCTCTCACAGTGGAGGTCCCAGAGACTGAACTCACGTCAGAAAGCTGGAGCAAGTGCCTCTACCTGCTGAGCTGTCTCACTGGACCAAACAAAACCCTTCTGAAGCACTAATTTCCAAAGTAGCAGTATAACAATACCTTAAGTTTCACATAATCAACACCCAATGTTTCAAATTTCCAGCAAAGTTATTATAAGTGGAGGAAAGAATATGGAACTCTGGAAAAGTCTCAACTATTGCAGAACTGGTATGTCACGTCAGAGTGGGCTAGGAAGAAGAGAGAGGGTCTGCTGACATTCCACTGCCTTTCCTTTCCCCTCATTTCTTCTATGAGATGATTCTGCCCAAATTCAGAGTAGGGCTCCATGCCTCAGCTAAACCTCTCTGAAACACTCTCACTGATATACCCAAAGCTACCACTTCCTACCACTTCCCAGGTGATTTTGTTGTGGGGTCTCATGCAGCCCAGGCAGGCATCAAATTCACTATGTGGCCAAGGGTGTCTCTTAGTCCCTTAATCTCCCTGCCTCCACCTCCCTACTGTGGTATTACAGGTGTCTTACCAGGACTGGCTTTCTTCCCCCCCCTCCGTGTGTGTGTGTGTGTGTGTGTGTGTGTGTGTGTGTGTGTGTATGTATGTATGTATGTGTGTGTGTGCTCTGCACGATAGGTAGCACTTTACTGCTGACACTTCCTTAGCTCTCTGGTTTTCAACTTTCTAAAAAGTACATTTGTTTATTTATGTGTGTACAGGCTTGAGTTCCATGGCATGTAGGTGAAGGTCAAAATACAACTTTCAAAAGTTGGTTCTCTCCTTCTGCTATGTGGGTCCCAAAGACTGAATTCAGGTCATTAAGCTTAGGAGCAGATGGCTTTACCTGAGCCATGGGCTCATGGGCCCCCCTTGGTCTTTGGAGACACTGTTACTATACCTTTGAAACTGGCTTCCGACTTTTAAGTGTCCTACTTCAGCTGAGAGTAAGGGAACTTTAGACAAGCACCACTACACGAGGCTAAAGACTTATTTGTAATCCCAGCTTGCAGTAAAATTAAGTTATATATCTATCACATAGATAAATAAAATACAAGTTTATTGAAACAATACTTACAATATCCAATAAACGTGAGGTTTTCTATTCAAGTTTATCTTTACTCCTTAATGTTGCCTATAATCCATTAACCTTGACTTCTCCATCCTCAGCGTTAAAACAGATTCTGCTTCTATAGCTAGGTTAGGTGGTTCACATCTGTAATGCCAGCACTTAGAAGACTGAGGGAAAAGGACTGCCATTAATTCAAGGCCAGTCTGCATTACAAAATGAGATCCTGTTTCAAAAAACAAAACAAGATGCAAAAAGAACCTAAACCCGAGTTTCACATGTGCAGCTTCTTCATTCGCTCTGGGTTTTTAGGTTTTTTTTTCCCCAGTTTTATGACAGGGCTCAGCCTTTCCTCCCCCCTTTATTCTTCAGTCTCCTAATCTCCTTTCTAAAACATCTGCTCCAGGTCTCACAGGCCAGTATAACGCCCCATATATATTTGCCCTTCCTTCATAACCTACAGTCGAAGTTTAAGAGAACGACTCCAAGCAGTTTGCTCTTTCTCTGCCAACTCTCTCTCTCTAGTCCTTGAAGAAGGCAAATACTTCTGTTTCTTTCATCTAGCCTAACACATTTGTTGAAAAACAACAATCTCGGGCTGGAGAGATGGCTCAGAGGTTAAGAGCACTCGCTGTTCTTCCAAAGGTCTGGAGTTCAATTCCCAGCAACCACATGGTGGCTCATAACCATCTATAGTAAGATCGGTGTGCAGGCAAAATGTTGTATAAATAATAAATAAATCTTTAAAAAAAAAAAAAAGAAAAACAACAATCTCTACTCTTGAATGAACAATAAATATACCAACAGGGCCAAGTCTAAAGTGAGTTTTAGGCTGATGAGATGGGCTTAGCAGAAAAGGGTGCATGCCTCCAAGGCTGACAGTCTGAGTTCAATTCCCAGATCCTCAGAACCTGCATCGTGGAAGAAAGAGAACCACTTATACACTCTGGTTTCTAAACATGTGCCCTACCCACATAAAGAAAATATTTGTTAAAAATTTTTTAAATGGTTTTTGTCTTTTCCTCAAAAGCTTTGGTATCAGAGCTGTATAAGGGGTTGGAGATAGAGATCAGTGGTAGAGAGCCTACCTAGCATACCTAGAGTGCCTGGGTTCAATCAGGAATGAACACACAGGCACAGACTGACAGACAGACACAGGCACACAGAGAGAGAATTAATCAGAACTGCCAAAAGACTTCACTCTTCTCTAACCGTTTCCAAATTAAAGCCCCATGAAGTTAGTAAACTATTTACAGCAAGCTATGTAACATGACTGTACAAACTTAAAACTTCAGTAACCATTGGCACCCTTTACAGTGGCATTACAGCCTTCAAAATCTGCCTCTGCCTAACATAAGACAGTATTAATAAAAAGATTTAACTTTTAAATTTCCCAAGTCTTATGAGCAATATTTATAGAAGGATACTTTATATCAATGCTAAGCAGAGGTCCTAGAAAATATCTAGAGTGCCTACGCAAGATAAAGACTACTGCTTTTTTTCAGCAGGGGGGTTGGAACCTAAAGCCTCCTGTACACTAGTGAACACTCTAACACTAAATCTCTCTAGCTCTCTTTTTGCCTTTTCAGATGGTTTCACTAAGTTGCCAAGTCAGTTTAGCTGTCAGCTTACTCTACAGCACAAGCAGGCCCTGTGATTCCTCTGCTTTGGCCTGAGTAGAGTGGCTGGGACTATACAGGCTGTGCCACAAGGCCATCTCCAAAAACAACTTTGATTGCTGCCACTTCAAGTTGATGAGCAAAAACAAACAAAAACAATACAGAATCTATGAAACAGGAATGGTGACTCACACTGTAATCCTGGCACTTGCAAGGCTGAGGCAGGCAGACTGTTATTTTTCAGGCCAGCCTAGCTATAAGGAGAGAGAGACACACAGATAAGACAAACAGACAGACAGACAGACAGACACACACACACACACACACACAGAGAGAGAGAGAGAGAGAGAGAGAGAGAGAGAGAAGGAGAGCGGGTAGGAGGGAAGGAGAAAAAAGAGGGAAACAGAGAAGGTGAGAAAGCAAAGAAGAAGGGAAGGAAGGAAGGAAGGAAGGAAGGAAGGAAGGAAGGAAGGAAGGA
>NW_026585504.1:16101455-16112685 GCF_907164565.1 Psammomys obesus
GGAAGGAAGGAAGGAAGGAAGGAAGGAAGGAAGGAAGGAAGGAAGGAAGGACGGACTGAAATGAATGCGTCTTATTATGTAGTCTTGTCTGGCCTTGAACTCTTGCTCCTCCTGCTTCAGGTTCCTGAGTGCTAGGATTACAATTGTGCACTCCCATGGAAGGTTAGGGCTGAATAAAGCACCAATGACAAGTACCCTGCAATTTAAAAATGGGAAAGGAATAATATGGGCAAAATATCAGCTTACATGCAAAAGGAAAATCCTCCAAGGCTTGAAAGTAAACCTTAGTGGCAGGGCATGTGCCTAGCATGTGTGATGCCTTGGTTTTGATTTCCAGTGTTAAACTTGTATGAATGTACACACACATATACAAAGACCCTCCAAAAAAAAAAAAAAAAAAGATCAGTTTTTTAGCTGGGAATGCAGGTTCAGTTGGTACAGTGCTTGCCTACTATGTACAAATCTCTCTAATTCCATCTCCAGCACCACATAATACGGTGGCACACACCTGTGGCCCTACACTTGGGAGCAGAGGTAGTTGGGAAATGAAGACAGCCAGATCATCCTCAGCTACCATACTAAGTTTGAGGCCAGCCTGAGTTCCATGAGACTTCTTTCATCTCTAAACACACAAACATGCGTGTGCGCACGCACGCACACACACACACCTTACCAAGAAGAAAGAATGAATGATTTAAAAAAAAAAAAAAAAAGAATCTCTAGAGCTGGAGAGATGGCTTTTCCATAGGACCTGGGTTTAGCTCCCAGCAACCACATGGCAACTCATCACCATCTGGAACTCCAGTTCCAGGGGATCTGACACAGTCTTCGGTCCTCTGCAGGCACCAGGCATGAATGTGGTACACAATCATACATGCAGGCAAAATACCCATATACATATTTAAAAAAAAAATTAAAAAGGGGAGGAGATGGCTTAGTGATTAAGAGCACTAGCTGCTCTACCACAGGACCCAGGTTCAATTCCCAGCTCCCACATTACAACTTACAACTGTATATAACCCTAGTTCCAGAATATCCAACACCCTCACACAGACACACAGGCAAAACACCAATGTAAATGAAATTAGAAATAAATAAATATATACGTATATGTTTGTGTGTGTGTATATGTGTACACACACACATATTTTAAAGCACCTTCTAGTGGCTAGGTATACAGCTCAGTAGCAAAGCATGTACTCGGTATGCATGATGTCCTGGGTTCAATGCTAGCAGCAGCAAAAAAAAAACCAAAACAAAACAAAACACAAAAGCCATCCTACCAATAAAATCACATTAGAGTTTAAATGAGCTAGCAGCTTTGGCACTTTAAACACCTCTATCAAGTTCTCTGGCTTACATGTATGCCCTTAACTTAGATATATTATAGGAAACACAAGCAGCTACTTCCCTCCTCAACTAGTTACAATGTCTTACTAAGAAAGATGAACTTGCAAACAGTGGTCTCAATCATGAACATAAATCATAATTGCCTGGCCTGTACCTGTTACAAATATAGAATCCAGGACTTTAGTCTCTGGGGTCTGACTTAGTAGACTGGAGCTAAGCGCTATGCCTCCCAAGCCCCCAGTCATACAATCTACACCTTTAACATGCAACCCACGCTGGCTTCAACACTGCTTCCTCACCTCCCTTCAAAACATGCCAAGTTGGAGCTGTTAGAGTAATTCCGACATAATGGCATAGATTACCACTTGGAAACTAAGGGACAAGGCCTCCTTACTAACTGTGCATAGACTCCTATTAGACACTTGCGTATTTGTCATGGTTTATTCTTTCTACAAGGACCATGAACTAATAAACAAGTCCAGTGTCAAACCTCCAATGAAAACTCAGCATTTGGTGGCACAATCCAAGGCCAAATAGTCAGGAAAGGCACAGAAGGCTATGGTTACATTTGTGGAGTCCTAAGATCCTAAAATCAGGTTGACTATAAATTTCTAAAAGACTCTCATAAGGCCATCCAAAAGACAGAGATCTTTCTCTTTAATTTCTCTGAGAGCCTGGCACAGTACTAAACAGACAAAAACAAAAAAACAAAAAACCAGAAGGTACTGGTGCCTCTTTTAGAATGTGCAAGGAAAGGGCCTTTTGATCCATTTCCCATCTGATAGCAAACATGCCAACAATTGCTGTTAAAATATTTTTGGTACTACTTAGAATTTCACATTCTTTTTTCAGATATTTAGAATTAAATCTAAAGTTGTAATCTCCTTCACTTCCTAGCTTGGAAATACTTTTTAAAAAAAATATTTATTTTTATTTTGTGTATATGAAGTGGTTTTGCCTATATGTTTGTTTATGTACCACGTTTGTACCTGGTGCCTTGTGAAGGTCAGAAGAGGGGATCTGATGTCCAGGACTGAACCCAGGTTCTCTGCAAGAGCAGTATGCTGATTTTACCCATTCTCCAGCTCCTAAAAATGCTCTTTGTAGATCAGGTGAAATATCTCTATCTACCACCAAAGGAAATACTCCACCCAATCATTCATCAGAATTCTGTGGGAAAATCATTAAGGTCAGAGTAACTGGCAGTTTCGTTCATTCCTCTAGGGAAGAGATGCCTTAACAGGGCTTTGCTGTAAACAATCTTTCTAATTGAATTGATAAGCATTTAATGTTCCTTAAAAAAAGTGAGTTTTAGCAACTGGGAACTGGCCACAAAGCATTATTCTCTAGCTGGATATGAAGCTGGGCCTGGTGATAGCTCAAGCTTGCAACCCCAGAGCTCTGCAGGCTGAGGCAGGAAGACTGTAAGTTTAAACCCGCACGGACGACATAGCAAAACCCTACTCAAACACAAGGTTCTAGAAAAACGGCTCAGCTCTTACAGAAACGTGCTGCTTTTGCAGAAGACTTGGAGGCAGTTCCCAGCACTCACATGACAACTCACAACTGTCTGTAACTCCAGCTCCAGGGAGTCTAATACCCATTCCTGAGCTCTGTGGGCAACAGGTACACACATGGTCCAGATACACACATGAAGAAAAACCACTCATAGACATTTTTTAAAAATCAAATAAGTATTTTTAAAAGCCCACATTATTTTCACTTTGCAACTATACAACTATACAACCTCATGTAGTAGAAACAGTATACTTGTATTTTTATAGTATGTTTTATGTAATATGTAATATACTTGTAAATGTTTGGCTTAAATTCCATTTCTACTACTTACCAGTGAATTACTTTAGCATCTTTAATCTTGTTTTCTTTATATGTAAAGTGGGAAAAATAAGGTCAACTTAACCATGACTTGAAAATGTGACCATGTAAATTGAGCACTTAATCAAGGTATCTAATTTATTCCAGATATAATATAAACAAAAACATCTATGCTCCATAGACCACAAAACAGAGGGGCAGAAGCATGATATAAATTCGACTCTTCCTGCCAGTCTAAAAATTCTTATCAATAAAACTTTTATAGACAGCAATACATTTTCAGCAGATTTCAGGAGCTTTTCAATGAAAATGCCTTCAATTTATTCACTCAGTTCTTATCCCTAAACAGGGTTTCCTGTACCTTGGATAGTCTTCCTATTGGCTCTGTTACTTTCCCACCTCCCTATCACCATTTCAAAAGTTTTTTTGTTGTTTTTGTTTTTTGATCATGCCTGTAACCCCCTCTGCACTTAAGAGGTCAAGGCAGGAGAACTGGCTTAGCTCAATGAGGACTACGTTATAGTTTGAAACCCTGTATCAAAAAGAAACATGGGGAAGGGGGTGGTCTTTTCTTTTTAAAACAAAACTTAGCAGTACTTCCCCTTAAAAGCCTCCCCCTTTCAAGCCCTAACTCAACCTGAGAACTCTTGTCTTTACAAGAGGGCTTCCAAGCCTTTTATACAAAAACTTTGTAGTTTATACCAACATTATTATTACACATTTGTTCCATGCAACTGTCCAATTTAATACACAATGCTGATGTTATGTCCCTATTTTACAGCGGAGACCAACGGTACACGGCTAGAAAGCAGGTAGGATCCAGAATTTCAGACTTTGAGTTCAGTACTCTATCTACTCCATTTATAAAGCTACTGTATCTTATATACCCTTCCTTTATGTCATGAAACACAGAGGAAACAATCTTTGTATTTCCTGATACCATCAGAGTACTGCTACAAGAAGAGCTTCCTCTCTGCAGCGTTTTCTAGAGGACAGAAGCAATGCGGGGTACTCCAAAGCACTCTAAAGCCACAAGTTACTTTCAATACTTGCTCCCCGATTTCCGAGTGAAAAAGAATTCCATGCTGCTGCATAAAAAAGGGCTGAGCTTGGGCCACAGTCCCTGTATGCTGCCCCACACTTCACAACTTCCAGTCATCTACCCTCTTTCCTCCTCCCAAGAGTTTTTGTCAGACATCTCAACGGGAACCCATTTCGACCGTAAGTGACCCTAGTCTCCCACAGTTAAGTCTTCCTCCCAAAGCACCGCGGAGACTCTTCGGGACATTAGTGGGTGTCCCTCCTATGTCCACATGCCTGGTCTGAAGAACTTCATCTACGAGAGTCCACCCCAGGCTCTTTTTCGCTCCCACCACCCCATGCTCTAACCCTTGCACCTCCTCCAAAATCTCCCAGCCATTGGTGTTGACGGGCGATACTTCCTACCTTGCCTAGTCCGGATCTCTCCCGGCCTGCAGTCGTAACGCCCTGATCCGGCTCAAGCAGACAGCGGCCCCCTTCAGTACCCCAAACCCCGAGGCCCATCAGCCCGATCCCTGCCCCGCCTCCCGGCCCAAGGCGCCAAGTCCTAAGGAGCTCCATCTCCAGGCCTGGCCCGGGCTCCTAGGGCCTAAGACTCAGCAGGGAGACAGGAAGGGACTGCAGTAGCGGGACACCAGCCGGGCCGGGCGCTCAGGCCGGGCGGCTCCCCGCTCCCAGCTCCCGTGGCCAGGACTCAGCCCTCCCGCTCCGACGGCCCGCGCCTCCGCGGCCTGCCCTCACCTGATCCAGGTTCTCGTCGCTGCCGCTGTCCTCCGTATCCGAGTCGATCACGACACGGCCTTTCCGCTTCTTTACCATGGTGGTCCCCCGGCTCCCACGCCGGACGCCGCCCGGACTCCCCTCTTGCCCGCCTGCCAGTGGGACCGCCACTGCCGCCACCACCACCGCCGCCGCCGCCGCTCGACCCACACAAAGGCGACCGCGCATGCGCGCTCCGCTCCGCCCCTGGCCCCGCCCCCAGACTGCCTCACGCCGTTCGCCGGCGCCTGGCGCCCCGCCCCGCCCCACCTCCTACGCAGCGCGAGGGACGGAGCCACGCGCCTGTAGGTTTCGGGCGGGAGCTGCCGGCTCTCTTTCCGCGGGCCGGAAGCCTCTGCAGTGCCGGTGCTGCCCGTGGGCTCCCTGCTGGAAGCGAGTTTGAGCCGCCAGGCTGCGATCCGCTCTGAGAGAGCTCATGCATCTCCAGCCTTGGAGAGCGACCGTAGGCGCCGGCCACCTGCGTGGACTCCAGTCCTGCCCGGAACATGCGGAGGGCATGGATGGAGGACTGCCTGCCTGGGCTTAAATGACAGCCTAACTGCGACCCCAAAAGAGGGAAGAATATTTCAATAGATAGTATTGTGGGCAGAGGTCCTGCCATAATAAAATTAGTTTCGGGGAACTCTGGCTCAGTGTGGGGAAGCAGCAGGTGTCGGGGGTGTGGAATAAGCTGAGAGGACGCGCCCGAGAGAAGCTGTGTTAAGGAGTTTCAGACTCCCTTGGTCGGCCTCTCTCTTTGGAAAGGGAAGGCGATGTCTTCGATACGGAAGAGAATGAGAATAGAGGAGATGGATTCTGGATTTATTGCTAGGTAGAATCCCTAGGATTTGAGATAAGTTGGTGTGCAGGAGAGGCGTGGGTTGCAGATTCTAGTTTAGGAAGATGGGTGAAAGCTAGATCAAGAGAAGAAAATAGAGTCTGGGAGGAGGGTTGTAGGAAATGTTTTATGTCTGTTGAATTTGACGTCATCTGACACTAGAAATTTATTCATATATAATATTTATGTACGGCAGGATTTATATTATTAAGGAGTATAAACTAATAATTTGAGGCTGTTCTCAAGCCTTCTTAGAGCCCACTCGTTCATTCATTCTAATAGAGAACATTGGAATTCAAGTCTTCCTTGGCTAGGTTGATAAGCTCGCTCTTTCTTGCTCACTATCCCACTTAGACTCCGTAAGTTTATTTTTCTTAACTACAGTACACTTCCCAGATTCCTTACCAGATGTGCTGATGTAAACCTGTAATTCCAGCTACTTGGAAGGTTAAGGCAGGAGGAGCATAAGGAACACAAGTTCAAGGCCTGCCTAAGGCTGCATAATTTGTTTAAGGCTAAGACCCTCTCTCAATAAATAAATAAACCAGCAAACAAATAAATGCCGAGTGGTGGTGGCACATGCCTTTAATTCCAGCACTCAAAAGGCAGAAGTGGACAGATACCTGAGTTCGAAGCCAGAGGTCTACAAGTCAAGTCCCAGGGTGGACAAAGCCGTTACACGGAGAACCCCTGTCTTGAAAAAATATATAGTAATAAGAAAAAGAAGAGGAAGAAAATAAAGTGTTGGATGATGTAGCTTAGTACTTACAAGTATCTGTAAGGCACCAGGTTCAATCTTCTGCATTAAAACCAACAATTCATAAGTGCATGCCTCAAAATAGCAATAGCCTTAGCACTGGGTAGGCTGAAGCAGAAGGGTCACATATTTGAGGGTAGCTTAGGCTACACAGGAAGACCCCATATATATACATATATATTAGGATGAAGGAAACAAACTAAATAAAACCCAGGTAGCATCTTACTCCTGAAGAGTTTTTGCATCTGTCCCCAGCACATTTCACACACAAAGTCCATGGCCAAGATTATCCAAAAGGACCACAGAAGCTCCTGAATTCCTAGGTATCCTTATGGCTGGTGCCCTCTGGTAAGGACACTAAATGTGTTCACAGAATTGCTGAAAAGAAAGCCATAATATAATCAATGAATTTTAACGATGGTCTTTAGGAGAAGTCTGTTGAATTGTGAGCCATCTACAAGGGGTCCTCTAAGAAATCAGGGACAAGTTATTGAGACTAATCGAAGTCTACTTTGAGGGAATAACTGTCCTCCCTAAATCCCTCTTGAATGTTTTCCAAGATGCCAATCAGCAAAATTAGGATAACTGAAACTGCTTCCCTGCTCTCTGTCTTTGAGTTCTTAAAAGCTTTAAGTGAGTCACTATAAAAATGGGTGTTCAGAAAACGTGTCCGTTATAATTGTTCCACTTTGGGGGTAGCCAGGTAGAGTGATCTAGACCTGTAATCCCAGCACTTCGGAAGTAGAGGCAGAAGGATCAGGAGGTCCAGGCCAGCCTCCGCTGCATAGTAATTTCAAGACCATCCATGCTAGATAAAAGGATAAATTTACTGAAAACCACATGAGGGCTAACAAGGTGATTCGTTGAGTAAAAGCCTTTGCCATGCCATGAAAGTCAGATCCCCAGATCCCATCCATGAGGGAAGGAGAGAACTGACTCCCAAAAGTTGTCTTCTGTCCTCAACTTTGGAGCACTGGCACACATATAGGCACACACACACACAGAGTAACAATAATACATTTTTTTCTTAATCAAAAAATAGCCAGACATGGTGGCTTAGACCTATAGTCCCAGCACTCAGGAGGCAAGTAGTTCTCAGTGACTTTGAGGCAGCCTGGTCTTCATAGTACAAAAAAAAAAAATTTTTTTTTTAATTTTTTTTTTTTTCTTAACAAATGGACCATCTCTCCAGCCCCTTCCTTTTCATTTTTAATTTGGCTTTTGTTTTTCTTTTGTTTTGTTTTTCGAGACAGAGTTTCTATATGTAACCTTGGCTGTGCTGGAACTCACTCTCTAGGCCAGGCTGGCCTCGAACATCAGAAATCTGCCTGCCTCTGCCTCAAGTGTGGGATAAAAGCGTGCGCCACCGTTACCCAGCTCTAATTCGGCTCTTGTAATTGGCTTATTGAGGACTGATGGCTGGAGTTGACTTGGGACACAGGTTGTGAACCCCAAGTGGGGCAACACCTTAACAGAAGCGTGCAGAAGGTATGCAACAGCTCTGCTGGGAGTCCTTGGGACACAGTTGAGGAAAGCCAGTTCGCAAGGGACTGCAGGGAAGCGGAGGCACAAGTGGCCAGGCAACGAAGAGGCGTTAGCAGCACCGAGACCCTATTTGAAAGACAGAGGACTGGTGTTTGCATACGAGGGCGGGATGCAAGAAGGAGAGCGAAAAGCTCGCTCGCAAGTAACAGGAAATTTCATAAAGCGAACGCGCTGGGAAGTTTGTAGACCAAAAGCCTAAGGTACCACCTTTAGAATCCTCTCTGGTACTCACTCTGTACTGCCTGAAACTCTTGTGTACCTAGTTTGGTGCGGGACGAGAAAAGTAGCTGTACCTCTACCGGAAGTGTGGCGAACCCGGCGAGAAAAATAGACGGACTGAGCGGAAGCCGAGGAGGTGAGTGGATCCTTCTCACGGTAGGAAACGACAGAAGTCGAGAAGCCTTTAAGCGCCTTGACAGGTGAAGGTTGAGCGGCTTCCTGTCCTCGCAAGCGCCTGGCTTCCGGAGGCTGGGGACGTTGTCGACTCCATGCCAGGCTGGGGGTGAACGCCTGCTCTTCAGAGTGAGTTTGGTCTCTACTGTGTGAACTAGAATTAATGTAATTGCGGAATCTCCTTTTATTCTTTCTAACCCTTCTAACCTCCCCCCCTCTCCCCAGACGGGGTTTCTCTGTGTAGACTTGGCTGTCCTGGACTGGCTTTGTAGACCAGGCTGGCCTCGAACAGCCCTGCGCCAGCCTCTGCTTTCATAAGTGCTGTGATTACAGGAGTGAGCCACCGCGCCCGACTGAATCTCCTTTTCTTTCGTCTTTGTAATTGGAATAATACTAGTAATACCTGCCTCAGGGTTATTGTGAGAAGTCGATAAAAACACACGCGGAATAGTTTCTGGCACACTGTAAGCCTCAGATCTATGATCATTGTACGTAGCAGTCCAATCATACTACTCGGAGCGTAGTCAAAATTCACTGTTAGCTTCGGACCGGTGTCGTCCAGTTCCTGGGTTTGACTGTTTACTGCAAGAAATTATTAAACAAAACACGAAGTTGTAGTATTATTAGAAAAGTTATAAGACATCTGAATGTTTGGGAAACGCGGTTAAATAATTTACTTATAAACCCATCATTTTACCTGCTTACTACTTTAAGCCCTTTTCCCTCTCAAAAATTTTTGTCTTAAAATAGTTTTTCTTTCCTTCTTTTTTTTTTTTTTTTTTTAAAGGGTCACATAATGTCTAGCCTGACCTTGAACTTTCTATGTATCAGAAGATGACCTTAAACTCCTGAATCTTTTGTCTCTGCTTCCCAAGTTTTGTATCTGACCAGGACTTTGGTATTTAAAAGGTGTTCTCCATGAGCTAACAAGGCATCACCTGGGAGGTAGAAGCAGGAAGATCAGGAGTTCAAGACCAGCCTGGGTCACATGAGACTTTTACCAAAGGAGGGGAATAAAAATGAGAATCTCTTTGGCTGGGCACAATAATAAATGCCTGTAATTCTAACACTTAGAGGTTGAGGAAAGAGGATTAGAAGTTCAAGGCCTCTTTCTACTTTATAAGAAGCTCATTTTTATGAAAATTGTTAGGTGATTTAAAGGCACTATAAAGTTTAAGAAACACCTTGTTCAGGATAATTATATAGGCATGGTAAGGGCCACAAGGTTCTGAACCCTGACGCTTGTGACAGATACAGAAATGTGGAGCTGTTTGTTCAACAATTATTAAAAGTCTCCAGAATGCTGAACATCATACTAGCACCTGGAGGTACAACACTGAATGTTCAGCTCTTATACTGCTAGTCTGGGTTAGGGAAAATTGGCGAATGAACTAACTGGTCTGTAAACTGTAGCTGGAAATTTCTAAACTCAGGATTCACTGGGAATGATTCAGAGGGGCACTATTCTCCGAGTAACATGGCTAACTAAGTCTCAAAGCTATGTTATCCAGGTAGAATCAACAGACAACGTTCTTGGCCTAAGGGCAGCAATTAGCTAAGGCCTGTCACTCAGGAGGTTTTGGTTGGATCACTGTTAAGTTTCTTTCTTTCCTTCTTTTTTTTTTTTTTTTAAGAATTATTTATTTATGTATACAGTGTTCTGCCTGCATGTACACCTGCATGCCAGAAGAAGGCACCAGATCTTGTTATAGTTGGTTGTGGCCCTCCTGTAGTTGCTGGGAATGAACTCAGGACTTCCTTTATGTGGATTCCAGGATCCAAGTTACATTGTCAGCACTTTGCCTGGTGAGTCATCTTACCAGACCCCCACTGCCTTTTAAATTAAAACTTCTTGTTTTGTTGCATTGTGCTGACTAGTGCTGGAATCTTGTTTAGTATTGTTTTATGGTGTCGGAGATAAGTGGAAGGAGAGAACTAAGGCCACAAAAATTGTCCTTTGTCCTCCACATACTTGGCAGATACTCTACACAGAGTGACAGTCTCAGGTCTTAGATCTTCGTTTTTATATATTTTGGGTGTTGGGACAGGAGGTAGACAAAGAAACTAGCGTTGTATGTTTTATTTCCTCCCAGGACTAGCTGGAATGGGGGGGAAGGTTCTGCCCTTCTGGTTCACTCCTTAAATGTTGGGATTAGAGGCAAAGTTGACACTTTATTAGAACAGTAGGAATAACACTGTTAGTGTCTTACTTAGAGGGAGCAGCATTATCTAATGAAAGGACTTAAGGTCAGGGTTTTAATTCCAGTTTTAATACTGGGTGACATTATGGCTTTGGACAAGTCTTTTGGTGTGTTTTCCCATAGAGAGGAAATACCTCACTGATTTGCCTCACAGGATTCTTTTTATTTATTTAAAATTTATTTGTGTTATGTGTATGCATGATGGATGTATATAGCACATATGCTGTGCTATAGGTGTGGAGGACAGAGGACAATTTGAAGTGATCTCTCTACCAGTTTTATATAGGTTCTAGGAATTGAACTCAGGTTGCTAAGCTTGTTCGGCAAGCATCTCTACCCACTGAGCCGCCTTGCCCACCCTTCTCTCATATGATTCTGTGGATTCAATGAGATAATATATGTCAGAAAATCTGTAAAGATTAATAGTGAGGTTTAAATGTGGTAGAATTATTTAGGTCTCCCTTATCTATCTATCTATCTATCTATCTATCTATCTATCTATCTATCTAT
>NW_026585504.1:16112695-16242512 GCF_907164565.1 Psammomys obesus
TATCTATCTATCTATCTATCTATCTATCTATCTATCTATCTATCTATCTATCTATTGCTTTTTACTTTTTCAGTTGTTCAAAACAGTCTTATATAGCTGGGACTGGACTTGAATTTGTTATGTAGCCAAAGATGACTTCCTAGCTGGGCACAGTGGTGCATACCTGTAATCCCAGCATTCAGGGAGGCAGAGGCAGGAGAATTGTAGTGAGTTCAAGGCCAGCCTGGTCTGCAAAGCAAGTCCAGGTCAGCCAGAGAAACTCTGTCTTGAAAAACAAACAAAGCAAAGATGACTTCCTGATCATATTGCCCCCACCCCCCACCCCTGGGAGGAGCAGCCTTACTAGGCCACAGGTAAGGACACTGTAGCCAGTCCTGAAGATACCTGATAAGCTAGGGTCAGATGGAAGGAGAGGAGGACCTCCCCTATCAGTGGACTCGGAAGGGGGCAGGAAGGAGATGAGGGAGGGAAGGGAGGATTGGGAGGGAAAAAGGGAGGAGACTACAGCTGGGATACAAGTGAATGACTTGTGATTAAAATAAAAAAATAAATAAATTTTAAAAAATGGTAACTGTTAGCAGTGTGGGCCTTGGCCTATGAAGTGTATGGACTCAGAGAGCCGCCTTGCAACTATCCTCCCATTTTATCCTCAGAAGTTGTTCTCAGAGCAGATAGGGGCCTAATTGCTGAAGAGAGAGAGGCCTCAAAAGACCAACTGGTTTCTGTGAGGGCAAACTGCTTTCTGATGTTGTTGTTGTTGTTGTTTTTGTTTTGTTTTGTATTTTTTTTTTTGAGACAGGTTTCTCTGTGTAGCTTTGGCTGTCCTGGACCTTGCTCTAGGACCAGGCTGGCCTTGAACAGAACCAAGTATCAGTACAGTTTTTCTGCCTGTGCAGGGATCACTTTAGCCCCTCTTTTTAAAGGAGAAGCACTAACGTCCAAAGTCATCTGCCCAGGCTCTAGACTGGATTACTTGAGTATTTTACTTTTTAGAACCTATTGTTTCATTAAAAGCCCAGAAGAAAAAAATTAATAACAAAATAAATAAAGGCCACAAGAAAAAGCTGCTTTAAGGTTGACACAAACCTCTGGAAGTAGCTTGTGGCACACACTTGAATTATTTGGGGGTTCCTGTGTACTGAGGATGTGCTTTTTTTCATGCTGGTAGTTTTGTTTTGTTGGGTGACAGGGTCTCATGTAGCCCAGCTGGCCTTGAACTCACTATATAGCTGAGGATGACTTTAAACTCCTGATTGTCCTGCTTTTGTCTTCCAAGTGCTAGGGTTACAGGCATATGTTACCATTACTTAGCCATATTAGTTTTTTTTGTTTTGTTTTGTTTTTTTGCATAAGATAGTACTCCGCTTCTCATAGCCGCTGCTGAATAAATTAGAAAAAATTATGAATTTCACAATTCATCATTTTGTGAATTTCACAATTCACAATTCATGGTTTCTGTTGAGTTTGAACTTCTGATACATTCAGTCATCGCTGTGCTGATAACTAATGTTTCTTCTCTTATAGGTAGAATCGGGCTGATTGCTGAAGCTTTTTTATCAGCCCAGGGAAATAGTTACCTTTTGACTTTTTACTTACAATGGCTTCCATTCACAAATTACTGACTGGTACTTATATTCATAGAAAGTTCCTGAAGCCAAGGACTGCATTGCACCCATTTGTGGGTGTTCGCTTTGTAGGCTATTCTTCCAGTAATCTTCAGAAACAAGTGGCTCCTGCCGACAGCGCTTCCCAGCAGAGAAAGACTGAAGAGGGTGTTCAAGGACATCACCACAAAGAGGTTGCTGTGGATATAACTTCTTCTGACAAGAAACCTGAACTTAGTTTTGAAAAAGCAATTAGAGAGGAAATAGTGGGACATTTTAGGCGTTTGAAGGATGAAATTGTGGCTCATTTGATAGGTCCAGAAGGCCGCCCACTACAGGAGGTCATAATGGAACAAGCCAAGGTTGTCTGGAAGTTTCGTGGAAAAGAAGATTTGGATAAGTGGATAGTGACGTCTGATAAGACAATTGGAGGCAGAAGTGAAATATTCTTGAAAATGAGCAAGAACAACCAAAGTGCCCTCCTTTATGGAACTCTGAGCTCTGAGGCACCTCAAGATGGGGACAGTAGCCAAAGTGGATACTGTGCGATGATATCCAGGATTCCAAGGGTAGGTGAGACATAAAAGCATTTTCTAGTGATGTTAATTGCAGCATGAACTGTAACAGCTTGCCTCTGTAAATGAACACATCTGTTTTGTTATATACAGGTATCTTGCCACCAAATAGGGACCAATCACTACTTGGCCTGAGTGTAAAAGGGGGCGGTATTTCCTTGTTCCTGGGCATTGTTTTGGATGTAAGAAGAATGGTGTGTGTCTGAGAATCCTAAGAAGATAGTCTTTGAAAACTATCTGGGGAGATTTGCATCTCCAGCTTAGACTGAAGTACTGTCACCCTCTGGCCTTTGTTTTTGGTTTTGAAACAGGGCTTCATGCAGCTCAGGCTGGCCTTGAGCTAACTGTAGCTGAGGATGACCTTGAGCTCGTGATACTCCTGCCTTGACCTAAATACTGGGGTTAAAGGGGTGTGCCATCATGTCTGGTATTAATATTTGATATTACTATGCTGAGGGCTGGGGGGGGTGGCTCAGTCGTGCAAGCATGAGGACTTGTATTTGGATCTCTGATACACATGTAAAAAGCTGGGTATCATGCACTTACAAATAAACGACTGCATATGTATGTTTAATGACCAAGTATACATATCTGTTGTTATTTTACTGTATCTATGTTATACACGTGGATACATACTACTGCTTCTGACTCTAGTACCATATGATCAATCTAGCCCTTTTTTTTTTGTTGTTTTTTGTTTTTTGTTTTCAAGACAGGGTTTTCTGGATAGCCCTTGATACTGGCTGTCCTGGACTCGCTTTGTAGACCAGGCTGGCCTTGAGCTCACAGAGATGCTCCTGCCCTGCCTCCCTGAGTGCTGGGATTACAGGCCTGTGCCACTGCGCCCAGCCTTTCATCTCTTCTCTATAACTTCCCTCTGTCACAGTGAGAAATCTTTATCCTATTACCATCCACTTGTCCAACTCCAGTAAATATAAATGCAGTTTTAGAACTTTTATAGTTGTGCTTCCCGGATTGGTCTGGAGCTCCTGAGTTAAGTGATCCAACAGCTCCTGCCTCCTAAGCAGATGGGATTGCAGGCATGCTCCACTGTGCTTCGTGTCCATTCTGCACTGGGAATCAGACCCAGGGCCCACAGTGTTCTCTGCAAGGGTCAGACACTTAGCTATACCCCAGCCCCAGCTTCAGAATTCTTAACCCCAAACCCCGGTAGAAATCACATGTTAGAGAGCAGTGCGCAAGATGGGCCTAGTGATGCAGGCTTATAATCCCAGAGGTGTGGGAGGTAGAAGCAAGAGTTTTGCCAATTCAAGGCCTGCCTAGGCTACTGAGTGCTCTTGGGGCTCACTGTTTTTCTAGACTGGCTGGCCACTGAGCCCCTGCGGTCTGCCTCTTTCCGACATCCCCTCTTCTCCAGTGCAGAAGTTACAGGTGTATGCTGGGGATCTGAACTCAGGTCTTTATGCTTTTCCAGCTCTTGTGGGGTCCACTTAAACCCAACATAACTCAAACACCATGTCAATGCACATGACAAAAATTGATTGCAATCAAGCTGCTGCTGATTGATCAGGGCCGCAGAACAGACTAGGGAGCTGAACTTAGCTTTTTTTAAAATTTTATTTTATGTAGATGAGGGTTCTATCTGCATGTATGCCAGAAGAGATCATCAGATTCCAGTGTAGATGGTTGTGAGCCACCATGTTGTTGCTGGGAATTGAACTCAGGACCTCTGGAAGAGCAACCTCTGAGCCATCCTTCTAGCTTCTGAACTGTGAAGGGGCACTATACAGCATATTTAAAGGATGAAACCATAAAGCGAAGAGGGGTGGTGAGCTGTAGCATTGTCCAATCGTATTTTGACATAAGGGGATGAGCAAGGGAGTTTCCATCAATTAGGAGTTGGTTCCTGGGCCTGGAAACATGATCTGTCTCCTGGGAACATAAAATTGTCCCTGAACTATCTGGACTAGGACAACTGTTTCCATACAACAGAATCTGTTCAGCTATTGTGAAGTCCCCAGATCCCCTAGCGCCTGGCACTTTGAACTTAGTTTCTCCTTATGATTAAATGGAATCTGAAAAGTGGTGGTACTTAGAAAATTTTTCTTTTACTTGTTCCCAACAGCAACAAGCCATCTTTTAACCCTCATGATTTTTAAAACTTGCCCTTGATTTTTGATGGGGCATGACAGTTGTCATAAGATGGACCACACAGAAGCCATTGTTCCTTAGAACCAGAAAGGAAAAGTACATTAATTTCCACTTGGCAAACACTGTTCTAGGATAATCATGCCTTGAACATTACGTTAGAAACGTATGTCAGTATTTTGTACTAAAATAATGATGGCCAGGTTTATTTGCCTCCTTGTAGAAAATATACATAGAATGCCATATGGGTCGCCAAGATGGCTCAGTGGGAAAGGCACTTGCTCCTAAACCTCTGAAACCCACATGGAGAAGGGAAAGCTTCACTACAAAAGATGTCCTCTGGCGTCCATATGCGTCCCCTCCCCCCCAGTAATAAACAATACTCCCATCTTGGTATGATTCATCTTTTTCTAACAGTAGAGAATGAGCTAAACTTGCCTTGCTGTCCCTTAGGGTGCCTTTGAAAGGAGGCTGTCTTACGATTGGTCCCAGTTCAATACGCTATATCTCCGGGTCCGTGGGGACGGCCGGCCTTGGATGGTGAATATCAAACAAGACACAGAGTATATCCAGAGGAAAAATCAGATGTACAGTTACTTCATGTTCACCCGTGGTGGGCCCTACTGGCAGGAAGTCAAGGTAAAATTTCAACTCTTCAATGTTATGAAAATGGGAGCTATTGAAATTATGGTTACATTATAGTTTACTTTTTCATACTAATAACTCATATAAAATAGAAGCAGAATGAGTAAAAGTAGGAGGACCTTGGGGGGAGACTTAAAAGACAAATTACTTTTTTTTCTTTTTCCACTAATAAAAATGAGCCAGGCATGGAAGCACATACTTTTAATTTCAGCACTTTGGAGGCAAAGGCAGGCAGATCTCTGTGAGTTTGAGGCCACCTTGGCCTATATATGAGTTCCAGGACAGTCGGGTATATATATAGACCCTAATTTTAAATTAATTTATGTAGAGAAATGTGTCCTAGTTTGGGTTACTATTACTGTGATGAAATAACTGTGACCAGAAGCAAGTTGAGAGATAAGGGTTTCTTTCACTCACCTTCCATATAATAGTTCATCATCAAAAGTAGTGAGGGACTCAAGTAGGGCAGGAACCTGGAGGCAGGAGCTGGTGCAGAGGCCATGGAGGGGTGCTGTTTACTGGCTTGCTCCTCATGGCTTGCTCAGCCTGCTTTCCTATAGAACCCGGGACCACCAGCCCAGGGGTGTCCCCATCCACAATGGGCTGGGCCCTCCCATCAGTCACTAGTTAAGAATATATTTCAGAAGAGCTGGGTGTGGTGGTGAAGGCCTTTAATCCCAGCACTTGGAGTCATGGAGTCAAAGGCAGGCAGATCTCTGTGAGTTCAAGGCCAACCTGGTCTATAGTTCAATACTATAGCCTGGTTTTGTGGAGGCATTTTCTGAGTTGAGGTTTCCTCCTCTCTGATGACTACAGTTTGTGTCAGGTTGGCATAAAACTAGTCAATATAGTATGTTCGCTTACTAACCAATACATTAGTATGTAAGTGAGGAGAGGGACGTGTGAACGTTTGGCAAGTAGGTGCTCTACCACTGAGCTGCATCCTGCCTCAGTAAAAAAAAAAAAATCAGTCTTCAGATTTTTCTTTTTTCCTGTGATACAAGTAACCAGCAAACTCCCACCTTCACCCGGTACAAGGGTTGAGCCAGGGCTTCTGGCTCGCTATGAGAGTACTTCACCGCCTAGCCCTTTAGTTTTTATTTTGAGGAAGTTGCTTGTGCTGGCCTGGAATTATTATCTTCTTCCTTTACTCTCTCAAGTAGCTAGGATTCACAGGCCTATTAGCTCTGTGTATGTGTTTGTGTGCACACACACAAACACGCATACACACACTTGTTGCTTATCTTGTCTATGGTAAAGTGGTAAATTCAGTAGTTCAAGACTAGAGTGAGCAACTGTCCAAAGAACTAGCTATTTCTTATACCTGGATTTTTTGACTTATTAACTTACCTACTTATTGAAATGTGAACAACAGTGTTTCTTACTCTAGCCTTGAACTAATAATGAATTTAGGTGATTTTTCTGCCTTAGTTCCTGAGTAGCTGGGAGTATAGCTTTAGCATATGTAAAATATTTAGAGATGGAATTGAAATATTTCTTTATCATTATGGTTCCAACAAATGCCTCAAATCCTCATGTTGCAGCTCTAAAATAACTCCTTTTTTTTTTTTTTTTTTCCAGATTCCTTTCTCAAAATTTTTCTTCTCAAATCAAGGAAGGGTACGAGATACCCAGCACCCACTTGTTCTGGACAAGGTAATGTTTTCCACTCAGAATAATGCCTTCTTTAGTGAACTCCAGTTGCTTTGAGGGCTGGCAAAGATGGTAGATGAAATATTAAAATTCCTACTCAGGCTCCTCTATTAGGACAGAAGCCAACTTGGGCCTCTGTCCTGGGGGATGTTAGTGTAATTCTGTTTTCAGCATGCTTCATTTTAGTTTAGCTATACAGTAAGAGTTCAGAAGAACCTCAAGGAGCTCCATTAAGAGTTGATGCTAGGGCTGGAGAGATAGCTCAGAGGTTAAGAGCACTGTCGGCTCTTCCAGAGCTTCTGAAATCAGTCCCCAGCTGCCACATGGTGGCTCATAACCATCTATATTGGGATCTGATGCCCTCTTCTGGCATGTGAGTGACCTACAGATAGAGCATTCATATATGTAAAATAAATAATTCTTTAAAAAACAAAGAGTTCATGCTGTACTTACTCTCTTAAGGGGTACTCAAAGGGGAGGAAAGGAAGGACAAGATGGGGGTGGAGAGAAGTCATTCAAGTACGCTAGGTCACTCCTTAAGTCCCAGCACTGGAGGGTGAAGGAGGAGGGTCTCAGGAGTTCAAGGCCAGCCGTGGCCATATGACAAGTTCAGGGCCAGCTTGGGCTATATGCAACCCTGTCTAAAAGAAAGGAGGAGGAGAAAAAAGCAGTCTTGCTGGGCGCGGTGGTGCATGCTTGTAATCCCAGCACTCAGGGAGACAGAGGCAGGTGGATCTCTGTGCTAGCCTAGTCTACAAAGTAAGTCCAGGACAGCCAAGGCTACACAGACAAGCCCTGTCTTGAAAAACAAAACAAAACGTAAAAGAAAGCAGTCTTATATTTGTGCTTATAACTTAGTACAGCAAGTGAAAAGTATAACACACTGAGGGCTGGTGGTGTGAAGACGCCACCAGTGATTTGCTGGAGGCGTTTGGAGACTTCAGGAAAACATTCCTACATCAGTGTGTGAGACTCTAATCCATCTCTCTTGTTTTATATTTAGATCTCTTCTATAGGATTCACCCTGGCTGACAAGGTGGATGGACCATTCTTTCTGGAAATAGATTTTATTGGTGTGTTTACTGATCCAGCCCATACAGAAGAATTTGCTTATGAGAATTCTCCTCTTTTACAAAGACTTTCCAGATAGAGAACTGAACTGGGGACAGATTTGAGTAAACTAAGTAGAGTGGTGATCACAAAATATAGACCAAGTAAAGCCTTTCTCTCTACCACCTCCCTCCAGCCTTTTTCTGCTGTGCTGAGAGCTGAAATGGAGTGCAGGGCCTCATGTATGCTAGACAAATAGGAGCTATGCGCCTGTCCCCAAATGAGCATTTGTTTAATGGTAATGAATGTTGCTATATATCCCTTAATGTTAAATGCTGTTGCTTAGAGAGAGAAGGTCAGTGGGAACCCACATGAAACCAGAGCTGAGCTTTAGCTAACAGAGCCACAATGTAAGGAACACGTTTGCCAGGTAAGTTGCTACAGGAGCATGTCCTATGTAAGGAGACAGTTTTCAAATTGGTGTCTTTGGGGCAACTGTGGTTGATCGTTGATCGTATACCACTCCACCCTTCTGTTTCCTGACTGGCCTTTGAGGAAAGGAGCCTGCTAAATAGTGTGAAGATAACTATGCCATGGAAGTCACTGGGAAATGGGATACCTATGTAGAGAGCTTGCCTTCCAACGACATCTGCTTAGTAGTTATTTCATCTTACATACCTGTTGCTGATGGGAGAGAGACTATGGTTGCTGACGAGCCCCATTCATTAAAAAAATGTCACAGAGGGGCTGCAGAGATGGCTCCACAGAGTTCCCAGGTTCCATTCCCAGCACCTGCATGGCACCCCAGAAGTGTCTCTTCCAGGGGATCTGATGGTCTCTTCTGGCCTTCATGGTCTCCAGTCTCACCTGTGATGCACAGACATACAGGCACTCAAAACACCCATATGTATTAAATGAAAGGCATTTAAAGGCTTGTTTTTATTTTATGTGCATTGCTGTTTTCCCTGCTTGTATTGTCTGTGCACCATGTCTGTGCAGGTCCATAAAAGCCAGAAGAGGGTGCTGGATCCCTTGGAGCTGGAATTACAGACAGTTGTGAGATAGAACAGCACCCTAGGAGACAAAATTTCAAATAAGATATTCAAGGAAAGAACATTTTTAGCATCTTGCCCAGTATCCATTTAATATATTTGCATGTTATTACTCTTAAATTTTTGACAGTTTTATTTAGGTATAATTCATGCAATATAAAATTAGCCTATCTATGTATAATTCAGTGGTTATTCTTTAATACATGTGTGCATGGGTATTTGTGTAGTCTTATGTGTATGAGTGCACATGCATGTGTACGTGCTTGTAGTGATCAGAGGACAGCCTCGGGTGTCATCCTCAGGAATGCCATCCACCTACCTTGAGACAGGGTCCCTCACTGGCCTAAAACTCACTAATTAGGTAGGCTGTCTGGTTAGCAGGCTTCAGGATCTGCATTCATGTGTGCCTGCAACACATACTTTTATCACACACACACACACACACACACACACACACACACACACACACACAACCTGTAACTCCAGTGTCCTCTTATGGATTCTGCAGGTACTTGTACTCACATGTACTCAAACACAGATACACATAATTAAAATTAAATCCTTAATAAAGGTGGGGGTGGGGGCTTAGAACCAGGCCTGGAGGTCAGTCCATAATCCTAACTACTTGTGAAACTGAGGCAGAAGTTTAACAAGTGTAAGACCAGCCCGAGCCATAGGATGAATTCAAGGCCAGCCTAGTCCTCTTAATGAGACCCTGTCTCAAAACAGGCAGTAGAGGGCTTGGGGTGTAGTTAGTGCTGGAATGCTTGTTGAGTGTGCGCAGCGCAGGGCTTATTTTTCCAAAGGTGCCAAAGCAAAACAGCAGCTGTACCATTACCCATGGTCTACAGGTCTTCAGTTTCCCCATTTTCTCACCAGTCTGTGTGTGTGTGTGTGTGTGTGTGTGTGTGTGAATGTGGTATGGGTGCACACGACATGCATGTGGAGCTCAGGTGACAACCTCAGATATTTTTGCTGGTTTATTTGCTTGGTTTGGTTTTGGCTTTTCGAGACAGGGTTTCTACTGCAGGGCTTTCTGGAACCCGCTTGCAGTTTAAATAAGACACGAGACTTCTATATAGTTTAAAGCTTTAGATCTTTTGCTGGGGCAGTCTCTCAGCTAGCTTCTAACTTAATGAAACTTCCCAGCACTGTGTCCCTGCCTCGTGGCTAGCTAGCTCTTTCCCCCCTCTTTTGTTCCAATCTCCCAAGTCTCCCTTTTCCCAGAAGTTCTTCCCGGGTACTTCCTGCTCCAGCTCTTGGCTGTCAGCTCTTTATTATAACCAATCAGCAGTAAAACAACACCGGATCCATCTCTGGGTTTCTTAAGTCACTGAGGGCCGCCTGACCCTTCATCTTTTGGGCAGGTATGGAAGGACAAGCATTTACCAAGAAAACCTGGTGATGGGCCATAACCAAAACTTAGCTCTCTTGCCAGTATAGTAATCAAGAACTGAAAATACAGAGGCACACCACCTCAATGAGAAGGAACCCCAATAGGTTCCTCCATGTAGCCCTGGCTGTCCTAGAACTCACAGAGATCTGCCTGCTTCTACGTCCTGTGTGTCACCATTGCCTGGCAACAACCTTAGATGTTAATTCTCAACTTTGACATTGTTTAGGGAAGGCTCTCAGTTTGACACCATGTATGCGAGGCTAGCTCTCGTTGCCTCCCATATTACTGTGTGCACGCTGGAGTTACAGGTGTGTGCCAGAGTACTCGAGTCTTCATCCACATACAGCAAGGACTTGACCCCGATGCACCACCTCCTTCCTTCAGTTGATACTTTGCTACAGGGTCTTACTATGTGGCCCAGGCTGGCCTTGAATTTGCAGCAGTCATTTTGCCTCTGCCTCCCCAGTATGCTCTCAGGCGCTGGGATTACTGTTGAATACTTCTGTCCATGACTTCCTACTGTTTTCATTCTGGTAAAATGTTTTGGTGGCACTGACTAAGCAAGTGTAAATGTTGTGTCACCAAGCTATATCTCAAGACCCAAATTTTACATTTGAATCTATTTTGGGGCTGGTGCCTGAATTTAGGGTCTTTTGCACCAAGGCAAGCACTACCTGAATTACATCCTCAGCTCAGCTGTTCGTGTTTTAAGTCAGGATTTTGACATGAAGCCAAGGCTGCCTTTGAACTTGTGACCTTGCTGGAGCCTCTTGAGTGAGGCTGGGATTACAGACCTGTCAACTTCAGCATCCATCTTAAAGTTTCTTTCTTTAGCCAGGCAGTGGTGGCACATGCCTTTAGTTTCAGCACTTGGGAGCAAAAGCAGGCAGATCTCTGAGAGTTCCAGACCAGCCAGAGTTATAGAGCAGTCCACTGTCTAAATAAATAATTAATTTTATTACACTGACTTGTTTATGAACACATGTGGAGGTCAGAGGACAGGTTAAAAAAAAAGTTTAAAAAAAAATTCAGAGCTCCTTCCACCAGAAGGGCTGAGATAGCTATGGAAAATTCTGTAAATTTATGTACATTTAGCTGAAAACTATGAGGTGGATCTAGAACTAGTAATGAGGTTATACTGTGGTGCTTTTTTGATGTCCTATCTAAGAAATCAATTCAGCTAAGATCACTCATTTTTATATAAATGTTTATATTGTGAAAAGGAACCAACTAAAGCCATTTTAAATAAAACTTCAATTTTTGAAGAGGGATCAAATGATGTTTAAGTTGCCAAGGCCTCCCTGGGTGACTGACATCCTGGTTAGCAAGTTGAGACATGAATGCTAGGCCAAGTCTCTCCCCCTCACAACCCCAGTTGAATAACCCAACCAATGGGAGCATCATAAGTGTACCACAAAGACATGTTCCTAAGGAACACCCCTATCCCTAAATACTGATTGGTAAGATCACTTGGCCCAGATATTTCTGGTTTTGAAACTTTAAAACTAACATTCTGGCTTGGAGTCTGGCTTCTGAGTCTGTTCTGAGATCCTGACCAATCGAGATCAGTAGCAGCCTGAGTACAATGAATTTTGTCATCTGCTTAAATAATAAGATGAAGAGTTTAAAGATGCAATCAGCTCTGGAGTCTGTGCTATTGTCCCTGACTAGTTGGTTTTGCTGCCTAATTCAGAGATCTTGCTTTGCTGGACTCTTTTTGACTGTTTGGGTTTTCCTGGATTTTGGGATCCTAAAAATTCAAAGATTTACTCTTGCCCAGGGGTGATGCCAGTACATGCCATTAATCCCAGCACACTGGAAGAAAAGGCAAATGATCTCTGAGTTTGAGGCCAGCCTGGTCTACAGAGTAAGTTCCAGGACAGCCAGGACTAGAGAAAAACCCTGTCTCAAAAAAAGTAATCAGTTAATAGATCAATTTTGAATGTCATTTAAATCTCTTATTAGATATTAAATATTTAGATGTTTACTTTCAGCAATACTTTACTTTTTCTGTGTATAAATCTTTGATATAGTTTGAATAGGAAATGTCTTTCATAAGGCCAATATGCCAAAGGTTTGATTCTTGCCTGAGGTGATATTAGGATGTGATAAAATGTTTAGGAATTAAAGCATTGCTTTTGTTTTGAGACAGGGTCTCATCCTATAGCTTTGGCTGGCCTGGTGTTAACTGTGTAGATCAGAGTGGCCTTGAACTCACAGCAGTCCTGCCTCTTTGTTCCAAGTGCTGGGATTAAAGGAATGAGGCACCTTGGTGGCTTGAGTGAGAATGGATCCAATAGGTTCGTTTATTTGATTACTTGGTACCCAGTTGGTGGAACTGTTTGGGAAGAATTGGGAGGTGTGGCTTTGTTGAGGTGTGTCACTGGCTTTGTTGAGGTGTGTCACCCCACACCATTCAGTGCTCAGGTCATCAGTTGCTCTCTCTCTGCCCACCGTGGTTGAGGATCCAAGTAAGCTCTCAACTATTGCACCAGCACCATGCCACTGTACATCCCTGCCATGGTGCCAGTGGACGCTGACTCCTGGAATGGTGAGCCCCAAATTAAACACTCTAAGTAGCCTTGGTGAGTGTTTTGTCACAGTAATTGAAAAGTAATTAAGCCATCACCACACCCAGCTAGTTTTATTTTTTAAGATTGAATTTTAAAACTTGTGTGTTGGCTGGGGGCAGTGGGGAGGGCTGTATGCCCATGAATGCTGGTGCCTGTGAAGGCCAGAAAAGGGTGTGGGAACCCTTTAGCCATTACCTGCAGTTTTGAGTTGCCTGACTTGGGTGCAAAAAAATTGGAATTTGAGTCCTTTGCAAGACTAGTACATTCCAGGAGCAGTGGCACACACCTGTAAACCCAGCACTCTGGGAGGCAAAGGCAGGTCGATCTCTGAGTTTGAGGCTAGCCTGGTCTACAAAGTGAGTCCAGGACAGCCAAGGCTACACAGAGAAACCCTGTCTTAAAAAAACAAAAATAATACATGCCTGCTGGGCATGGAGATGCACACCTCAAAGAGAGTCAGTCCCAAGGTAGCCCGGACTACACAGAAACTGTCTGGAAAAATCAAAACAACCAAAACAGTAGTATATGCCCTTGACCACTGGGCCATCTCCCCAGCCTTAAATTGTTTTTCACTTATACTGGGAATCAAACCCAGGGCCTTATACATACAAGGCAAGGGCCCTTCCTCCAAGCCACACAACCTAGTCCTAGTTTTTTTGAAGCAGGGTTTCATGAATCTAAGTCAGCCATCTGATCCTCCTGCTTTTACTGCCTGAGGACTGGATTATAGGTTTATGCCACTGCGCTCAGCTCAGCTTTATTAATCTCTAATATATATAAATAAAACTGTTGGCTATTAACCTTGTTATCTTACTATTTCTGGTAGTGAGTTGTAAGACCTTGGATTTAAAATGCAATGACAAAGATAAAAACACTTCTTTATAGGCAGGTGTGGTGATACGCATCTAACTCAGCACTCAACAGGGAGGTAGAGGAAGAGGATTAAGAGTTCAAGGTTATCCTCAGATACAAAAAGAGTCTGAGGCCAGTTTGGACTACATGAGACCCTGTCTCAAGAAAAGTTTGTTGTGGGAGAGAAGTGGGTGAGGGGAGGTGTTAGTGCGTATTGATCTTTGATGGCCATCCAAATCCTGGGCAACCTATGTTTAAAAAGAATGAACCCACACAGTGAAAATATTTTTATTTATGAAAATCCTAAGCATTACACACAACTCAGAATCTCTACATGGCAAGCTGCTATGCTCAGCAGCCCCACTCACTCGATTCCTACTTGTAAGATTTGAGTCTGACAAAGATGGTAATCCTTATAGTAGCAATTCTGTTTTCTTTTTGGTGGTACCAGGGATCAAATTCAGAGCCTGGTGTGTGGCAAGGACAAGTGTTGTACAACAGAGGCACACCCTCAGCCCTGTGGCTTTTATTTAACAAGTAGAAAGAACAGAGGAATTCTATCTTAAGATTATAATGAGCGACAGTTGGCAATTACATGAAATGATTACCTTTATAAAATATTGATCCATAACCAAATCAATAAGACTTCAATAGATCATTAGACTTTCCAGACTAGTGAACAAAGTAGTTGTCTTCCAGCCTGCCTTTTCCTTGGAATTTTAGCTGACTAAGCTTCTGCTGAGGCTGGCTGCCAATAGAAATGCACTTGTACAGAAAAGGGTGCAGGTCACCTCCATTAGAACTAGCAGGACCTTGCATGAAAAACCTGTTAAGAGCCTAGGACAGTCTCTTAGAAAGCAGACTTGTTTGGACATTGTATGAGAACCACTTCAGGTAGGAACTTGAAGGTGATAATACAGTCTCAGGGCACAGAAGAGAAAACACTACACAAATTACGATCAAAAGTTATGATACAAAAGAGCTTGACTAAAGTAGAGGAAGAGTATGAAAGCAACCACAAACGAAAAGAAGTTGAGAGTACAAAAACAGACAGGATCACTGGGCTTTAGTCACAACCAGGTTTCTTCGGGCTTCCAAAACCTTTGCTCTCCTCTCCTTTTGTTCTTGCTCATGTTTCTTCCGTTGCTCTTCCCTAAGAGGGACAAACAGGTTGCATGTTAGGCTAGACTTCGATGCTGACCTAGATAGTTAAATGGCATCTAGCACATGCGTGCAGCAGACATCTCCAGGCCACTGGCCTACAGGTTTCAGCACTCGTCAGCATTGTCTGCAAAGCTTGTTAACTCAGTATTCTTCCTTCCCCCCAACCCACCCCAGCACATCCAGTCACATCAGGACGGTGTACTTCGAGGGTCACTTTTTTTTTTTTAAATTATTTTTTAAGGCTTTATTTATTATGTATACAATGTTCTGTCTGCATTTACACCTGCACACGGGAAGAGGTTATCAGATTCCATTACAGAGGGTTGTGAGCCACCATGTGGTTGCTGGGAATTGAACTCAGGACCTCTGGAAGTACAGCCAGTGCTCTTAACCTCTGAGCCATCTCTCCAGCCCCTTAACTCAGTATTCTAAAGTTACAAATGAAACAAGAACCAGAGGACACCTTGGTGACTGAATTCAGTGCCAGTACTTAAAAAAATAGTTCCAAATGAGAAGTCTTACTCCTAGAAGTCAAACATGTAATCAGGCTACAGTATTAGAACTAAGGTCCACTGACTAGAGACAAGGAAAAAGAAAGTCCAGGTTCGCATTATCCCATGGATAGTAAAAGGTCTTGGTGGAAATGGATCCAAGCAAGATGCAGCTGATAGGTAACCTTTATCAGGAGAGTCCCAGGCAGTAAATCGGACTCCTTTGAGAGCCATGCTTGCCTTGGATCTGTGCGAGGCTTCACTCCTTACATGTGGGTTTTCTTGGGAGTGAAGAGTTTACACCTGCTCATACTTGAGCACTGGTGTCTGCAGGGATAATGTGCTGTTGGGGAGACAAGTCCCATAAGAGCATGCTCTGAATAACCTAGGAAGGCCTGGGAAGCAGGATGTGGTGTGCATTGCAAACCTAATTTGTAATCTATTTTGCTAGAGCCAAAAATACTTAATATTTACATTTCAAGATAGGCTGTCATGTCTGGATAGTGGTGATACACACCTTTTCACCAGCACTCAGGTGGCAGAGACAGGTGAATCTCAGTTTGAGGCTAGCCTGATCTACAGAATGAGTTCCAGACCAGCCAGAGCTATACAGAGAAACCCTGTCTCAAAACACAAAATCAAAACAAAAAGGCTATCATGTCTCAAAAAAAAAAAAAAAAAAAAAAAAAAAAAAAAAAAAAAAAAAAAAAAAAAAAAAAGGCTATCATGTACTCTAGGTCCCCAACTCACTTTTAAAGAAAGTTCTAGAGGTGACTGGTTTTGTTTTGTTTTCTTTCTTTTTCTTTCTTTCTTTTTTTTTTTTTCTTTTTGAGACAGTTTCTCTGTATAGCCTTGACTGCCCTGGACTCACTTTGTAGACCAGGCTGGCCTCAAACTCACAGAGATCCACCCGCCTCTGCCTCCCAGAGTGGGATCACAGGCTTCATGTGAATGATTTTAAAGGTGACTGATCTGCTATGGCTTGAAAATTGTTTATCCACGTTTGGTCCCCAATGTAACAGAGGTGGTGAAATCTTCCAGAGGTGGGGCTTAGAGGAAAGTAAAATAAAATAAAATTAATCCTTGGGATTAATGCAGGAATGAACTAGCTATTCAGGGAGGAGGCTGTTAAACAGATAGCCAAACATTGCCTAACCTTCACACATTCTTCCTTACTCTCAAAATGCACCCATGTTATTTGCTATCTAGAGCATAAGGCTCTATCAGTACCTTGGATTTCCAGAAATGCAAGTCAAAATAAACTTTGTTCTCTCTAGAATATCTAGCCTCAAGCATTTTGTTATAGCAATACAATATGGAACGGAACATTCTACTTCTAACACTATTTTGAAATGCTATCCCTCACATGCTTTGGTGTGCTGTCTTTTGAAATTAGAAGACTTACAACATGAGATAATTATGTACTCACCTGTTGTGGAGATGAGGTTGTTTATACGTTTTCCTGTGGAAGCTAACTCTGTTTACACATTCATTCAGATTGTTATTCTCTTTAGATTGCCCCCAAGGTTTCAGCTTTCCTAGGTTAGGAAGAGGGGTGTTAAGATGCTTTTATTCACAACTACATCATTGTCTCCATCTTTTTGGCTACATATCAGCATTTTCACTCTGTTTTGTAGATATTTACATATATTTTCTGCAGCATGTTTTGATTTCACATTCCAGATATAAACCGTATTTTTTCTCTAAAAATAAAAATGTTTCTTCATAAAAAGTTTTTCTTATGACTGTATGTATATGAACGTGAGTTCCCACGTCAGAGGACAACTTTGGAGGGCTGGTTCTTTCTCCCCCACAAGGGTTCTAAGAACAACTCAAGACTGTGAGGTGTGTGCAGCAAGCACTGATGTACTCAGCACCTCACCAGCCTGCATCATGCATGCTCTTTAGTACAAAGACTTTTTTTTTTTTTATTTACTTGTGTGCATGTGCCATGGCATGTGTGAGGTCCACAGATGACTTGCTGCAGCTGATTCTCATTATACCATGTGGGTCCCAGGAATCACAAACTCAGCCTGTCAGATTTGATGGCAAGTAGCTTTACCTACTGAGTCATCTCACTGGCCCTAGTGTCATCTTTTTTTGGGGGAGGTGGGGTGGAAACAGGGTTTCTCTGTGTAGCCCTAGCTATCCTGGAACTCACTCTGTATGCCAGGTTGGTTTTGAACTCAGAGAGAGCCCTGCCTCTGCTTCCAGAGTGCTGGGATTAAAGGCATGCATCACCACAGCCATGTTCTCTCTCTCTGTCTCTCTCTCTCTGTTAAATCTAAGGAAGTCATGGGGGGGAAAAAAACCTCAATACAGAGGCTAGGGAGATGGCTCAGTGGTTAAGAGTGTATTGTGTCCACAGAATACCCAAGTTCAGTTTTCAACCCCCCATGTCATCTGGCTCATGCCACCTATAACTCCTGTTCCAGGTGACTGGACACCTTCTGACCTCCCTGGGTTAGTGCATTTACATGCCCACAGACAGTATACATAATTTTAAAAAAATCTAAACAACAAAAGTATTCTAATCAAAAAATCTGTTACTATTAATCTAATTATACAAAATAAAGGAATTACAATCAAATAATTTATCTTAAAATTATATAAGTATGGGCTGGAGAGATGGCTCAGTGGGTAAGAGCACTGGCTCCTCTTCTGAAGGTCCCAGGTTCAATTCCCAGCACCCACATGGCAGCTCACAACTGTCTGTAACTTTGGCTCCAGAGGACCTGACACCCTCACACAGACATGCATGCAGGCAGGCAAAATACCAACGCACATAAAATAAAAATAAATCTTTAAAAAATTGTACGAGTATTATGTTCACTATCAAAATTTTAGTTTTTAAAAAAGCATTTAATATTTTAAAGTTTTTGTTTGTTTTCTGTTTTTTGAGACAAGGTTTTGGTGTAGCCCTGCCTGCCCTGGAACTCACTCTGGAGACCAGGCAGTCCTTGAACTCAGAGATCCATCTGCCTCTGCTGAGGTTAAAAGCCTGCACCACCAGTGCCCAGCCTTAAAGAAATTTTTAATCTCATTTGTGTGTGTGTGTCCACCTGTGTGGGTGCAATTTGGAGGCCAGAATTGTCAGATCTCCTCAAATTGGAGTTAGAGATAGTTGTGAGATGTCCGATGTGGGTGCTGGGAATAGAACCTGGGTCGTTTGGAAGAGTAACACACATTCTTAACCACTGAGCAGCTCTCCAGCCCCAAGTCTTTGGTTTTAATTTGTGTGTGAACCTGCTGAGTCTATGTGTGCCATGTGCATGCAGGTGCACAGAGAGGCTAATAATAATAATAATGGCTGAACCCCTGGGAGTGGGAGGTGCAGGCCACTCTGAACTACCTGGTATGGGTACTGGGAACTCAACCTCAATTCTCTGCAAGAGTATTGAATACTGAGAAGTGCTGAGCCATTTCTCCAGCATCCTCAAGAGTTTTTCAGTGAGACTGTTAGATTAGGTTAAAATCTGCTATAAAATATGATGGCTACAGTTAGTGTATTTCATTGCTGGGCATGGTGGCTCACACTAGTAATTCCACACCTTGGGAGGCTGAAGGAAAAGAATGGCCATCAATTCAAGGGCACACTGGGATAAAGAGGGAGTTTCAGACTTGCCTGAGCTACACAAGGAGAACTAGTCTCAAAAACCACTCTCTGCTTCTAGCCAATGCAATGTTCCGGCCTGGCCTCCTTTCTGCTGCAGTGTCTTCCTGTCACATTAACTGTATTCACCTAAAACAACTGTGATAGAATGTGATGGGCCAGCCTCCTACTCTTGCCACATTGCCTCTGCCACCAAAATGAACTCTACCCATCTCCAAAATGTAAGACACAATAAACCCTGACTTGATTAAAGCATGCACCAGCACACCCAGCTAAGAAAAAATTTTTAATAAATAAAACAAAGATTCCATCATTCCGAAGTTCAAATTCACTTTTGGCTTTGTGCAAATTTGAGGACGCCTAGAACACTTTAAGCTCTGTCTCAGAACAAACAAAGGAGCAGAAACTGAAACAGTATTTCTATACCCTGATCCTAATAGCCAAAGATGAAAAGTACACACAGGCTAACCTTAAGCTGACACTGATCTGTTGACAAGTTACATTCTTGGTTAACAAATGTGTAAGCATATCAATTGTTTTTTTCCCAGTGGAAAATCTTTTAAGTCAGGGATTCTTGTGGAAGCAGGGGCAGAAATTTATATGGTAGGATTTCCTCCCAGTCACAGAATGTTTTTTTCTTGTTTTGCAGTGTTTACTTCACCACTATATATATATATATATATATATCTACTATATATATTCTCTCTCTCTCTTTATATATATATACACTCTCTCTATATATATATAAATATATATATATATCCACATACGTGCACACATACACCTCTAGCTTTTGACATCTTTTGATGCAGAACTGTTTAAAGTCTTGTACCAGCTTTGTCTTTCCAAACAATCCCACATACCTTTGTGTGGCTTGTAGTTGAGGGGGCGAGACAAGCTTGCTTTGAGATCAAATCCTGGCTTCTTACTAGAGCCTGGAGTCCGTGTTGCTTCAGTTGTCAACTTGAATGGGGTAATAACTAAAAAACAAACAAAAACTTAAACTAAAAAAATACCAAAAAACTTATTAAAACAAAGTATGAAGATTAAAATTTTATTTCTTAGGTTTGTTTTGTGTGTATGAGTATTCTGCCTGCAAGTATGTCTGTGTACCACATGCATGCCAGTGTCCAGGGATTTAAGAGGGCTATTGGATCTCATGAAGTGGAGTGACAGACAGTACGAGTTGTCTCATGGGTGCTGTCCTCTGAAAAGCAGCAAGTACTCTGAACTGCTGAGCCATCTCTCTAGCTGCCTAAAGTAGAGGGTTTTTTTTTTTTTTAAGATTTTTATTTATTTACACATACATACATACAGTATTCTGTCTGTATATGTGCCTGCAGGCCAGAAGAGGGTACCAGATCATATTATAGATGGTTATGAGCTACCATATGGTTGCTGGAAATTGAACTCAGGACCTTTGGAAGAGGAGCCGGTGCTCTTAACCGCTGAGCCATCTCTCCAGTCCCCCAAATTGAGTTTTTAATCAAAGAATCATTTTACCATTTAAAAAGATCTACATTATGGATGAAATTTTTTGTTCTCATCTTCTGTTCCATGGTAGAATAGAACGTTCACTTCCTGTGATGGAATTAATGCATTATGAGAATCCCTACAGTGCACACTAACTCAGTGTGCTTGAATAAGGGTGATGCCAGAAGAGGGCACCAGATCTCATTATAGATGGCTAGGAGCCACCATGCAGTTACTGGGATTGAACTCAGGACCTCTGGAAAAACAGTAGGTGCTCTTAACCTCTGAGCCATCTCTCCAGCCCTTCAAGAGTGGGCTTTGAAATATCAAAAGCCCACAGCAGCCCCAGACATTCTCTTCTCGCTGCCTGCTGATCAGAATGTAGAGCTCATCTCCTTTCCCAGAACCACACCTGCCTGCTGCCTTGCTCCCTTGCTACCATGGCCCCTGCAAGATGAAACTGTAAGCAAGTCCCCAGTTAAATGCTTTCTTTTATGAGGTGCCTTGGTCATGGTGTCCCTTCACAGCAATAGAATAGTTAGTGAGACACTAAGGTTGCTGTTTGAGCAAACAACTAGAAACCATCAGCTTGGTACTTGAAGGGCCTTTACTAGGTCTGAGTAGCACTAGAATCCTGATAAAGTCTCTAGAGCTAAGACATTTCTTTCATCAAAAGCCCTAGTCTTTGGCAGTGTATTACAGAAGCCCAAACAGGCTGAGTAAGCTCTGTGGAGGTTGTGATGCAGATGTGGGGCTAAAGAGCGGTAAGAGGGGTGGGACCAGCAGAGGAACACTAAATATTGAGATCTGTTCCCTAGCTGGCCACCCCTGAATATTCTGAATGGCACCACCTTTTCTAGGATCATCTGGAAACAGAGTCCCTGAAACAGCTGAGGGCAGGGGACAAGGCTCAGCAATAAAGGTGCTGGCAGAAGCCTAGCAGCCTGAATTTGATCCCTGGAAACCCACATGGGTCCAAGGATCTACAAGTTATGAGTTCCACATGTTGGCCTCTGACCTCTGGCGCACATGCATGTCTTACACATACATGGTCACCATCATCATGGGAGAGACAGGGCGCAACTGTAACTGCAGCACTTGAAAGGTGAAGGCAGGGAAGTCTGAAGCTCAAGCAGCGCCAGCCACACAAGCACCTGTCACAAAAAGCAAGTAAGAAGGTGAAAAGAGGGCTAGGGTGGTTTGGAGACCACAAGTCCTTCCAGGGAATCTGCGTCCAGTTCGCTGAACCCCCATCACATGTTCACAACTTCCTGTAACTCCAGCTCCAGGGGGGAACTCACAACTTTTAGTCTCTGTGGATACCTGTCTTCATGTGCTCTTACTTACCCCAGATACACATAATTATGTAAAATTTAAAAAATAACTAATTAACTAATTAGTCCAACACATTTATAATCCCAGCACTCAGAAGGCTGAGGCAGAAAGACTTGGGAGGTAGAGACCAGCCTGGGCTACACAGTCACTTCCAAGCCAGACTGGAACAGTATAAAACCCTGTCTCTAAATAAATAAATTTTTAAAAAATTCATACTATTATAACTGAAATAGAGAAAAAGAACTAATTATATATGGGCCAAAGAGTTATAGCTGTAGTTATTAGTAAAAGTTACTGTTTAAGAATATAACTTTTTTGTTTTTGTTTTTTGTTTTTCAGGGCAGGGTTTCTCCGTGTAGCCTTGGCTGTCCTAGACTTGATTTTATAGACCAGGCTGGCCGTGAACTCAGAGATCTGCCTGCCTCTGCCTCCCTGAGTGCTGGGATTATAGGCATGCTCCACCACACCTAGCTGAATATAAATTTTTATTTCATAGAGGATGGCATAGTTTATCAAGCCTCATATTGCTATATTTGAGCACCAAATATCTATCATATTTATATTTATTTCCCTTCACAGGGGAAGCTACTCAATCATGTTTAACCTTAACATTTGAAAAGGAGAGCTAAAATCCAGAGTCACCTAGTTAAATAATCACAAAAGAGATTTTAGATTACCTATTGTGGAGAATCACCTAGTTAAAGAGAATTCAAGTCATCTGTTGTGGTAACGGCAGAGTGGGGTGCCTTGCAGCACAGTGAGAACAGGAGTGGTGTTTGCCCTTTAGTACACTGGTCTTAATCCTGTATCAAAGAGAAATTCTTGCATTCCCACAGCATATGATGTGTTCTGGAGTTACCTATATGTCTTTGGGGATAAACTGAAATATATCCATATTTTAACGTTAAAATAACTGAACATGTTTAAATCTTGAAACATTCTGCTGAGTGAATGAAGTCAAAGAAAATCAGAGTTAAATTTTATTCATGTAAAATTCAAATCTTGTAAGGATGGTGGGGATAAGAACAAAATAACATCTCATTTTAATGAAGCCCTGAATTACTTGGCAGAAACCACTCAAAATGAGGTAAACACTTTGGTCCAGGCCTCATGTCTTTATCTCTGAACACGTTTGAACCCTCTTGTACTGTGAGGTAGGTGCTGTTCAGGCTCAAGCCCACTGTGAAATGAGAAACACTAACCATTTTTCTCTGATCACCCCTGCCCAGGCCATTTCTTCATTTTAGAATGCTAGGCAGAATGTTTGCTGGCCGATGCTGGTACGGATAAGGCTTAAGATGATAGAGCCAAGGGCTGGAGAGATGGCAGAGAAGTTAAGAGCACTGACTGCTCTTCCAGAGGACCTGCGTTCAACTCCCAACACCCATATGGGAGCTCACAACTGTCTGTAATTCCAAGAGTTGACATCCTCACACAGACACACATGCTGGCTAAACATCAGTGAACATAAAATTAAAAAAAAGATGAGGGCTGGAGAGATGGCTCAGAGGTTAAGAACACTGGCTGTTCTTCCAAAGGTCCTGAGTTCAATCCCCAGCAATCACATGGTGGCTCACAACCATCTATAGTAAGAACAGGTGTGCAGGCAGAATGTTGTATAAATAAAATCTTTGAAAAAAATAAAAAAAGATGATAGAGCCAGATGAGAGGTCATTCAGGGGAAGAATTCCGTAAACTTACTATTCTCATCTCTGCACTGTGCATGTGTGTTTGAGAGAGAGATGTGGGGTCAGGCACTGTCCACTTTTCTCTGAGACACAGTCTCATAGCCTGGATCTCGCCAACTGATGGATTCCCAGGAACCGCTGTCCCTGTCTCCCCAGCAGTGGAGTTACAATACGCATGTTACTGCGTCCAGCTTTCTTCTTAGACAGAGGCTCTAGGAACTGAACTCAGGTCCCTGAGCTTAAAAGACCAGTGTTTAGACTCACTAAGCCACTGCCTAGCCTTCAATTTCATCTTCTTTCTTACTATTCAGTTAGGCTGTTAACCCACATAGAGCCCCTCGGTCTCCACACCAACTATCATCACCAATGGTGTCCTCCTCCAGTCTAAAACATGGATTGTTCTGGTATTAGAAACTTGGTGATGTCTTCTGTATAATCAAAGACTCACAATTTTGAGGAAACTCTAAGAAGAATCTTGGTGTGTGCGTGGGGGGTAGGAGAGATGATCAACACTAGGGCCTTGAACACAATAGGAAAGTCTCTACTACTGAGGGGTACATTTTGATTTGAAGTGTGATGTCACTATCACAGTGTTTCTTCTCAAAATCATCTCAGTGGCTAAGCAAGTCCTTAGTGTGTGTAAGGCCCTGGATTCAGTCCCCAGTAAGAAAACACAAAGAGGAAAACAGAAACCAATTAGTGGGAACTGAAGGTGGCATCTAAGTAGATGAGAGTGTTGAGAGCAGAGAGTAGCTCAGGGAATGTCCCCTCACTGTCTTAGGGCTGCTTTTCAACAGAAGGGACCCGGCAGCAGGGCTGCTGTGCTTTTAGCCCGTGTCTCTGGCGCATCCCTCACCTGTATAAACGAAGACTATGCTATGACTTTTTTGCAGCTGGTTTTACGAATATGTGGAGACTTTAGAGGAAGAGGTATGTTTAATTTCAGAAAGCTACAGTTTAAAAAAAAATTTTTTTTTTTCTTTTACCTGCAGTAGAATTCCTCCCAGTGGTCTTTAACCCGGGTGTTCTAAACACAGCAGCCTGGGCTTTTGAAGCACTCCCAGGCAGGGTCACATGTGGAGACTTTCTGGCTGGAGTCTTGGTCAGTGAGTACTTATGTTCATTATCTTTAGTAGCGGCTGAAAACCTACGCCCAATAATGGAGGAGAACGTGAGCACTTGTAGCAGGAGTAACTAAGGCTGATTTTGAACTTGTAAATGACACCACTAGACCATCACCAGGCAGCTAGCAAACCTCTGGAAATACTTGCTATGAATCAACCTCTCTTATACAAGAGATATGTTTTTAAGCAAATAATTTGTCAACTTGCATTATTCGTAAAAATAAGTTTTGAGGGGCTAGAAGATAGCTCAGCAGTTAAGAGCACAAACTGTCCTTACAGGATCCAGGTTTGGTCCCCAACACCCACATGGCAGTCTGTAACCATCTGTGACTGCAGTTCTGGGTACCTGACACCTTCTGGACTCAGAGAGCAAGAGGCAAATGTTCTCACACATCAAATAGTAAATCTTTGATACATTATTTATAGTAAATCTAAGATACATTATTTAATAAGATATATATGTGTTTTCTGGTATTGTGTTGGCCAATGGCAGGCCTTGAGGGGAATGCCTGTGGGATTCAGGTCACCCCTCAGGAGCCTTCTGTCCTTTCCTCCTGGCAATATTAAGTCAAAGGGACAGAACATTCTCCAGAGAAGTGATGATAACATCTGCCTCAAATGCTCTCCTTTGGGGAGTGATGTAAATGAACACGCCCTACTCACGCCAGATGTCACACATGTATTTCAGATGATGCTTCCATCATCTGCCCTGTTAGAGTTCCTGTTCTAATTTCCTCCAGTGATGAGCAGGGATGTGAACATGTAAGCCAAATAAATGCTATCCTCCTCAGCTTGCTTTCAGTGATGGTGTTTCATCATAGAAATAATAGTAACTCAAAGACATGATCCTATACTTTAATATATATGAAAACGACCAGTGTGGTGGTGTTGGTTTAAAATCAAATAGAGACGTGGATTTAGGGCTGGCAAGTCAGCAAGACTAACCTACTTGCAAGTGGGAGACTGTCTCCAAAAAAAAAAAAAAGTAGATGGGTACTGATGACAACTGAAGGCTATCCTCTAGGCAACAAATCTACATATACACACCCAAGCATTTCGGAACACTTGGGGTACAGCTCAGTGGTGGAGCCCTTGTCCAACAAACCCAAGGCCCTGGGCCCAAGCCCCAGTGTGCATGTGTGTATACCGTGTGTATACATACCTACATAACCTCTTAAGAGAAAATATTTTTACCTGACGTTCATCTTAGTTGCTGACTGGCCCTGTGAGAGCTGCTGTCTGGCAGGAGTACATGGTACGGAGAGTCTTCCTCTAGGTGGAACTGGCGTCACTATGCCTTTTTTGTCCAGCTGCTTTTGAAAAGAAGAAAAAGCCCCATTTTAAAATCTTGGCCTTGGGCCAGCAAAGCTCAGTGGGTAAAGGCCAAAATATGATGAGCTGTGTTCCTTCCCCACAGCCATGTGGGAGAGGAGAGATCCAACCCTCATCAACCGTCCTCTCACTGACAGACAGACAGACAGACAGACACACACACACACACACACACACACATACACACAATGTAACTTTACAGTAAGAACTTGTTCTCAAACAAGATGAGGTAGTATATCTCTGTAATCCCAGATGGGGTGAACATGATCAAGGGTTCAAGGCCAGCCTCAAGGCTATCTTAGACTACATAAGAATGTATTCTCAAAATAATAAACAAAACAATAAACAACAACAATTAAAAAAAGAAAGAAAGAAAAAATCCCCTGGAAGAGCAGCAAGTTTTAGCTTTCTTTATTATATGTGTATAGGTATTTTGCATGTATATCTGTGCACCTTGTGCATGCTTGGTACCCAGGGGAGCAGAAGAGGGTATCAGATTTCCTAGAACTGGAGTTACAGGCAGCTGTGAGCTTCCATGGAGGTTCTGGGAATTGAACCCAAGTCCTTTGGAAGAGCAGTCAGTGCTTTTAACCAGTGAGCCATCTCTCCAGTCACAATAACATCTGCTCTTAACTGCTGAGCCACGATTCCAGTTCCACTCAGTCCCTTTTATTTTATTTTTGGTTTTTCAGACAGGGTTTCTCTGTGTAGCCCTGGCTACCCTGGAACTTGCTTTGTAGACCAGGCTGGAATGGAACTCACAGGGATCTGCCTGCCTCTGCTCCAGAGTGCTGAGATTAAAGGTGCGTACTACCACTGCCCCACTTCAGTACCCTTTAAAATTTAACCTTATACTTTTTTTTTAAAGTTTAGTGTTATAACTGGCTAACATCAGTTTTGAAAAATATCAAGTTATATAGTACTAGCCCTCACATGAATGTTTCTCGGCCCTGTCTAGTACCTTCAATTACAGAGAGCAGTAACACTGACTTCCTATGATGTCATCAATTCCTAAATCTAACTCAGCTAAGAGTTGGCTCCATCACCTTGAAGGAGCAGCGAGGCCAACAAAGCCTGTACTGAAAACCCCTGAAGGAACTGTTACCACAGCAACCCTAAGATAGCCATTATGAATCCCTCATTTGAAGAGAAAAACTCAAGCCAGAAACTAATTCATTCTCAATACAAGTAAGGCAAAATGATTGTGGAAAATAGAACATATGCCACTGTGGATGAGGATATCTATTTGTCTGTCTGTCTATGTATGTATGTATGTATGTATGTATGTATGTATGTATGTATCTATCTATCTATCTATCTATGTATCTATGTATATTATTTTTGTTTATACATGACTATATTATTTCCATTTATTTTTTAATTAAAAAAATTTTGTGGCAGGTGGAGGTGGAGCACATCTTTAATCCCAGCACTCAGGAGGCAGAGGCAGATGGATCTTTATGACACTGAGGCAAGCCTGGTCTACAGAACTAGTTCTAAGACAGCCAAGGCTACACACACACACACCAACACACAAAATAAAAAAATTAAAATAAAACAAAACAAGCTGTCTTGAAAAGCAACACAACAAAAACTTGTGAGAGCACTCAAACACACAAAAAAGTCTCATTCTGCCGCAATGGCTGACCTGGAACGCACCATGTAGCCCTGTGCTAGCCTCAAGCTCATCTGCTTGTCTCTGCCTTCCGAGTACTGGGTTAAAGGCATGTGCTACAACATGGCAGGATGCAGTTTTATTGACGGCTTTAAAAACTCTGACGGGAGGAGAAAGCAATTTGAAGAAAGACGTGTCAAACCCAAATAAGTTCATACACAAATACAGTCATATGATGATAGCTACATTCACTATAGTGTTCAATTATTTAAATAATTAACATTAATTCAGGAGACAGAGGCAGGTGAAAATCTGTGAGTTCGAGGCCAGCCTGGTTTACAGAGTAAGTTCCAGGGTAGTCAGGGATACACAGAGAAACTCTGTTTCCAAAACTAAAACCAAACCAAACCAAAACAAACAAATAAATTAACAAGATAGAGCTGGAGAGATGGCTCAGTGGTTAAGAGCCATGTTCTTCCAGAGGACCTGGGTTCAATTCCCAGGGCCCATATGGCAACTCATAACCTTCTGTAATGCCTATTCCAGATGATTCAACCCCTGCTTCTCAACTCCCTGGCCCCAGGCAGGTACATGGTACATATAACAACATGTAGGCAAAACAAATACACACACACACACACACACACACACACACACGCCCCAAAACAAAACAAAAAACCATGCATTTTGTCTGCTGCATACCTTTAGTTTATTAAGTGAATTGTTTTCTTTAAGGTGTTTCTTTTTTCTTACGATATATTCATCAATGGATTCCATTTTCTTAAAATGAGCCTCATGAAGCTTCTTAAAGTCTAGAATGTTCCAAATCATGAGAAGTAGTAAGATAAAAATCTATTTTAACCTTTGCTGTGTTCTTATCAATGTTTATTCTCTTTACTTTCCTGACAGTCAATTTTAATATCATCTCGGCTAAAACATTAGCCAAATTAACTGAATTCCAGAACATTCAGCTTTCAGAACTCAGGGGAAAGCTCATCTTGGAGGCCAGCAACAGCAGTACCCCCACTGACCAGTTCCCTGACATCTGGCTTTGGAGAACAAGAGATTTGTCTTCTTCCACCTCAGTTAGTTAAAGGGCCTTTATTTAATCATGACAAAACACACTGTGCCTAATGTGCACATGTGAGATGGGGACTGAAATCCAGGGCCTCCTACATGCTAAGCACATGCTCTACCATTTGAGCTACAACTCCTCCTGCCTATGAACACTGACAGTTTTTATGCTGAGACAGCACTGAGTTAAAAGACATCCACAAAGGTTCAGATAATAAATATGTTAGGCTAGCATGGTTTTTGTCTCATTTGTTTTAATCCCTTTGAGAATTTTAAAGCTATACTGAGTGTAGGGGCACATGTCTATAAATACAGCACATGGCAGGAAGAGACAAGAAGATTTAAAATTCAAAGCCAGCCTTGGCTACAGCATCCTGGGTTTGAGGCTTCCTGGGCCACATTAAGACTCTGTCTCAAAAAAACAACAACAACAAAATACAAAACCAAAGGTCAAAAACTTAGTATGAATACTATACCTGCACATGTGCAAAACCAGCTAGTGCGCTTAATGTCTGCACCATCTCTCTATCCCCTATTACTAAATTTCTAATAAATGAACAGTATTCTGTTAATCTATGTGTCAGGCAACATAAGCCCAATGAGAAAATTGTTTTTGTCTTTTTGACATACTAAGACAAATGACACAATAAGACAAGCTGGTACTGAACCATGTGAGCATGCTGAGTATGGCATGTACCTAGTACGTAAATATTATGCCATTAGGTAGTTATTGAAGCCTTGCTGTGTGCTTTTTCATGTGCTAGGTACTAAGCAGTGGAATACTATTCTCAAGCTTTACACCAGCCCACTGAAGCCTGAAGGACAGCCACTGCCACTTTACAATGCCAGAGTCAGTCTAGGTATCAGGTGCCCATGACCCTCCAGCTGGCAACCTGGAACAGTGGACCATGAGTCCTGGCCACCATGCCTCGGTCTTAGCTGCTGCCAAGCACTGCCTATTCAACAAGAGTCTGAAGGAGGGAAAGCCGCTTTTTTGTTTCTTTGTGTGCAAAACTTACTTGGTGTAGTGGCTGTAGTCCTTTTCTTATTCCTCAGTTTGGATTCCACGCTTAGCAGTCTTTCTTCCAAAGGCCCCTTCAAATCTTTACTGTCTAAATAGACAAATACAACAAAACAAAAACTTTTTTCCATTAAACTGTTGACTTGAATAACCAAAGATATAAAAAAACTTCTACATTTCTCTTTCAACTAACATTAAGAAACTATTATTTAGGGGGCAGTGGTGGGGCATGCCTTTAATCACACATTCGCAGAGGCAGAGGCAGGAAGATCTTTGTGAGTTCAAGGCCAGCCTGGATTAAAGAGAGAATTCCAGGACAGCTAGGGTCACACAGAGAAACCCTGTCTTGAAAACAAAAGCAAAGCAAAAGCAAAACAAAACAAAACAAAAAAGGACACAGCTTCTCAGTCTGTGGGGTCATGCAACCAAACATGGAGGCTAGATGGAATCTGGAAAAAGTAAAAGGTTTCTGAACATGAAGTAATAACCTTGTATGCATCCCAATCAAAGAAATAGGCAAGTGTTTTTATCAGTGAGTTCTGCAAAAAAGCTAATGAGAACAAAATGGGCTCTTGTCACCAAGGAGAGAATGACCTTCCCTAACTTCCCAGAAACCTCTTATTTTGGTCAGGATAAAAGTCATGGCTTAGGATGTTGCTGAGTCACAGAGCTCTTGACTTGCAGCTCCTGGGTTTGATCCCAGTAACAGTGGGGCGTGGTCACATGCTTCTAATCCCAGCACTCTGGGAGGCAGAGGCAGGTGGGTCTCTGAGTTTGAGGCCAGCCTGGTCTACAAATCGAGGCCAGGCAGCAAGCACTACACAGAGAAAGCCTGTCTCAAAAACAAACAAACAAACAAACAAACAAAAAAACAAAAACAAAAACAAAAAAAGAAGTTAAATACAACTCAGTGGTCTTTTGCATTTATTTATAGGTTTTGCTTTAATTGTAAAACATGTGAAAGTTCCAAGTGTGGCCACGGTGACTGTGCTCCTCTAAAGAGTTAGTTCCCAACTCTAGCATCTGTGATGTCACCTCACTTAAGAACAGGTGATATAATCTCAAACAGAGGTTGTTTTGGTAGGTAGTAATCCAGTAAGACCAGTTCCTAAGAAGAGATTCAGACAATCAGTCGCAGGAACTCTTAAAGTGGAGGCAGGAAGATTGCTGTGAGTTTGGGGCCAGCCTGGGATATAGTGTAAGGCTCTATCATAAGCCAAATAAACAAAACAAATATCATGTGATAACAGAGCAGAGCATGTGACAGCAGGCCAAGGAAAACAGACTTGCACAGCCACTATAAGGTACAAGAACAAAGAAGGTATGCAGTTACCTTTAATTGACATGGTTAATTGACACTTTAGAGTTGCAGCTCCTGAATCTATACTACAACCAATTTCTGTTCTTTTTCTTGCTTTTTTTTTGGGGGGGGAGGGAGCGTGGTACATTTATGTTTTTGTTATTTTGTTATATGTTTGCTTTTTGAGACAGGGTCTTCTCTATTATTCAGCTCTGGCTATCCTAGAACTCACTATGTAGACCACACTGCCTCAAACTCACAAAGATACACCTGCCTCTGCCTCCCAATTAAAGGCACACAACCACACATGGCTTGATTTCTTTATTTTTTTAACTGCCTGGTTTGCATTCCTGAGAAAGTAATGCACATGGTTCCCTTAGCAATGTCAGTCTGAAAATGTTAGTGCTTACCATTTATCTCACTGGTTCCTGAGGAAGCTGTACTCCTGTCTTCTTGGTTCTGGTCTGGCAGAAAAGAAACTTCTGTAGTAGCTCTGAGGTCTTGGTTTTCCTGATTTTCTTCATTTTGGGATACGTCAGTATCACTTCCTTTTATCTCAGAATGATCCTGCAACAAAGTTGGGGGAAAAAAAAGAATTGGTACCTTCTAACAAAAAGGGTATGAAAATAGGTGATGTGGGAGTGGGTCAGAAAAACAAAAGAGGAATAAGACTTCTGAGTGTTTGAACCTCTGCTCTGAGAACATAAATTTAAAAGCAGATACTGGAGGCCACTAGAGAGGACAAGATTTATTTCCTTATGGATAATGAACTAAGATTTAGACTCAGCTTCTAAGCGCAGCATGGTCACACACACCTGTAATCCCAGCATTTGGGGAGGCAGAGGCAGGTGGATCTCTGTTGAATCTGAGGCCATCCTGATCTATAAAATGAGTCTGAAAGAATCAGACTAACTTTGTAACCTATGTTTCTTTTAACTGCCTTATAACCTACAGTTTTAGGCCTATGTTAATTAAAGCCTTGTAGTGCTTCTCCAGAGAGCCGAGGAATGTAAAAGTTCCTGCCATCAGCCATCTGTGAGGGCAGAGATAAGGAAGAGAACAAGCAGAGATCCCTACTAAATGAAGAGTAAATCACCGAATGGCGCCTGTGAAATGGGCTTTGTTTGAAAACCGGGCCAAATGACCCCAATCCTTCTCCTGCATAGCTCCTGACCTTTGATCCAAAGCCTGTAACCCCCATTCCTCAGAATAGACATGGGATAAATTAGTTACTCTCCCATCTTTAACTGTGGCTGTATCTCATGTGGCAAGAAATTCCAAACTGACTTGGAGATCAGATATTTACGGCAGGACTGACTGGACCTAAGGGTGCCCAGAATCAATTATTTTAAAAGTTAAACACCTCATCCAATCCTAAATCGCCAAGAAGGGAACCCCAGGAGATTCCTGCCTTGTGTCTTTTAAAAACCTAAGGTCTTTGTCTCCCGGTGCCACTACTAGCTGACCAGCAGGGGTGACCCCATTGCGCAATGGTCAAGAGGAATCTCTTGCGTTTTTGCATCGATGGATGATTAGTTTCCTGAGTTCTCTTCATACCTTCTTATATTTAGGCTCTTGCTGGGCCTAACAAGTCCAGCCACGGCTACACAGAGAAACCCTTTCTCGAAAAACAAAACAAACTAAACAAAAAAATTATTAAGGCTGAGCATAGTGACACACACCTTTAATCCCCGCACTTGAGAGGCAGAAGCAGGTGGATCTCTATGAAGTAGTTCAAGGCCAACCTGGTCTACCAAGTGAGTTCCAAAGCAGGCAGAGAGGGCAACATAGTAAAGCCCTGACCTCCCCCCTAATTAATTAAAAAAAAAAAAAAAAGAAATTAGGACAGACATGTTGGCTCATACATATAATCCCAACACTTAGGGTGAGGCAGGAGAATTACCACGAGTTTAAGGCCAGCTGGGGTTGGAATCTGATTCAAAAAACTACCACCAACAACAGGAGGCCCATCATGGTGGTGCATGCTTTTAAGCAGGGTCTAGTCACATGAGTACCAGGTCAGCAAGAGCTATACAGTGAGACCCTGTCTCAAAGGGAAAGGGAGGGAAGAAAAGAGGGAGAGGACAAGAAGAGAGATGCTATGTGGTAAAAATTATATTTGATTTCTGTTGTTGTTTCACTGTGTAGCACCAATTGTCCTTGAACTCATGCTCCTCTGGCCTCTGCTTCCCCAACACCAAGATTATAGTTGTATACCTTCCTGCGTGGAAAAGGAAGTTTCGTTTGAATGTGATACAAGAGTAAAATCTGTGTAATCAAAGCAAGCAAGGAAGGCTCCTAGTCGCTGTGATCACACACTATTGACAGGCTGTACAGGATGATCACCAGGCCAGGAGCAAAATTAAGAAAGAGAGCTTAAAACTCCACTTCAGGCTGGCTTCTTTTTCCTTCATATTTATTGCAGACCACATCTATGAACAATATGTGAGCATTCACATTAATTCAATCAATTTTTAATGAGTTGTGTATGAGTGCATGTCCCAGTATATATGCACGAGTATGCTTATGATGAATGCTAGAAGAGGGCATTTGGGGTGGGTGGGACTGGGGGAGGAGGCTCTCTCTATTATTCTCCACTTTGTTCCTTTAGAGCACGCTCTCTCATTGAACCTGGAGATTTGGGTTTTAGGTTAGCCTGGCAGCCAAAGAGCCCCAAAGATGCTGCTTGCACTCCCTTGCTAGAGTTGCAGGTGTGCACGGGACGTGGGTACTGGGATCTAAACTCCAGAGCAGCAAGCACTCTTAACCCCTGAGCCAGCTCTCATCGTTCTCCAGAGCCTTAGATGGGGATTTATTGATTTACTCATTTACTCATTCATTCATTCATTTATTTATTTTATGTGCTCCACTGTAAAGGTGTCAGATCCCTTGGAAATGGAGACAGTTGTGAGCTGCCATGTGGGTGCTGGGAATTGAACCCAGGTCTTTTGGAAGAGTAGACAGTGCTCTTAACCACTGAGTCATCTCTCCAGACCCAGATGGAGATTTAATGTAGGCTTAATACTAGTAATTTCTTCCTGAGTGCTAGGGACAGGAGTGAAGTGGGAGCAGAGCAGACACAGGTCTTTGCCTCTGAGTAACTTGCAACACATGCTATATTTTGGCTAGCTGGCATCATAGGGGAAGGTAAAATGGAAGCTTGCTAATGTGCCGTTATGTTAGCTTATGGTAGTTATGGTGCCTTCTCTTCAGTTTTTGCACAGTGCCATTCACCTGAAAGCTAGGAATTCCATGAACGGTCTTGCGCTTCCTCTTCCTTGTTTTGGTGACATGACCAATTGGTACTCTCTCAGCTTGCTCCTCACCATTAATTTGTATCTCAGTCTCATCACAGGAGAATGCAGAAGATGGATTTTCATCCTGGAAAAGACGGAGACAGTATGGGCCATGTCCTGCATGAATGGTCACTAGCAACTTCTTTCTAAGTCAAAGTAACTTGTCACAGATAAGGGAACAGCACTTGCACTGTCATAAACTAAAGTAAAAAGTTACAATATGAATACGCATGGTCAGAAAGCAGAGCATCCAAAACAGACCTGCTCATATAAAAAATCACTGTTAGGTTAATGCTTATGTATTAGGGAAGGTTCTTTTTGTAAATAAAATACATAATGCTATTATCTATATTTCTTATATTTGTAGAAGAAAAAAAATCCTTTGTTTCCCTCTGTCAGGAGTCCAGCGGCCTGCTTTGATATTTAAATCTCAGCGGAGAGATGGCTTTTAGCAGGCCTTTACTAATGGCAGAGAAGAACTTGCAAATCCATCTCCTTTTGTTTGTGACAGCAGGTGAGATAGCTTGTGAGGGTCACACCTCTTCCTCAGGCTCCTTGTGAAAATTAACCCATTGTTCTGAGATGTTTTACTGGCTAAAAGTAACTCCTCACAAATAAAGAGAGGTCAGAGGGCTGGAGGCAGAGGAGGAGGCAGAGACTTGAGGCTTGCTGCTTGCACTGCTTGCTGTGGTAGCCTGCCTTTTGCTGTGGCTGTCGAGTCTGGACCTTTAAAAAGTTTCCTGTGTGCTGTGTGTTTATTAATATTAATCCTTACTCCCGACTCAAGAACCGGTCGACTCTGCTGGCTGGCTCCGGCATTCCTCCCATACCAAAGAATGTGGATGGCGGATAGCTGTTTCTTAGGTGTCCCACATGCTAGGGAATTACACTAGGGGTAAACATTATCCAGCACTTTTCTCACTTTTTATTTTGAGAAGGGTCTCACTAAGTTTGCTGACTTTCACTTTTGATCCTCCTGTCTCGGCCTCCTGAGTGCTGAGTCACAGATACGGTTCACACCACATGGGCTTGAATTTTTTTTTTTTTTTTTTTTCAGATAAACTTACATATGAATATGGCTTAAAATACTAAATACAAGATCTGGAAAGTATATAGTTCAGCAGTTAAGCACTCACCTACTATGTACAAGGCCCAGAGTTTGACCATCAGTACTTTGGAGATGTACAAGTACAGAAACAATCATGAAAGCAATTGGCTTGTCACCCTGGCTATTGTAGCTTTTTGTCAGGAGGTTCCTCATTTGTCTCTAGGGAATCCTGGCACACTCATTCATATGGCTTTTGTGTTAAAATGTAGCTTTTATCTGTGCTCTTCTCTCACACCTGAGACTCCTAGTAGACTGATACCATTTTAGTCAGTGTGCCACACCTTTAGCGCCTTCAATTCACCTTCAGGTGTTGTTATAGGCAGTAAGTTTTGTAAACCGTAGGTATAAGCATCTTTAGTTACTCCTCTTCCCATCCCATTTAGCTTGTGTGTGCTGAGAAATTGAACACAGGGCTTCATGAATGCTAAGCCAGCGCCCCACTTCTCAATTTCTGTCATCTGTTGAGACAGTGTTTTGATATGAAGCCCAGACTATCTTGAGCTCTAAATATGCTTCAGGTTCCCTAGTGCTGGGAGTAGGTGCATGTGTGGCTCTTTCTGTTCTCCTTATCAGCGTTGGCCATGTTTGTGTTCTGTGTAATCTTAACTGAAACATCTCTATTTGCCCAACTATCTTGATTCTATGGACAGTTCACCCAATAAGTTATTGTAAAGTGTGTTTTGTCTGTAAGTTTTCGTTTGTTTTCTATACCAGCATTCTTCGGGGCTCTTTCTCCTACTTATCTTAGTGTCCTGCAGCTTTGTCACAAATGTTTATTATCTGGGTTGTTTGTTCCTTAGGAGCTTGAATGTGGGAGGAAGATTTCTTTCTTTCTTTCTTTTTCAAGACAGTGTTTCACTGTGTAGCCATGGCTGTCCTGGAATTCATTCTGTAGACCAGGCTACAGAGATCCGCCTGCTTCTGCCTGCCAAGTGCTGAGACTAAAGGTATGTGCCACCATCACCACCTACTTTTTTTTTTTTTTTAATTAAAAAAAGTTATATGCATTGGTGTTTTGTCAGCAATATTATGTCTATGTGAGGGTGTGGGATCCTCTGGACCTGGAGTTACAGGCAGTTGTAGCTGCCATGTGATACTCTTAAACACCAAGCTATCGATTCAGCCAAAGAAGGGAGCTTGTCGTAAGACAGGATTCTAACAATAGATCCTTGGGTGGAAGAAGTGCATTATGCCCTAGGCTCCTTGAGTGCCCAAAGTCAGCACCTGGCTTTGCTTGACAACCAGTTATCTTTTCAGGGAAATCTGGTACTCCATATCCTCTACACATGGAGTGGTGTGGACTTCTTTGTCTCCCAACTTTTAGAGCAAAGTGGTTGAGCATGAATGCATACATCTGTCATCCTAGATACTTGGGTAAGACAGGAGGGTCTCAAATCTGAGGACAGTCTGGGCCACATAGGAAGACCTAGCACATATAAATAAACAAACAAAGATGCAAACCTAAAAATAAACACAAAAAGAGGAATTCAGACCCGCTATGTAACCTGGGTATTTATGGCTGTAAGTCTAGTTTTTATCCTGCTCCTCTCCTGCTGTCTCTCTGTCTCATAACTTATAATTAACTTTTGCTTTCCCTGTTTTTTTGTTTTGTTTTGTTTTTTCTTTTAAGATAGGGAGTTTTATTAGCTTAGACTGGTATTGAACTCAGGAACTTCCTGCTCAGCCACGGGAATGCTGGATTACAAGCATATGCCATGACACCAGGTACTTCTGCATTTGTTTAAGACTTCTATTCACTAGATAACACGGCATTTTCATCATTTACAATGAAGGAGACAATTCAGTCCCTGGTCCTGTTATTATCTGATAATAACACCAGATAACAATACACATCCTATCTTTCCCTTTGTTCATGGTTTTTGGTTTTTTTTTTTTGAGATAGAGTCAGGGTGTAGCCTAGAACTCTCTAGTGGCCTGTCGTGGCTCTACCTCTCAATGTTGGACCTATAAGCATGATGATCTACACCATCTATTACATCTTAAATCATCACTGATAAGTATTAATTGCTCACTAAACACGACTGTTTAACTAGGTAAGTGATAAAGAACATTACTTACCTGATTTGTATTTCCTCCCCTTGTTTCGGGATTCAGGCGTGCTTTCAAGGCTCTTAACAATTTGTCTGCCTGTAGAAAGAACAGCTCATCATTACAGTCAAAGTAATTAAGTGAGAAAGCTGTGACAAACACCTCTTTTCTTCTGTTTGTTGAATGTATTCCAGTCGGCCAGCTGACTACAACAGTGGCCTGGGTAGAACTGGATTTCACACCCTAGTGACAAAGTCAATAAAGACAAAAACACACATTGTAATACAGTGGGTTAGGTGTGTGAGGAAGCTTTGGCTTCTGTGGCTCAAGAGGATAGACATCAGCAGGTGATGGGATGTCCCAGGTTTAAGATAGATGTCCTGGCTGGAGCTGCTGAGATCTGAGAATGGAGAAGGGGGTCAAACAGAGAACAAGATGGAGAAAAAGCAAAGGAAACAAAGTAGGACGGATGATGAAGAACCAAATTCAGCACGGCTAGAGCACAATTAATAGGGAGGGGGCTGAGACAGAAGGTGGGAAAGCAGTCAAGAGCACAGTTTTGCTAGCTAGACCTGCCGTGGAAGGCTTCTTGAGAATAAACTTTATCCTTGCAACAAAGAGCAGTCTCTAAAGAGACAGGGCAGCAGGTGACCAACTGATGCTTAGGAAATCAGAACTGCAGAGAGGGATGCAAACCTTCTCAGGAATAAATCAGCAGGAATTCAGAGGACTAGGAAAACGTTGTTTTTGGGGGGGGCAGTTTCTCTTGTGGGCAGGTGGTAGCATGTAGTGAGGGTCTTACAAGACCTTGGGAAAGACAGACCTCCTAGATTCGCCTTCCATTCTAGGAAAGCTTCCCTTGGTCTTTCCTGGAAGACAAATACTAATCTGACTGGCTTTCTTTTTTTTTTTTTTTTTTTTTTTGAGACAGGGCTTCTCCATGTAGCCTTGGCTATCCTGGAACTTGGTCTGTAGATCAGGCTGGCCTGGAACTTGTAGATCTGCCTGCCTCTGCCTTCCAAGTTCTGGGATTAAAGGAATGTGCCACCACAGCCCAGCTTGACTTTAAAGGTCAAATGTAGTGAGGCATAGCAATTCTATGAGATTTACAGGACTGCCTGGGCTACAGAATGAGACTGCATTTCAAACAATCAAAAATCAAATATATTAAGTTCTTTTTCTTTATGTGTCCTTTAAAAAAAAATTTAGGGGGTTGGAGAGATGGCTCAGGGGTTAAGAGCACTGGATGCTTTTCCAGAGGTCCTGAGTTCAATTCCCATCAACCGCATGGCAGCTCACAATCTGATGCCTTCTTTTGGTCTGCAGGCATACACGCAGACAAAGCACCTGTACAAATAAAAAATAAATTTAAAAAAATTTTAGCTGGCCATGGTGGTCCGTGCCTTTAATCCCAACACTCAGGAGCCAAAGATAGGCAGATCTTTGTGAGTTTGAGGCCAGCCTGTCTTCATAGTGAGTTCTAGACAGCCAGAGCTATACAGTGAGACCCTGTCTCAAAATAAGATAGTAAAATAACTATAAATTAATAAAATAACTTTAAACTTTTTGTTTGTTTTTGGTTTTTTGAGGCAGGGTATTCTTTGTGTAGCTCTGACTGTCTTGGCACTAGCTCTGTGGATCAAGCTGGCCTTAAATTCAGAGATTCACCTGCGCCTGCTTCTAGGATTAAAGGAGTACACCACCACCAATTGGCTTAAATTTTTTAAATTAAAATATAATTACTGGCTGGGCATGGGAGCACATGCCTTTAATCCCAGCACTTGGGAGGCAGAGGAAGGGGGATTTCCAAGTTTGAGGCCAGCCTGGTCTACACATTCAGTTCCAAAATAGACAGGGCTGCACAGAGAAACCCTGTCTCAAAAAAACAAACAAAAAAACCAAACAAAACAAAATTGTTGTTACACATACCACTAAGTATATAAACACAACCTCCTCAGTCCATGTTTCTGTGTTTCTTGTATGTATATGATTTGATACACTTAAGAGGGACCCAACCAGCTGGGTAGTGGTGGTGCATGCCTTTAATCCCAGCACTCGGGAGGCAGAGGCAGGAGGCCTCCTATGAGTTCAAGGCCAACCTGGTCTACGGAATGAGTTCCAGGACAGCCAAGGCTAAAACAGAGAAACCCTGTCTCGAAAAACCCAAAAAGAGGGCTCAACGTCCACGTGGCTCTTTCCTTCTTATACAGTTTATCATTTACCAGTAGTAAATGGTAAAGCTTGAAATCTGCTCTGCCCTTTAAGTACAGGAGTTTTGTTGAGGTGTGAGCCTAAGCCACATACTTCAGCTGTACTAGACTTCTCTGCATGAAGACATCCAGCTATTAATAAAATGGTTATTTCCTATAATGAACCTTACCTGAGGTTTCCTCTCAGACTAAATAATCTAGGTTTATTTGTTTGTTTTGAGAAGGGTTTTACTATGTAGAGTTGGCTGGCCTGCAACTCACTATGTGGACGAGGCTGGCCTCAAACTCAGAGTTGGCCAAACCTAGGGCTTAGTTCAGGGTTGACAAGCCCTTTACCAGCTGAATCATATCTTCAGGCTTGTTTTCGAGACAGGGCCTACAATTTATGATCCTCCTGTCTCTGCCTCCCCAGGGCTGGGATTATCGTTCTGGCATTCAAAAATTAGAAACTATTTCTTTTCTTCATTTCAAAACAGAATCTCACTTTGTAGCCTGATTTGTTCAGGAACTATGGAGACCCGACTGGCTTCTTTCTCTTCCCTGGCGCTGGGATTAAAGGCCTGTACCACTATGCCCAACTAGATGCAAATTCTTGTTTGCGCTCCTGTATTTAGGCATGTGTGCCACACAGTGCAGGTGTGGAGTTCAGAGGACAATTTTGTAGAGTTAATTCACTCCTTCCATGATGTGGGTCAAAATACCAGGCTTCTGTACCAAACACCTTTATCCAATGAGCCATTTCATTGCCTGACCAGGAAACGGTTTCTTAACATACTATCCAAATCTCACCAAGTATGCAACATGACAAGTGAAGACATTCAGCAAGTCAAGTAACACGAGATGAAGCTCCAGAGCCGACACGAAGTAGAAGTGTTATTCATTAGCATTAGGACTGAATGGCTGTCCATTTATTGTGGTGAGCACTGCTCTAGGAGCTAGAGAGACTGGTGAACAAAACAGACATCCTTCTGCTGGGCTAGTGGGAAAATATGTAACTAAATAAGCTGGAAATAGAGAACACATCAGGGTTAGGGCACAACACCTAAACAACGTGATAGAGGTGGGATGGGGTGGTCCGCGTTCAGATGGTGGTGATCAGTTGAGATGCAGATGAGATGCGAGGTGACAGGTGTAGGCTGATAAACAGTCAGGCCACAGGTAGTGGTACAGATCTATATGGTCCTAGCAGGGTCCTATCCCAAGTTTTAGGCTAGTCTAAGCTGTATGCTGTTTTCCAGGATACTTTGGGCTGATACTGAGACTTTGATAAAGTCTAATTAAAAAAAAAAAGTCCAATCCAGATAGGGAAAGCCTGAAGGGCTAAGCTTTATTCACTACATTGAGGAGCCATTAAACTTAAATAAGAAACATTTCCAAGTACTCTTCATTGCCATTCAGACACACCCAAGGGGACGACGGTGGCCTCATTGTTCTGTTTAAAAACATTGTAAACCATTTGTGATGACTGACTAGACATTTAGTGCAAATATCAGTTTACTGCACAAATCTGTGCTGTATCCATGTGGGAAATCTCAACTCCAATATAGCAAACCCGAATCTCTCAAGGAGGCCCCACATTTCTCTGAACACCTTGCAACTCAGGATTCAAAGACCTTACCAGTTTTGAAAAAGCCCACCATCACAACAGTGATTAATGTACGGACGATCATGAAAGATCTCGGTCGCCAGCCATCCCATTAAAGGCCCATGAGAGCGTAGGTACTACAACAGTTTACTGAAGAGTAGTTGGGAATTTTCCAGAAGCCAATTCAGTTTTTTCTTCAACTGCCTAATAACCGGCATAGACAAGACATTGATTATGCTCTATGAACCTTCGTTTCCCCTCTCATTAGCGCTTCCATTAAGAGGCGTTTATGGGCTCCTGAGAAAAGTTAGCCTCCGAATAATGTAAAGGCCGTGGCTTTTCTTTCGTTTAACACATTCCAGCCACCGCGAACGGAGCCGACTAACCCCCCAAAACAGCGTTCCCCGGGGACTCCTCTTAGTCTCTTTGCGTCCTACACCGCGGCTATCCCGCCCACCCAGCTGCCCGCCCCGCCAGCCAGCACCGTACCCTCAGGTTAGCCCGGAGGCCCAGCCTTTTGGCTAAATTCTGCAGGTCACTGTACTTGAAGGCGTCCAGCTCCTCGGCAGAGGGGACGGTCATCGTGTTCTGCAAGCCCGGCGGCATCCAGAAAAGCAGCCGCACAGCTCAGACAGTTCAAAACTGGCGCCGCCGGAGACGTTGACAAGCCGACCTCTATTTTCAGTTTAAACGAGGACTGCTGTGCGTCCATTGGCTGACCTGCTTCGAGGCGGGGTTTCCGACGCGGGCCCCTGGAGCCGCTGCGGCGCGCTCCTCCTCAGGCCCCACTAATGCGCAGGCGCTCGGCCGACTGCGGGCGTGCCCAGGGCATGTCGTCCAATGAGGACGCAGGAAACTTCGGCTGGGCCGGCCCTGGCGCGAGCGAGGAAAAGAGGCGCGGGCTCCAAAAAGATGGCTGCCGGGTCGCGGCGCCCCGTCGCGGTCCTGGAGACACCGTCCTGCAGCGAGTCCTGTGACACACCTTGCTCTCCCACTTCCTCCATGGAGTGGGACACTCAGGTGGTGAAAGGCTCCTCTCCTCTCGGGTCCCCCCGCTCCGGGGTGGCGGCATCACCTGTCGACCTGCGGCTGCCGGCGTGGTTGGAGCCGGAGAGATGTGCGGTGTTCCATTGCGCGGGTTGCCACGCGGTGCTCGCCGACACCGTGCACCTCGCCTGGGACCTGTCGAGGTCCCTAGGGGCTGTGGCCTTCTCCAGTGAGTGAGGGGAGGGCTGTCATCTGAGACAGACAGACGGGGGCCAGGGAAGTGTCGGATCTCAATGAGCAGGGGGAGGGAGGCTTGGTTTTCCTCTCGCGAGCTGAGCTAGTGGCTTAGGCTGAGGTCCCTCCCCCCTGTCCCCCCCTTTAGGACTTCTATTGCCAGGATGAATCTGGTGGGAGGTTTTCCTTTTCAAAACCGGTTTGTCTTCCAGGAGTCACAAACAATGTCGTTCTGTTAGAGCCCTTTCTGGTTGGCATTGAAGGTTTTCTCAAATGCAGGTAAGAGAATTCCAGAGGTAGATCCGTATGTAGTTCCTGATTTAATGACACCAAGGAGTACTAACTGTTGTAGACCAAAAAATCTTTATTTCTGTTGTGACAGATTGATTAAGTCAGCTGGGAGAGGAAGACTGAGCCAGAACAACCTAGCTCAATCAGCCAGCCCAGAGCTCAGAAAGAACAAGAGCTAATTAAGCAGTAATTCTCAGAGGCTGAAATACTTTAGGCCTAGTAGGTAGATTGTATGGAGGCTCAACTTTCGGGACTAGGCCTGGGTTAGAAGACAAAGCCACTAAGCCTCTGAGACAACTGAAGCCAGCAAATAAAAGTTACTTAAAGGGGGCTGGAGAGATGGCTCAGTGGTTAAGAGGTCCTGAGTTTAAGTCCCAGCAACCACATGATGGCTCACAACCATCTATAATGAGATCTGGGGTTCTCTTCTAGCATAAATATACATAAAATAAATAGAGCACTCATATACATAAAATAAATAAGTACTTTTTAAAAAAAAAAAAAGAAAAAGTTACTATCTTAATTTCACAAATTCATTTAAAATTTTAATTATAAGCCTGTGGTAATGGCATACACCTGTAAACTCAGCACTTGGGGGGGCAGGGGCAAGAGGATCTCTGTAAATTCGAGGACAGTCTGGTTGGTATATAGAGCAAGTTCCAGGACAGCTAAGTCTGCACAAAGAAACCCTGCCTGAAAAACCAACCAAACAAAAATTATGTACTTTTACAGCTCAAAAGTACAGTGCTTGCCTAGCTTGTATGAGGTGCTAGAATTGATGTACAGTACCTCAAGAAAAAATACATAGATTTGTTACACTATAATTTGTAAAATGCACATTATGTATTTATATGTCTATATAAATATGTATGTGCTTATATATTGGTTTCTTAAGGTTGGGTTTCTCTTAACAGCACTGGCTGTCCTGGAATCGCTTTGCAGACCAGGCTGGCCTGGAACTTAACTCAAAAACATCTGCCCGCCCCTGCCTCCTGAGGTCTGGGATTAAAGGCATGCGCCACCACTGCCTGGCCTAAAAATAATTTTATTACATTTAGTTAGGGTGTGTTTCTGTGTATATTCACATACCGAGGTTCACATGTGAGGGTGAGAGGTCAGCTTTCAGCAGTCCATTCTCTCCTGTTCATGTCCTGAGGTCTGAAGCTTAGTAAGCAGGCACCTTTACCTGCTGTCAGTGCAGCCATGATTTCTTCACTGTGTTGTTCATCTGCTTGTTTCCTTGTGAAGGTAAATGGTCGTTTTTACTAAAAAACTTGAGGTCTTGAGATAGCTGTTTCAGTGTCTTTCAATTCAGTAGTTGATTATTAGCTTATGTCGTATGTGGTACAACACTTGTAAATCATTTCAAAAAGTTTAATTGAAGCACTCAAGAAAATAGAAGAGTGGAGGAAAAATACTCTGCTCCACAGCTTGATAGTCTTCCAGATTGACAGATTATACTGAATAGAAATTAAAATCTATTTTCCCTTGTTCTATAATGGAGAACCAATTGTATTTATTTATCTATTAGAAGTAACTGCCTTAAGTCCTCCAGTGTTCATGATCCAGTGGCCCAGCAAGTTACAGGATCCTAACTTTTTAGCATGGAGCAGGAAGAAAAAACATCTTAAGGATAGTAGTAAATTTCTTTAGGAAGTCGGGAGCTGTGAATTACACAAGTAATCAGAGACAGTGAGGCATTAGGGTCTGGTTTGGTTCTGTATCCCTAGCAGGGTTTTCTTGTTTAGCCCTGGCTGTCCTGTACTCTGCCTCCTGAATGCTAGGATTAAAGTCACCACACCCCCCTTTGTTTTTGTTTCTTTTTTCATCATAAATTCTTATCTCTGCTTTTGTTTTTTTGAGATAAGAGTCTTACATGGCCCAGGCCTGTGAACTTGAACTCTTGGTCCTGAACTTGAGCTCCTCCTGCCTCAGCTTCTGAGTCTTAGGGTAACAGATACTATCATCATACCTGATGACGGCAGTTGTTTTTATTTCTTCTCTGGCATTTCCTTATTTTACATTCTGCTTCTTTTTTTCCCCCATCAGCACATACAACCTCTTATTCTGTAATTCCTGTGGGACATCTGTTGGTTTCCACCTATATTCCACCCACGCTGCTCTGGCTGCCTTGAGAGGCTACTTCTGTCTCTCCTGTGATAAAATGGTGTGGTGAGTAGATAAAGGTATTACTTATCAAATAAGGTTTTTAAATTTTTCTTAAAAAAGTTCAGGTGTCTATAACCAAAGAAGATGCAAAAGGCTAAGCACTGTTTATTATACACATGCCTGCAAGCATAAAATATGACCCTATAATAAATACTATGATTATTTTAGGTGTTTTATTGTACTGTCTTAAAATGGAATAATTTAGTATTCCTTCATTCAGAAAAATTCTAGAAGTTATGCTTTTGCAAAATAGCGTTTTTATAGGTAACTTGGTTTGCAGCTGTGTCTGATACTCTTCTCATGTATAGGACTTGGCCTACATGGGATGCAGCCTCCAAGATATACATATATACACATATATTACACCTAACCCAACTAAGCCAGATTTTTCTACCCCTGGAATCTGAGATGAGGCCTGTGTTGGCTTGTCTCATGAAAAGACGTAATACCAGACAAAAACAACCTCCAGGAAAGGAGGGCTTCTTGTGGCTCACAGTTTGAGGGTTGTCTTAGATAGGATTTTTATCTCTACGAAGAGACACCATGACCAGGGCAACTATATCAGCAGTCAGGAAGCAGAGAGACAAGTGTGTTATTTTTAGAAACAAAATCCCAGCTGTGGAGATGCATGCCTTTAATCCCAGCACTCAGGCCAGCTGAGGCAGGCAGATCTCTGTAGATTCAAGGCCAGCCCGATCTACAAAGTGAGTGTAGGACAGCCAAGGCTACACAGATAAACCCTGTCTCGAAACCTCCCTCACCCCACCCCCCAAAAAAGTATTAAAGGTGTGTGTTAGAGCTGAACCACACCACAACCACCTGTTCACAATAAGAAACTTCTTGAATTAAAGGTGTGTTAGGCCTGAACCACTCCAAACAAAGGACAGGTTTTTATAGTTCACGATCTCGGGCTTCACAGTGGGATCAAATATTCTACAACACAAATGCTAATGAATGTTCAGCTTTCTTTTTTAGTGTTTTTATTTTTTACATACATTTGTGTTATGTGTGCATGTATTTCTGTGTGAGGGTGTCAGACTCCCTGAAACTGGAGTTACAGACATTTGTAAGCTACTATGAGGGTACTGGGATTGAACCAGGGTCCTCTAGAAGAACAGCCATCTCTCTAGCCTTTGCTTCCTCATTTTTATTTTTGGTCTATTTTTATTTTTGGCACCATGGAATGTTGCTGCTCACATGTAGATCAGGCCTTTGCACCTCAATGAATCTAATCTAATCTAATCTAATCTAATCCATGAAATCAGTTCTTCATGGGCATGCCTAGATACTTGTCTCCTAGCTGATTTCAGATCTTTGAGGGTAACGATATTAACCACAAGGACCTAGAGTTGTTTTTAGGTGATACTAGTGCTACAGTTGGGGTAACTATTGCACTTTACTCCACATACAGAGAAATTATCCAATGAAAAAGAATAGTGAAATGAAGAGTATAGTAATGACTATTTTTTCCCATAAATTTCATTGGATATTGTTACTGTTTAATGTATCTAATATTTATACCAATAAAGGCATTTAAGGCCTGAACTGAGGTAGAAACTTGCTAGTTCAGTGAGGTAACTTTATTTCCTGTACTATATACAAAATATCTATTTACAAGTCTGACTCTACATCTAAACTGCTAGCTGTGTAGAAATCTTTGTGTCCTTTTACCTAGCTAAAACATACCTTTCTTTTGAGCTTTGCTCTCTTTCCTAGATTGTTTTACCTGCAACCTGCCAGCAGCTTCTCTGTTGTTCCTGCAAGCCCAGAGAGAGGGGATCTCTCTTACCTAAAGCTCCTCTAAAAAGAGGCGCTCCAAGCCTAAAAAAGGTTGCTCTCAAAAGTCCAAGTGCTTACAGAAGTCTCCAGCCCCTCCCCCACACTGTTGGCAGGCTGAGCCATGTCACCATCATGGATGGGGGCTCCAAGCCAATTCAGTAGGGGCCAAACCGTATCACTTTACAGTGGGGTAGCTCAAGGTCAGCTGGTCATAGAGCTGGTCACTCGGGTCATACAGCAAAGACCACAAGACCTCTCCCAAGCAACTTGCCTTCAAAGAGGGAGGAACTTTCTATTCAACATTCTTATTTATAGAGGCACACCCAAACTGCACCTCTTCAGGACACACCTAACTACATCTGGCAAGTGCAGTATCTGTTTAGGCTCTCATATTTTGCTAACAATTAGTTTTTCTATATGTACAATAATGAATTATCCTATAACAGGATTTATTTGTTTATTGCTTATACAATATGCTGCCTGCATGTGTGCCTGCAGGCCAGCAGAGGGCACCAGATCTCGTTATAGATGGTTGTCAGCCACCATGTGGCTGCTGAGAAATGAACTCAGGACCTTTGCAAGAACAGCCAGTGCTCTTAACTGCTGAGCCATCTCTCCAGCCCTTAACTTAAGGTATTTTAATTTAAGGTTTTTTATTACATGAAACTGGAAGTGCTAAGAAATGGCCCAGAGGTTAAGATTACTTACCATGGCATAGTAGCACACGCCTTTAATCCAGCACTCAGAAGGCAGAGGCAGGCAGATCTCTGTTAGTTTCAGGCCAGCCTGGTCCACAGAGTGAGTTCTAGACAGGCAGGACTACCCAGAGAAACCCTGTCTTAAAAAGCAAGTAAATAAGTCAGGCAGGGTGGCACACCTGTAATCCCAGCACTCAGGGAGGCAGAGGCAGGTGAATCTCTGTTTGTTCAACGCCAAAGGGAGTCTAGGACAGCCAAGCTACATAGAGAAACCCTGTCTCGAAAAGAAAAAAACAAAAATAATACAGATACCTCCCAGTTTTGGTATGTGTTTGTAGTGACTTATGGGTGCCAAACAACACAGTTTATAAGGTCATCTTTAACTATGAGACCAGTCAGTGTACATTAGCTTCCCCGATTTTCTGTCTTCTTTGTTTGAGTGGGGAGGTCTGGCTCTTTTGCCTGGCTGGCATACAATTACTATGTGTAGACAGACTCATGTCCATCCTGTGATCCTTGTGCCTGTTTTTCTAGAGAACCCTGACAAATACATAGGCATAGACTATCATGCCTCGCTTCTATTTTCTTCCTAAGTAACTGCTATTTAGGATTATATTTCAAAAGAAAGCAAACCATAGGCTTTCTACAAACACAGAAGTATAATAAGTGAAAAACTTTTAAGCATTAAAAAGCATCTTTTGTTGTTTTGAGACGAGATCTCTATGCATCCCTGGCTGTCCTGGAACTATGTAGTCCTGGCTAACCTTCAGTTTACAGATATCCACCTGGCTCTGCCTTCAAAGTGATGGAATTAAGGTGTGCACCATTATACCCAGCCTAGAGTGAGTTTTTTACCCATAGTGGTTATTCATGTAATTCTGGGTTTGTTTTTCCTGAGACAATTTTGTCACTAAGAATGGGAAAGGATGAGGCACTTTGTGATGTTAATTTGTTTTCCAATAAAAATATACCATGCTCCTTGAAGCCATTACGGCAGGCTTTGCTTAATAGATATTTTAGAGGGCTTATCTGGGTCATTGATAATGGTACTAATATTTTCTCTGTTTTCTCTCTAGCTATCTTTTAAAAACAAAGACCATAGTAAATGCATCTGAAATGGATATTCATTATGTACCTCTACCAGAAAAGATTGCAGAGGTAAACTTGGTTGTGTAGATACTTAATATATACTACCTTTTAATTTTGTTTTTCTTTTGGAGATAGTATTTTACTTTGTAACTATGACTGGCCTCGTATTAACTATGTACATCAGGCTGTCCTAGAACTCAGCTATGTCCTTTCTGTTAATACAGGCAATTTTTAAGTATACATGCTTGTTACCACATTACTTATTTATTTATTTATTTATTTAGCTAGCTAGCTGCTGTCCCTCTACCCCCAAGACAGGATTTCTTTGTGTAGTCTTAGCTGTCCTGGACTCGATTTGTAGACCAGGTTGGCCTCGAACTTAGATCTGCCTACTCTGCTTCCCCTAGTGCTGGGATTACAGGTGTCCGACACTCCACCAAGCTTAAATTTCTTTTTAAATCTGGTAACTTTATAAGCAGCAAACTGAGTGAGGGTTGAGTATAAGATGCCCTCAATCTATGTCTCTTCACAGCTGAAAGAGAAGATAATGCTAATGCATACTCGGTTAAATTCATTGATGAAGACTCTGAAGGAAATGACCCCTGATCAGTCTAACCACAAAAACTGAAGACACAAGGTACAGAACTTTCTCCCTTCTTCGACAACATGGGTTGTTTGGTCATTTCTTCTTTCTTTTTTTAGGATTCGGTGTGTGTGTTTATGTGTGTAGGTGTGTGTGCTCAAGGAAGCCAGAAGGCATCATGGGATTTACTGGAGCTGGAGTTATAGGTAGTTGTTGAGCACTGGGAAATCTAAACTGTACAAAAGCTGGAAGCACACAGCTGATCCGTCTCTCTGGATAAGAAATCCCCACTGGTCTTTTTTAAGACAGGGTGTCACTGTATTTCTGGCTGTCCTAGAACTCAAAGGGACCTGCCTGCCCCTGCAGAGTACGGGGTTAAAGGCATGTACCATCACACCGCTTGGTCTTTTATTCTTTCAATACCACTAAGAACAGAAAGGACTGCCAGGTGTGATAACATGCACCTGTAGTCCAAGCACTTGAAATACAGAGGAAGAACTGAAGCTCAAGGTTATTCTTGGCTACATTTCCAATTTGAAGCCAGCCTAATCTTCATGAGGATCTGTCCCAGAATCCCAACTCCTCAGAAAATTGTCTGAGACTATGCCTTTGACCCTGTGCCTCCCCAGCTTACGAGTCTAGTCTTACTTAGGGGAGTATTTTTCTCTTTCTTAATAAACTGTGACTATTATTTTAAAAAACTTTATTTATTCCACAATATCTATCTCTGAAAATATCCTTCACTACTAATTACCAGTTAGCATGGGGTGTTCCTTTTATCCACTGACTTAAAGATGCACAGTTGGCCAGGATAAAGAGATGGGGTTGTTAGTGAAGGCACTTACACATGCCAGTTACATGAAAACTGATGAAGACTTGTTTGAGCCAGGTTCTCTCTGTGTAGCTCTGCTGTCCTGGAAATTTCTATGTAGACCAGGGTACCTTTGAACTTACATAGATCCGCCTACCTCTGCAGCCCAGTGCTAAAATTCAAGATGTACATCACCATGCTTGGCTCATGTAAAATAGATAGGTATACTGGGTAGTGGTGGTGGTGAATACCTTCAGTCCCAGCACTCTGACGGCAGAGAGGTGGGTGGATCTTTTGAGTGCAAGGCCAGCCTGGCCCACAGAGTGAGTTCTAGGACAGCCAAGGCTACACAGAAAAACCCTGCCTCAAAGAACAAAACTAGTAGCTACACACACCTGGAATCCCAGCACTCGGGGAGGCAGAGGCCTCCCAGAGGAGGATCTCTGGGAGTTTGAGGCCAGCCTGGTCAACAAAGAGAGTCCAGGACAGCCAGGGTTACACAGAGAAACCCTGTCTTAAAAAACCAAAACTACAACCCCCTAACTACATATATTACATGTATGTGTGTGTACACACATGCACACATATAGTACACATGTATATATTATGGACATATATACATGGGTATGTAATATGTTATATATATGTAATAAGTATCAATTGATAAATGAGCAAATTGCATAATAAACACTGTCTTTTTGCTATTGTTTTTAAATAGGTTTCACTGTGTAGTCCCACTTTGAAATATGTTATGTGGATCAGGCTGGTTTTGAAGAGAAATCCGCCTGCCTTTGTCTCCTAGATTCTGAGATTAAACATGTGCACCACATGCCTTTGTGCCTGCAGAGGCTGTAAGATCTGGAACTAGAGTTATAGGCAGTTAAGGGTGTTAGAAATTGAACCCCAGTTTTCTGCAATAGCAGTAACTGCTATTACCTGCCGAGCCATCTCTTCAGCCTCACAGAATGGAACCTAATATATTAATAATACTTTGAATCATTTTTGAGGCAGGATCTTTCTCTGTAACCCAGACTTGCTGCTAACACGGCAATTCTCCTGCCTCAACCTCCTGAGTGCCTAGTGGGCTACCATGTCCAAGTGTGGATTTTTAAAATACATATAAGTGCATTTACCTTAACATTAACATACTTCCTTTATCACTGTTTAAAAACTGTTACTGTCATTGTGTGTATGTTGCTGGGGTCTCACACACAGTTGGTAAAGGCCCTGCCACTCAGCTACATCTTTAATTAAACTATTTTAAGAAACTTCTGGGTTTGCCATGTTGAATGAGACTTTCTATAGAAAATTAAGTGCTTAAGCCTGACTCAGATTAAGCTGGGCATCACATCTGTGTATTTACATATACATATTTATGTATATATCCAGGAAATATATTTTCCTTACAAAATAGATGCCCCCTGTAGAAAAATTCAGTTTTGTTGCAAATATTTCCCTTCCTTTTTGGAAAAAAAAAAAACATTTTGTGCATCTGGAGGTCAGATGACAACTAGGAGTCATTTCTGCCCAGAGGATTGAACTAAGGTGGTCAGGCTGGTGGCTCAGCTCCTTTACCTGCTCAGCTGACTTGCTGCTTCTTTCTTTTTTATTCTTAACTTAGGTTTTTCCCTGGCTTTTTAAATTACACTTGTGTGGGGGCATGTATTTGCCATGGCCCACATGTGGCATCGGGGGCTTAATGTCAAATGCCTCTACTTCTGAGCCATCTCACTGGTACCCACTTCCATTTTTGAGAGGCACAGTATAACATGCTGCTAAGTGAGCAGATTTTAGAAAGAAACCATTGATATTCAGACTGTGTTCTAATTGTTATTAGTCATGAAGTTGAAGAACTAACTAAACTATTTTGTTTCTGTGTAAAATAGGAGTAAAAACAGTAGCCAAGCCTTTGTTGAGGATTATTTGAATTAATACTGGAACAACTGGTTAACCCCATGAAAGAAAAAATAAATTGAATGCTGTCCTATGAAAATCAATCCAGGCAGTGTAAAGATCTGCATGTTGAATGTGAAGATAGAACCCTGAAGAAAAGCTTCATTATCTCACAGTAGAAGAAAGTTTCTTAAGCATTGCTCCTTTGAAGACAACAGAACTTTAAAATATAGAATTGCAACTAAAGCAACATAGAGTGAAAACCTGAGCCAAAGCAGAAAATGTCACATATAAACAACAAAAATGCAAAATACAGAAACTATAGACCAACTGCTATACATCAGGACAAGTAACCCACTTACAAAATGGCAGAATATTTGTGCAAGCATTTTAGAGAAGACACTGGGCTGAGGAATATGACTCAGGTAGAATACTTGCATTGCATGCACACAAAAGCTCCCACACTACAGGAAAAGGCTAAGCTTTGAGAAGTGTTACCCAACTTCACTACTAACAACCAAAAAATAAACACCAAATTGGTAAATTTTAAAACATACCATGTAAAGACAAGGAAGAACCTCTGTAAACTAGTACAAGTAACACCATGGTATACAACTAGAGGCCATCTAGCATTGCTTATAGAAACTAAGGACATACAATGACTACTGCAGATCAGCAACTTAACCTCTAGGCACCTGTATCAAAAACATGCAGCAGGCTTTCGACAACGTGAACACAGCAGGCTCACAGTCGCATTGTTTGTGATGGATAACCCCGTCATGTTTCTGTAATAGTGTGACTATGACAGGAGGAACCCCACGTTTGTGATGTGGCCAGGCATGGCAGAGCTCTCACTAGTGCAGACTATTGTAGTCCTTGTTATTGGTGTTCCTTCTGCGGGTTTTTGTTAAACTAAATGTTTCATGCCATTTTCATATCTAACTTGAAAGAAAATAAACCATTAAGCATTCAAGTAAAAGGTGTAATGTAGTAAATAAGTGCTCAGTGAAATCTAGCCGTTGCCATGGATGCGGTGGCCTTTATCTGTAATACTAACACATCTGAGGCTGAGACACAAGGCAAGCCTGACTAGAGTGACATCTGTCTCCTACTCTCTAAAGGAGCCTTAGGTCTCATGGTTGACTCTGTAACACCTGTATACATGTTCCCAACTGTCAGAGAAGGACTAGGGCTCGAGGGCCTTTTATTCCCTGAGGATATATATATAATTTATGGGGGCAAGAAAGACATTTTCTTTGGTGGTGTAGACACTGGTAAAGTGCCCACGCTCCCGTAACTAATGAAGCTCACAAAAAACATGAACGCAGAAGAGGAGCTATGGGCAAAAGGTAACTGGGATGTGGGAGATGTATGATCTAAATACAGTATATGAATGTGTATATATGTGTGTGTCTATGTCACAAAATCCTTTGTGTATGTTAATAAACACTTTTAAAAAGATACATGTCTTTTTGAGCCTTTGGTAGCCTGGGTGGTTCAGGGACGCGGCTGTTGGCTTTTCGACTGGAAGAGAGGAACCTTGAGCTCAAAGGTTCTGTTTCTCTCAAGAATGGCTAGAGCACTCTCGGTGAGGCCCAGGTGCTGGATGGGCAAGGCTCCTGGTCTCAGCAGAGGAAGTGGAAATGAGTTTTTCACTGGGTGTTAAGTTAGCTCTTTTAAATAGATGGAAGGTAGCAGGTGTGGTGGAACACGCCTGTAATCTTAGCACTCTGAGAGGCGGAGGCAGGCCATCCTTGTGAGTTCAAGGCCAGCGTGGTCTAAAAAGTCCAGGACAACCAAAGATACACAGAGAAACCCTGTCTTGAATTAAGGGAAAAAGAAAAGATTGCAAGTATCAGAAGGTGGGAGTTGCAAAAGCCTTTGATACCACAGTGCTGCAGCCCTTTGTTAAGCAGCTGTATTATGGGCAGGGGTGTGGGCAAAGGCAGAAACAAGGCCTGGTGGGGGCTTCTCTGCTGGGCAGCCCCAACCTGTCGGGCAGGCTCAGTGGTGACCAAGGTAGATGTCGCCTAGCCAGCAGCCAAGCCCCAGCAGTTTTCACAGAGGGGAGGCCTTTCCCCAGAATAAATGTCTACTCTCAGTCAGGAAAAGCTGATGGTAGCAAGCAGCACATTTATTTCACGTGAAATCAGGACTTGGGCAGTGGGAGAGGTTCTGAAGGTGAATGTGTTAGATTTTCTGGGGCTAGTGATGCCAGGGATACTTGACTCAATACAGCAATACAGCCTATCATAAGAGGGGAAAGTAGTCCTTAATTATCCTATAGGTAGGGGAAGAACTTCAGCTATGGCTAAAGGTCATTGGTTGAAAACCAAGACACCAAGATATCTATCTCATTAGCATAGGGTTGGTGGGTGTTTCCAGGAATCCCCAGCTGCGTGCTTCTCAGGGAAGAGTTGGGTTTATAATCTCCCGGAAGGCTATGTGATTCTTCTCAGAAGATCTTGGGGTTCCCCAGATTAAGCAGAGAGGGAGTCAGCCATATTATACTGAGCTCAGAGGCTATCGGGAAATGTCAGATTTCAACCTTAATGGCAGGGTCCAAAAGATACATTTCTTTTGGAGCATGCTTTGTTTATATAGGAGTGCTGAGATAGATGCATTTTATAATTCCACTTGACCCTGTAAAGAACTTTAAGACCCAACCCCACATACATACCAGAAACATGCTGATATCCTAACAAGGTTTGATGGAGGTCCATGCCACACAAAACTGAGTAACAGGCCTGAGCCATATCAAGGCTTGAAGAATGGACATGTCACAGGTATGGATGCCGGTATCTTACATGGAACCTCTGGAATTTACTAGTAAATTTTGCTCATCACTGTGCTGAAAATCCTCAAGTCCTTTAGCAGTTGGGTAATAAAGCCAATTGTTTGTTTCTCTTTGACAACAGCCCATCTTGAAGTTTCTAACCTCTTTCTTTACCAGGGGGTAGGGGAACACCTCGTCCTTTCCAGTAATTAATTACAGGGATCTACTTCTGGACGGAGGCTTGGGCCCCAGGCTAACTTCAGACCTGTACACTCAGGTTCTGAACTGATCCTGCTTCCACCTCCCAAGTGCTAGGGTCACACATGCACATCACCATGTCCAGTCTGCAACCTGTGTTTACATTTATTCTTTGTGCAAGTGTGGAGTCAGATGACAAACTTGTAGGAGTCACTTTTTTTCCTCCAATGAGGGTCCTGAAGATCAAACCCAGGTCAAGCTAAGCAACAAATGCCTTTATCTGCTATTTTATGCTCCCCTCCCACTTTTAAATGTGTTAAATCTTGTTAAGTAACCAACCCAGTGCATCTTGAAAACGACCTCAGCTCTCGACTTTAGCGTCATTTTCCCTGTACAAACGCCTGTGCCAGGAGTAAATGGAAGCAGCAAATTTGAGCACCCATTGGGATACAAGAGCATAACTGAGAATGCTGGAGCCAGTGGGACAAGTGGTTGCTATGCTGCTGTCACTGACCTGTCTCAAAGGACATGCAGCTTCACCATGACTGAAGACCAACCCTGAGAAAGTCTTCGTTCAAATCAAACAGTCCCTGATAGCCCTCTGCCCAACACCTGGGATCCTGGCCCAGTTCTTTTCCTCCCTTCTTTCCCCCCCAAGACAGGGTTTCTCTGTGTAGCCCTGGCTGTACTGGAACTACCTCTGAAGACCAGGCTGCCCTCAAACACAGAGATCTGCCTTCCTCCGCCTCCCAAGTCCTGGGATTAATTTAATGGCACCACCACTGCCCAGTTTTCCTTACCAGAAACTAAGAATTTATCCAGATGAAGTGTAAGGTGGTCCTTGAAAGGGAAACAAGCTTGGTTAAGTTAAAATGCGATGTTCCTTCTCTTCAGATGGTTATATTACCACTGAGCAGTACAGAGCAAAAACTACCACAAGTATTAAACCCAGGAAAAAACAAAAAAAAAACAAAGAAAACCCTGACATGGTGATACACAAATTTAATCTTAGCATCACAAGGCAGAGGCAGGGAGAGCTCTGTGAGTTCAAGGCCAGCCAAGGTCACCTTGTCTCAACTCCACTCCCCAGCCCACCACCAAAAAGAAAACAGACACCTAAAACCTACTTTAACCAGGCCCATGGAAAGGCTGCTTTTTCCATTGTAATAATATTACCTGAAATTACCCATTTCAAAGTAGCAACACACAATGAAGTTTCAGTGCATTCTCAGCTCATGCTTTATTGCTAAAAATATATACATACAGGTGCAGTTTCAGGCTCTCATAACAGTTCCTTTTCCAAGGAGTCAAATTTCTTCAAAACTCCCAAAGATGCATAGATTAAGAAGCTGCCTTTTGTAGTGTGCTTGACACGTTCAATGAAGCTCTTTAAACATCACCTCATACACTGATGGCGCAATGGAAGGTACAAGGAAGAGCAAGCTAACAGTGACACCTGTGCTTGAAGGGCAGAAAACTCAACATTCTCTCCAGTAGATTACTTTAATATTGTTAATTTTTCCTCACGAAAGGGATGGCTGTGTTTAAGGTTAATGCCCAGATTAGAAATGTTGCTTAAAGACTGACAAAACCCTGACAGATTACTAGTGTGCTCCTTGGGGTAAGGTGCTGGTGCTGGGCACTCGCCCCAGGGCACAAGTGTTCTCCAAGAGCTATATCCCAAGCACAAAAGCATATTTAAATTAAGGACACAGCACACCACTACCAAAGGTGTCAAAATGTTTTGAAAAATCACCAGTAATCATAACCATATTCTACTTTTAAGGTGTTTTATAAGTGTGAGCTCTACCAAATATCCATCTAATCTTCCTGTGTGATGTTTTGACTTTAGGAAGAGAATGCTAGAAGGAAGAACTTTGACCTTACATCTTTATTGGCTGGTATGTGGCAAAGAATATTTCTATGTTGGATACATCCTATACCTCAATTCCTGTGTTTCAGTGGAAAGCAAACATCACACTGACAACTCTAGTTCCAAAGGATGGAACATACCTTTCTAATTGAAATCCTTAACAAAGTACCACAACAAAAAAAAAACACAAAATAAATTTGAAACTGTTTTTCCATCACATAACATGTAAATTGGATTGAACCCAGTGAAGGTTTTATCTGAATTCTATTTAGGCCTTTCAGACATTATAAATACTTATTATTTGTCAAAACAATTTGTTATTTGGATCATTTCAAAGTCACGAAATTCTTATGCAACCCATGAGGTTTTTTTGGTAGTGCTGGCAATTGAGCCCATTCTCTTAAGCGTTCTGCCACTAGATCATACTTCTGCTCCTTTTGCTGCTATAACAAGCTGATGTTCATTCAGGCAAACAAATGTCTTTTTTGGAAGAGAAACTTGTCCTGTTCATCAAGTTTTAGGCATGATACAAACTTTGACCAACTCTTCTAAAGTAAAACCCCAGCTTCACAGGTGTAAAGTCAGCCACAGGCGCAATCAACGGAACAATGGCAGGGCTTCTGCAGCTCTACAAAGACCCTCCTGCTGCAGCTCCCTGCTGACAGTCAGCACCTTCCAGGGCAGATGCCTCAGGACTGAAGAGCAGCGACATGGGCCCTTCACTTCCAAGACACTAGCTTTCCGTGAGGGAGTCTGGCTATCGCACTCAGGCTGGTTTCTGCCTGTTCGGGAACCGCAGACCATGCATCTGGCTCAATCTATAGTTTTAGGAAACCCCAAATTTAATCTACATAAATTTAATCAGGTAAGCACCACAGCTATTTGTTTTACACTGACTACTGTTGTTTCTGAAGGAAGATGACCCTACTTAGCCTTTCCCCACTCTTCTGAACCCTGCACCTTCCTGATGACAGCAGCTTGTGCAGCATGCTCAGTTTATCTTTTATGCAAACATGCTTGGGAATAAATAGAGCTAGGAAACAGAGTCAGCACTACTTGCTGTGTTCCTAACAGTTTGAATGTCTTGTGGTTGCCCCTTGTTTATCTTGTACTTCCAATTTTCAATGGAAGTAAGACAATCTTTAATTAGAAGATAAAAATAAAACCAAGCTATTGGCTTAAGTATCTATTGCTTCATTATTGATAAATGCATATATAAATTTACTACCTAACAATGAAAAATTTCAGCCATGCATTAGAATGTTAGCATTCTGGAATCAGTTATGGGCCTGCCACTATTGCTTACATATTCAACCAGGCCTGGTTTTAATAAACACGCAAACCCTTTGATTCAGAACCATGGGAAAAGCAATGACACATGCAAAACTTCAAATGAATATGTCAGATTCTTTACAGATGCAGTCAGGTACTCCATTATCTACTACAATGGTGCTTCAAAACAAAAAAAAGTCATACACAAAAAGGCTAAACTTAAGACTTCTATTTAGCCCTAAAAGGCTTAGCTAGAAAGCCTGGCCCTTGGAGGGTAATGAATGAAGTTTACAACCCTGGGGGAAAAAAAAGGAACTGAGGTGACCGTCTTTAAGGAGCAGTAAGTTTTCCTGGCCACTTACCGGGAGCTGTAGGGGTAGTAAGGATTCTTAGGCAGAATGGTTTCTTTTCTGATTCACATTAATGAACAGCTCCCTGGGGAAAAGTTGAGGAACAGAGCTAAAACAATGTAAACTCAAGCAGTAATGCCCTGAAATTTGGCATAGCCCTCTGCATTTTAAAACTCTTGGCCAAGGGGTTCTTCCAAAACGGTATAATTACTAGCCAAGCAATGTTCTGAATAAACTAGAGTCAGTTTGCTTGCACCTACAGCACCATGAGAATGTAAACTCCTGAAGGCTAGGGGTCTCTTCATGTATTGCATATCACAGTACATAAAGAGTAAACAAGAGACTACAGTAAGACTGAATACTAATTACTACACATTTGGAGACCACAAAATCTTGTAGCGTACTTTTGTATTTAGAACCATAAACATGGCTTAAGGGTAATCTCTAATGTAACTGAAGTAGCCATGTCTCCATGATCATGCAGGTGTTCTGAATATTGCTTGGTTGTCCCAAAACCTAACATGGACAGCACGGGACATTTAAAGAGAAACTACACTTAATATAGCCTTTTCCCTACCCTTAGGCTTATAATAAAAAATTCATTAGAGTCTCAGATCTACAAAACTACTTTTACTTTTCCCCCCCTGGGAAAACAAAGGAACACGGACCCAGATCTTTTCAGGAATGTTCAAGGTGCTAAACGGCCACGATGTACATGAGGTAAAGGAAGTGAGGAGTCACCCAGTTCCTGCTTGCATCTTGATGTGAGTTGTATGACTCCTCAGATCAAGAAAGAAATGTGTCTGCTGGGTTCTCCTTATTAAAAGAAAAAGCAGCCACACACAGGCCACAAGCTTACCACATACACATATCCAACATTCAGATAACCCCATCCTGGGTACTGCCCAGTCATTTTGTTCACCTTTAATTCCTAACTTCCTTGATTCTAAGGACAAGGAAAACAGCAAGTTCTCGAGGCTCCCCCTCTCCTCTGAAACATACCAACCACACACAAAAACACACTTTTCCTTTTGAAAAAGTAGCCAGGAAGCCAATGAAAAGGTTATAAAGCATCCATCATTCTACATAGTAAATAACTATTAGTAAAAAAAACAATTTAAGACCCCTACATGTTGGCTTCACTGGGACTGTAGAAGTACATTTGCTTCCAGATTAAGCACTAGAAAGATTTCAACAGCTGTAAACTCTGGGAAACAAAATGAGGTCTTTAACACATATACGAAAGTTGGTATTTTTTTCACATAGATATATTCATATACATTCATAGTTTAAATGCTTCTTAACCGAGGATGTATTTTTCCCTTTTATGGAACTCTATAAAACTGCAGAGCCCCACAAACTCAAACAGTAATCACTCAACCATATAATTTACTATACATGCGAAATTCTTATTGCTACTAAATTCCACCTCTTCAACATTATTAGTTCATTTATGGCTTTTATTTCTTGCAATAGGAAAATGTCCTTTCCTATGTACTGTGCTACTTTATATGCATTACTTTTTCAAGTTTTTTTCCCTTTGTTTCTTAAATTTAAATGCTTTTCCGAAGCAGATTCTCCCAGGTGCTAACCACATACTTGAGCTAAAAAGTACAAATACTTAATATTCTATAAGGGTCTATTCCTGGGTCCCTGTATATATAAAAACACTACACTAACACCTACCATATGTGGGAAGTTTTACATTTCTTATCATACTAATGTAATAAAGGTTAATAAATCCTAGAATCTCTTTCCTTTTTTTTTGAGACAGGACCTCATGTATCCCAGGCTGACCTCCAACTCACTATGTAGCAGAGGATGACCTTGAACTCTTGATTCTCCTGCCTCAACTTCCCGAATGCTGAGATTACAGCATGCACCACCACACCCAGCAGGACTCTAATTCTAAAATTAAAAAAAAAAAAAAAAACCACTCCAGAAAACTTCCAAGTTTTCTAGTTTCCTAGGCAGCTTTTAGAGGTAGGAATTCCATTGTACAGAAAACTTTTGTTTTTCAGAACAAAGCAACTACTTTATTTCCATAAGGAAAGAAGAAAAAAAGGGAAAGCTGTCAACAATTACCAAAGGAGAGACCAACTCACTTCTTGCTACCTACAGGGGCTCCACTGAACTAGCAGTTCTCAAGAAAAAGTCTGCAATCAACACCAAAGTCAGATTTGGAAGTGGGCAAAGCCTAGAGTACCGGATACTCCAAACTGCTGATAAGGTTCTGCAATTTGCATACATGCTGCAAACAGGAAAAAGTAAACATTCCAAAGCAATTAGCACAGCATCTCAGACATGCAAAATAAAAAATAATTTTCTGGACACAAAATAGGAAAAATGAACCAAGACATACAAGCAAAGACAAAATAAGAACAAGCTAGCTTCAAACTAAGAGAGCAAGACAACCATGAAACGAGGCCTTGCTTTGAGGGCTGAAAAGCTACAAAGGCAGCTATTTCTAGCTACTGTCTGAAAGGCTAACACTCCCCCAAGCACAATGTTTCCCAATGTGAACCCACATTGCTGTTCTGGCATTAGCTGTTTGGCCTTTATCTCCTAGTCCCAGGGAGAATATCACAGATTCATACACAAAAAAGTAAAGGTCTAGGATTTTCCACTCTTTTTACACTATTGGTTATTATCAGTATTTCATCTTGAAGTTTAAAATTATACTAAATTCATGCACTAACCCTAACATAGCACTACAATATGCTACCAAGCACTACTGCTTACAAAACTATACACATCTCAAAATGGAAGACATTGGTGATTTTGTTGTTCTTAAACAACTTGTAACACTTGTCCACAAGTATTAAAATATACATATATATATATATTTATATTGCACATATCCCATTTTTGTTTAGTAACTTCAAAAGAAAAAACATGGAGAAGGGAGGAGGCACAGCCACAGATGGAGGAATATATTTAAAAGGGTAGCTTTTGCTGCTATTAAGGAGAAACCCAAGTCAGACTACAAATGGAAACATACCACAGACCAGGCGACTACAGCTGTATCTACCCATGCTGCAAAACGCCATTTGGTGCTAACAATGCAGGATGCAGGAGCTTCTCCCACAGAGAACAGAGAACACTCACTTGAAGGTTTAGGCTAAAGCCCTGAAGCATTTGGAGCAAACCGATGACACTTCCCCGGTGGTGACAGCCTGTGCCGGGGGCAAGATGGCTTAGGCATCTGCGAGGTGTTCTCAATCACCAACTGCCTTCCACTGCCTTCTAAATAAAAAATATTAAGTGGCTGGGGTACTTAGAAGAATATGGGTTTTTTTGTTTTTGAGACAGGGTCTCTTTGGCCTTGATCTTGTGGCCAATCTTTCTGCCTCAGCCTCCAAAATGCTATGGTTACAGGTGTGAGCTATGAAGCCCAGACATTAAGGTTACCTTTGTTATTTCTCTAGTGTTTTATCATTATTTGCTCTCATTAATAGGTTATTTATATAAATATTTTGTGAAAAAAATCTCTTAGTATAAATTCAAATTTGTTGCCCAATCTGACTAACCATGAATGTTCAACATCTCCCAATATTGATCACTTCTATGACTCAAATTTACAGCACCTACAGCACAGGAAAACTGTTCCAGAAATCAGCTCTGACAGCACCTGTTCCTAATTCATCTTTCTCTGCTGGTAGCCACTGCAAACCATGGTGTCCTCTCATTTAAAAGCCTGGCATCCCATATAACAGACCCTGTTGATTTGGAAGCAAAGAGAGGTTTCCACGGTAGTTCCTTATAACACAACTATTAAAGGAAAAAAAACAAACATGCATCACTTCTTATTGGAGCTAGTTTTCTTGAGTTTTTCCCCTCTCCGCCAGGCCCTGCATTTCCTTTAAATCTACAGTGACTGGCAACAAGATCCATACTTCTTATTGGAGCTGCTTTTCTTATTTGAAGTTTTGTTCAGATCTCAAAGTTCTTCCAAGATTATAGTAAACCAACTACAGGTCTGGGAACACTGTTTCTGAGGCCCATTCTCTGGTAAGATAGTTCAGTTCAAACTGGGAAAATTTACCTGAGTCCCAGAATTTCAGCCTAACATTACATAATCACCTAGAAAAATAAATGTCCAAGTACCAATCTTGAGTTGAAGAAGTTAATTCTGCTTTTATAAAAAAAATGCAACTACATAATGTAAAAACGCTTAAGTCAGATGATGCTACATTAGACATATTTGCTTCTTTTTCTTAGAAGAAAGGATTTATATGCCACGTGTTATTTTTTTTCTTTCACTCCTGTATGTCCAAAGCTGAAGGCAAGTAACACTATAGGCTCTGTCACATCTCCTTAAGTGAGAGACATTTGCCACTGTCCTTCCAGGCAGAGCCACATGGAAAATCAAAGTCTCACATGCTACATGTGATTCCACAAAAAAGAATATAAAAGTGGTGTTACTGGGATCAGTTTTTCCAGCTGCTCTCACCATGAAGCCCAAGCCTGCACTTCTGGTCTTCCTATCTCGCCTCCCAAGCACTGGCAGTATGAGTTGAGCATCACCCCACCCTGTGTTTTCTTCTCACTCGGAACTAGCCACAGGGGCAGGTGGTCCCTCCTGAGAATGATAAAGAGAGCAAAACAGATGAAACCCAAACATTTAAGACCATCAAACTGTCCAAAGCCGTCTCATAAATAACAAGTTTCTTCTCCAAGAGAAAAATCTTGTTTAAAAAAGGTGGATTTGTACTCATAAAAATGTGAATCTGCACACACAAACTGCAATGGTTTTACTTCCATGTGAGACCAAACCTGGTATCTTGCCTTTCTGCTTTTATCTTATAGATTTGTTTCTGTCCAAAAAATCTGTCAAAGGATGAGGGAAGATTTAGATCACAATTCTTTCACCTCAAATTATAATAAATACTTGGAATCTACCACTGCAGTTTCAACTGTGCTTATAATCATGTTAAAGTTGGAAGATATTTAAACAATCTGGAACCACCCACACTTGGTCTTTGTTTAGTCTTGTTTGGAGCTTTGAATAAGGGAACACTTCACGCCGCACAATCTAAGCACCTGTTTCAAATTAAACATCTTTCTACTTGCAACGGTGTTTTTCTGTTTATAAAAACTGCAGAAGACCCAAGCCAGTTGTTTTCCTTCCTGAAGTCAAAAGGACAGTTGCCTCCTCAGAGCTTCTCTGTGTTGAGTCTGAGGTGAAGTAAAGGAAAAGCAGTCTTTCCATCCCAAACCACTGAGGTAATCTGTAGAAAGACATCCGAATTTCACTGGGGAAGGTAGCTGGACAGAAGAACCAGGACACCGCACTGAGAAGACAACATAGAAATTCCTGGAAATACAAATCAAATTTCAAATAGCAAGAATGGGACGGGCCCTTCCATATAAGATCATTTTAAGTCACTATTTAAGACACACAAACGTGTGCACAGGAAACTTTAGCGTATGTTCACTTGTCTGTTACCTGTACTACTGAGGCTGAGAGGCCCAAGGACTGCAGAGTTCAAGGCCAGGCTGAGGCACAAACAAAAGACTTCTATCCCTCAAAAAGAAACCTGTGGGGCTGGACAGAGGCTCAGCAGTTAAAAACACAGGACCCTAGTTCAGTTCCCAGCATCCACACACTTGATGGATTGTAACACAGTGCACACACACAGGAAAAAATTCCTATACACAAGATAAATCTAAAAAAAAAAATTTTTTTAAATTAAAACAAAAACCTTTGGGTGGCAGAAGCCATAACTCAATGATAGAGTGCTTTTGTAGAATAAGGGAAGCCCTGGGTTCAAACTACAGAGTGCCTAAAAAAAAAAAAAAAAAAAAGTGGGGGTTAGGAGCACTGGCTGCTCTCCCAGAGGTCCTGAGTTCAATTCCCAGCACCCACATGGTGGCTCATAACCATCTATAATGAGATCTGGTGCCCTTTTCTGGCCTGCAGGCAAAACACTGTATACATAATAAATAAATCTTAAAAAAAAAAAAAAAGTATAATCCCGCATCTATTCTGAAACAGTTTTAGTAGATTATAGAGGCGTAAGCCTATAATCATAGTGCCTGAGAAGCAGAAGGAGTACCCTAAATTTAAAGTCAGCTGGTCTACATAGAAAATTCCACACCAACCAGAGCTCTACAGTAAGACCCATTTGAAAAACAACAGAAGACACAGTTCTCAAGTTGAGCATGGTTGCATAGGTCTGTATTCCCAGGATTTAGGAGGCCGAAGCAAGAAAATTATTGTCAAATTTGAGGCCAACCTGAGCTACATGATGAGTTGAGACCAGCCTGGGCTATAAAGTGAGACAGTCTCAAAAACAAATTTTTTTTCTTTATTCTCTCTCTACTGCAGGTCCTGGAAAGCACATTTTGTTGCTTGCTTTTCCTGACAGGGTCTCACTATACAGCCCTGGCTCTCCTGGAATCTGCTCTGTAGAGCAGGCTGGCTGACTCAGACTATGGCTGCTTCTCCTAGGGAGTAGAGGCATGCACTACCACACCTGCTCTCGTTCCACCTTTGAGCAGGTTCAGTTCCAAAGACAGAACTCAGGCTGCCAGGTTTGTGCCTCAAATGCCACTGTGCTATCTTGCCAGCCAGCACTTTGATTCCTATTTCTGATTCTTTTTACTCTAACTACGTCACATAAATGGTACACAAACTTTAAGTCTGACTGGTTGTACACTTAATGGTTTTTCATAGTACAACCAATGTATTGAAGTGGGAAATACAGCTATACAAGCACCTTGACAAATTCCTGTGTTGAAGTCCTGAATCTAGTACTTCAGCATATGACATTATTTGGGGATAAGGTAACTACAGATATAATCAGTTGAGAAGAAACTGGAGCAGACTGGCTCCTTCTTTCAATGACTGTCCTTAGAAAAAGAGGTAGGCCAGGTGATGGTGGTGCGTGCCTTTGATCTCAACACTCAGGAGGCAGAGGCAGACAGATCTCAATTGAGGCCAGCCTGCTACAGAGAGAAACCCTGTCTCCAAAGTGGCCCTCACCCCACCCACAGAGTCAGAACACAAGCATGGTAGTAATCCCAGGTAATTTGGAGACCAAGATTTGAATTTGAGATAATTTCAAATTCAAAAACACCCTGGGCCAGATGGATCAGTAGATGTGGTGGTTTGAACGAGAATAGCCCCATGACCATGGCAAAAGAAAAACATTATATTGGGGCTGGCTTACAGATTAGCTGTTTAGTCCATGATGGTCATGACAAGATGCCTGTCACCATGCACGCAGACATGGTGCTGGTGAAGAAGCCGAGAGTGTTACATCTGGATCTGAAGGCGGCAGCAAAAGACTGCCCTACTAGGTACCTTGAGCACACAAGTCCTCAAAGCCCGCCTCCACAGTGGCACAATTCTTCCAACAAGGCCACACCTCCTAACAGAGTCACTCTCCATGAGCCTGTGGGGGCCATTTTCTTTCAAACCTCTACACTTGGGAAAGTGCCTGTTGTTCAAGTGAGTTTGGATCCCAGCTCCTAATGTAAAAAGCTTCATGTGACAGCACGCACACAGCAACCCCTGTGCTGGGAAGCAGCAGACAGGAGGATCCCTGGGGAGAACCAGCCAGCCAGAACTGGTTAGCTCCAGGTTCTGGGAGGCAACTACCTCAAAGTCAGCTGGGGCACTTGTGAGGTAGACGGCTGACATCAACCTCTGGCCTCCACAGCATACCTAACACATATGGACATGCATACACAAACTTAATGCTTAGCAACATTTCTTTTAAAATCAGTTTAATTAATTTATGCTTCTGTACGCAGTGAACATTTCTGGTTGGGTAAGTGATTTATCATATCACCTACTACAAATGCTTTGGTTAAATACAAAATAGAAGCCAGGAGTGTGGTCCTGCATGCAGGCACTAGATAGTAGTTGTCAGTAACTAGGTCTTCTAGGTTTACTGATTAAACAAACGTCTTGATATAGCCCAGATTAGCCTCAAACCCCCACTCTGCCCCTCAGTCCCAAGTGCTGGGAATAAAGGCATGTGCCATGGTGTGTCTGGCTTACAGTCACTTTTCATATTCCCCTTCTGTTGAAGTTAATGGTTTAGTGTTTTGCCTCTATCCAGCCCTTTTCAAGCTGCCACAACAGTATTTGGAATGATTATCACATTACTACTTACTTGCCAAGTCCTGAGTTCAGAATTCTGAGCTGAATATAAAAGCACCTATGGTCAGGAAAAGACTCATCTTGTATGATATGGTTCCTGAAAATAAAAACAACATAAAGGTAAGCATCTTACCTTCTTTTTTGTTTGGTTGCTTCCAGACAGGGTTTCTCTGTGTAGCCCTGGCTGTCTGGACTCACTTTGTAGACCAGGCCAGCCTTGAAACTCACAGATTAGCTGTTTAGTCCATGATGGTCATGACAAGATGCCTGTCACCATGCACGCAGACATGGTGCTGGTGAAGAAGCTGGAGTTTTACCTGCCTCTGTCTCCCAAGTTCTGGGATTAAAGGTGTGTGCTACCATGGCAGGTTTTAGCTACTTTTCTATCCATGTGGTAAGACACCAGGACCAAAACAATTCACTTAAAAAAAAAAAAAATCATTTAATTAGGCTTCCAGTTTCAGAAAGTTAAGAGTCCTGGCTAGTGGCAGGGACAGGTGAGCTCAGATCTCTAAAAGCCAAGTAGGAGGCAGAGAGAGACCCAACAGGAACAGCTCTGAGTCTCTGAGCCCTCAAAGCCAATACACACCTCTAACAAGGCCACACTTCCTAATCTTTCCCAAAGAGTTCTACCAACCTGAGACCAAGTATTCAAACATATGAACCTACTCATTCAAACCACCAAAGGAAGGGTACATACGTACATACATATACACAAATACACACCCTGTACTTATGCTACAAGTATTCGTTTCCAAAGATATTCCAACCACACTATTCTTCAAAAATCCACTCTCATAAGTAGTGTAAAGGAGTACTTATAAAGTCACTGTTTATCTACCTTTACTGGAACCCATGTTTAAAAATATCCAAATTTTTAGAGTAGTTCTGAAAATTTTATGCAACACTGTCATCTCTGAATTTATGATACTATCTGTGAAGTCTTTCTGAAGGGAAAACTGTGATTGTGCATAAAACTCCTGGTGCAAATATACTTTCCTTTCTACGATGGGGAAGAGTGTTATATTCCTTTCCTCTGGCTCATACTTTTTCTTGTGGATTAAAAAACAAAAACTACTCCTGCTGAAGGGGAAGGTTTTTTGTTTTTTGTTTTTTTTTTTTGTTTTTTTTTTGTTTTTCCCTAAGTAACTGCTTCTTTACCGCCCTCAGTTCTGCTAAATCTAGGGCTAACAAAATAAACAAACAAAAAAACATATAATCCATCACAAACAGTCACTCACATTACAATACTTCCGTTTCAACTGGCTCCCACTAATGTGCCAGTTTATTCTGAGACAAGGTTTTGAGAGACATATATTCCAGGCCTGCGCACCAACATGCCCAGCATACGCCTGCCTATAAAAATTCTCCAAGTTAGAGAGATGTCCTATAAAATTCACCAAGAACTAAATACAAACATCTGACCGTACTAATACTTTGTATTCACACCAACTACACAAGTGCCATTGCAACAGTTATTTCCAAAACTATAGTTCTAAAAAGAAAAAAGAAAAAAAGCATCGTAAATCGTTTCCCTTAATTCTGGTTTAGAAATCAACACCGGTGAATTCCACTGGAACCTTTCAGCCGAAATTAGTGCGCCATAAGGACATTATCAGGACGTACAGGGACAAAGCTGCTTGCTATGGTCATAAAAGTTTGGCAGGGAGGAGTATGAGGTAAAGGCTGCATGAGCCTATCTGTAATAGACCTACTCCAAATAAAAAAATACCAGGAGCCCGTTACGGCACATCTCAAGGTCAACGCGCTAAGGACACAAAACACCCAGAGCTGCAACAGGCCTCGCCGTCACCTGAACCGATGACGCCTTCGGTAATGAGTCACTGGGGACGTTAAAAACAATACGGATATATTCTTCCAAGGATGAATGGGTGTGAACAGGTGCTAACGAGGCCCGCCGGAGTGCAGTCTCGGGGACCCGGCGTTAAGGTCCCCCACGGCCAAGGAGGAGGGCGTGGAGCGCCGGTAAAGGAAGGACGCGGCCAGGCACCCGGAGGCAGCCGCAGGCGCAGCCAAGGAAAGCTGTCTGGCCCAGGCCCCGCCGGCTCCCGCGGGAGGCTCGCCGCCACCCAGTCCCGGGCCGCCCCACCGGCCTGCTCCGACCCGGCGCTCGACGGCCTTCCCAGCTCACCTCACAGACACCAGCACAAATACCACGTCTCTCCCGGGAGGCCCGCCCCGGGCCCGGAGGCCAGCTGCCCGGGGCACGCCTCACTCCGCCATCTTCGCTCCTTCTCAGCTCCTGCAGCCCAGGGGCGGAGACCCAGGAGGGCCCGCCCCGCCCGCTGATTGGATGGCACCTCGCTCGCGCGCTCGGCTTCCGTCGCAGATTGGCTGGAAGGTACATCAATCAGCACGCTCGCCCTCACTGCTTCTATTTTTTGTTGTTGTTGGAGCCCTGCGCTGGGTCGAAGTTAACAAGGAAAGAGGTTATTGTAATTCACTTGAGGGAAAAAAAAAAAAAAAATTCCGCACGGAGGCAGTGTCACTTTTTAGTGAGATAACGTGGCAGGGCCGAATGACCATTTGAAATCACCGTTAAAATAAATTGTTACTAGTAATTTCTGTCTTGGTTGGCCTAAAGGACTTTCATCCCGGGGCTAATACTACACCCAGAGGACCGATTTCTTGGTTTCAGTTCTTTGACTTTGACTCATTTAGATTCTCGAAAGCCTGAACGTCGCCTGCTGTTTAAAGGTCAACCAGTAGCGCGGTTTTCCTCACCTTAGAGGGCCTGTCTGCTGAATGAGAAAATGTTAAACGGCAGTTTTGTTGTTTCTTCCAACTGTGGGATTTAGAGATCCTTTCAGGATGTTTCCAGGAGAGCTAGAGAAGGGTGACTCTTCCAGGAGATGACAAATGTCCTCCTGGATAAGCAGTGCTTGCTAAACAGGATTACTGACTGAGCCATTTGTTAAGTCCTAGGCTTCCCTCTGTGGTAAGGGTCCTATGCCATAATCTATTGAAGAAGAAGAATAAATTCACACGCTTCATTGATTCATTGGCCGCCACTTACCAAGCAGCCTTGATTTCCTTTATAGCTGGCTGGTGGCGAAGACCTTGCGTATCCCCCAGGCTGACCTCAAATTCACTATGAAGCAGTCATTATGTCCTATGTGTCAACTGAGCAACAATGTTCTCAGGGCAAACCCAGGTTCTTCTTCCAATGTTAACTACTATCAGTGTACAGAAAGTATTGCATGTAAGTATTGTATATACGTAGGCTACAGAATGCCTACAAAGGGCTGCACAAACCCGTAGCCATGTTTGCTACTTTGTGGTTTACATTTTTCTTCCACCTCTCTCCACCCTTTTCACCCCCATAACACTAGACAGGATAGAAAAAAAAAAAAAAAAAGGATAGCGGGGACAGGGGACAACTTTACCTTTAGGCTATTTCCTGCTAATGAGCTTCCTTGAGGAAAGTTTGATCTTCCCCTTCAGAATATATAATTTCTTCTTTTTGGTGCACGACTTCTTAACAACTTCCAACCACCAACCAGCCACCCACCCACTGGGGCTCTTGTTGTGGATGTAAACACGTTTTTGTTTTAATCCCAGGTGTGGGATGTGGGGCTGATTCAGATGGTCCACAGCAGCAGACTATTTACCTCATTTGGCCTCTGAGAGGAGCTCTTTGCCAGCTGCACAGTCCTTACTTCAAATCTGGAGAGAAAATAAATGTCATTGCCCAGAGAGTGTGGAGTAGCTCTGAGAAAGAGCAAGGCGGTTCCTGCTTCTCCCTTGCCGCTCCTGGTTGCTGTTGTGAGACAAGATGTTGGAGATCTCTTGAAACGAAGACTGGACTGGCTCTAAGGAACCTGATGACCCTAACCAGCAGGAAGCAGCAAAGAGAACTGTGCCCCCTCTCCCACTAACTCTTTCTCTCTCCTATGGTGTTGGGGTGTTGGAAAGGATTGGAATGGAGTAAGGAGAAAAAAAAATAAGAAATGTAAATAAAAGGATTTTTTTTTTAAGTATGACAACAGGCTGTAACACTTATATAGCCTCTGAAAAGTTCCCAGAGTTCCAAACATCACACATTTGCAGAAACTATCTGCAAATGGCAAAATCACACCCTGCCAGAGCACAAGGTAAATCACAGTCAGCTGCTACGGAGCAGCCCCACATCCCCACACTTGGGATTAAAAAACAAAAATATGTTCTTACAATCTTTCTGTTTCTTTAATGATTTTTTTTTTTTAAATGTGCACTGGTGTTTTGTCGGCCTGAATGTCTGTGCTGGGGTATTAGATCCCCAGGAACTGTAGTTCCAAACAATTGGAGGCTGCCATGTGGGTGCTGGGAATGGAATCAGGGTCTATCTGGAAGAGCTGCCAGTGCTCTTAACCACTGAGCCATCTCTCCGGCCCCTCTTTCTGTGGGTTATTTTTGTTGTTGTTGTTTTGATTCTTTGAGACAGGGTTTCTCTGCATAGCCTTGGCCGTCCTGAATTCACTTTGTAGACCAGGCTGTCCTGGAACTCACAGATTCACCTGCCTTTGCCTCCCTGAATGCTGGCATTACAGGCATGTGCCACCACGCCCCACTGTGTTGTTTTTTTTTTTTAAAGAAGCCAAAAATTCCAAAATTCTTACTATACAAACCTCTATGTTCAAAGAGGTTTTACTGCATCCAGACAGAGCTGATATTAATGGGAAGAGTCACTGCAGTTAGACAGATAATACTGAACCCAGTTAGAAGGACACAGCAAATTGAAGCTAGCTGAAGGGTCCAGGTGAGCTCCAAAGGAGGACTGTGGTGAAGTGCAGGACTGAGAAGGGACAGACAGATGCACAGACAAATTCAAGATTACAACATCAAACAATGGGGCCCTGCTTGGTTGAAGCTCAGAGAACTGGCAGAAAAACTCTGACTTAATCACTTAACCAGGGGTTCAGATGACAGTGGGCAGGCTGTTACCATTAATCACAGGGCCTTGTCCTTCCTATTTTGTAATGGAAGTTTTGGTTTCTTTGTATATTATGTAAATATGCTTTTGTTTTAATCCCAGGGGTGGGATTTTAGTTGGGCTATAGTTTGTCTACACCTGTAAACTGTCACATGCTGGGATTAAATTTGAGCACCACCAGACACAGCTTATAACCTTTTGTTTTGCTTTGTTTTTATTTCAAGACAAGATTTCTTTGTGTAGCCCTGGGTGTACCAGAACTCTCCATAGACCAGGCTGTTCTGGAACTCAGAGATACCCCTGCCTCTGCCTCCCAAGTGCTGGGATTAAGGCGCCACCACCGCCCCGCTCCAAGTAAATCTTGAAATTCATTTCTCCAGCATTGATAACTCCGGTGTTCTACATTTTTAATATATGGTATTCACCTATCATCCTATCAATTTTCTTCCATTTCAACCTCATGAATAATATCAGTAACTCTGTACCACTGATCTGACACCTACAAACTTTTGTTTATTCACTTTTTTGGAGACCGGATATGATGTAGAAAAACTGACCTTGAGGGACTAGAGGTGGCTCAGTGGTTGTGTGCACTGCCTGTTCTTACAGGGGAAAGGTCAATTCCCAGCAGGTGAGTGGTGGCTCACAACTACTTGTAACTAGTTCCCAAGGTTGAGACACCTTCTTCCGGCCGCGATGGACGCTGCAGGCACGTGTGTGTGTGCAGGTACCCATACACATAAAAAAAAAAAAATACATTTTAAAAGATGATCTAGAAGTTCTGATTCCCCCGTCTCCACTTCCCATGCCGGGATGTGTGTCACCACACACACACACACACACACACTTTATCCATGCTTTATACAGTGCTAGGAATGGAATCCAGAACTTTGTGCATGCTAAGCTAAGCAAGCACTCTCCTCCCACCAAGCCATGTCCTCAGTCCTATCTATTTATATTTTAAATTAATTTCTTAGATGTGCTAGTTAGTTTCTGTCAGCTGGACACAAACTAGAGTCACCTGGGAGAGGGAACCTCAACTGAAGAATTGTCTCCATCAGATTGGCCTGTGGACATGTTTGTAAGGACATTTCCTTGATCAATGACTGAGAGAGCCCGGCTCACTGTGTATGGTCCCATACCTGGACAGGTGGACCTCTGTTGTATCAGAAAGCAAGATGAGCAAGTCATGGGAGAGGACCCCAAGCAGTGTTCCTCTGTGCTCTCTGCTTCAGTTCCTGCCCTGATTTTATTGGTTTTAATCTCAAGGGTGGGATTTTAGTTGGGCTATAGTTAGTTCATCCATACCTGTTAACTGTCTCCTTCGGGGCGTGGCTCTGCCTGCTGGTAAAGGCTTTCCTTGTGCTGTGTGGGTGTGAGAGGGGTGTGGTCTAGAACTCAGACTATAAAGAGCTGAGAAAGAGAAGGTGTGGCGTTAGGTGTGGCCTGTAGCAGTTTGGAGCAGACAGACTGAGGGAAATGCTTTGGGGTACAGCAGTGTGGAGGAACCTGCTGGCTATGTCTGTGTTTGACAGAGATTGGTATAGCACCCTAAAAGAACCCCTTCACCCTAAACAGCCAGGAAAAGGGGTCTAGGCCTGTGTCCCTACTACCCTGTTCTGTCCCATGTAAGGGTTGGGAGGTTGGAAGACTGAAGCCTCAACACCCCACATAAAGTAGTTTTTAGAAAGCGCACTACAAAAACCAGTCTGTGCAGACCAGCAATGGCACCTCCTCCTCCCAGATGCTTCCAGTCTGAGGGAGGACTACAGAGATGAGCGTGTGTGAAAACTGGCAACCTGGCTTCCTCCTCAGAGACGCCTGCAGTCTGGTTACAGTCTGAGATCGCTGACTGCAGAGGCCTCCTTCAGAAATCAGCTAACCCCTCCACCCGTGCTCCATCTAACACCGGGGTTCCAGGGTGCAGAGGCGGCCTTGCAGAACCCTAACTTATCATAGCTTTATTGTGCATGTGTATTTGTCCTTCCTCCATTCCCTGGAAGACCCTGGCCCAGGTTCCAGCACCCAAGCTGGGAACAGTACCCTCATTCTCTCCACCACCTTTTTCTCCATTTCTAACATTTTGGTGATTACGAGGTTAAGAGACATGCCAGCAGTGATTGGGTACAAATGCACTCACAGAACAGTCATCTCTGCGAACACAAATTACAAAGCTGTTTCAGCAACCAAAAGACACAGCACACTACACCCTTAAAATAGCACACATATTCTCTGAAACGGATGCAATTTTGAGAAAATTCGCTCAGATAATGAGAATCTTCGTGACCAATCTCCTGTATGACATCCTACAGGACATATTTGGATAGGAGTTTAAAATGTTTTCTTTCACTGTTGGCAAAGAAGAGAACTCTGCCCCTCGAGAGACTGAGCACCGCGAGAATGGTGGCACATCCCTTCACTCCAGAGGCAGAGGCAGGTTCTGAGTTTACTAGCTTAGCCTACATCTTGAGTTCCATGCCAACCAGGGCTATACAGTGAGGCTCTGTCTAATGAACAAACAGACAAATAAAGAGGGGGGTGGGGGTGGTGGCGGCGGCGGCAGCACACCCCTTTAATCTCAGCACTAGGGAGGCAGAGGCAGGCAGATCCCTGAGTTTGAGACCAGTCTGGTCTTCAGAGCAAGTTCCAGCACATAGAGCCCCTATCCCAAACAGCAATAAATAAACAAACAAGCAATAAAAAATTCAGCATCCTGACACAAAGGTTGTTTTGTTTTGTTTTTGTTTTTTTGGAGACAGGGTTTCTCTGTGTAGCCTTGGCTGTCCTAAACTCCCTGCCTGACTCTGCCTTCTCTAGCACTGGGATGAACACAGGTGTGAGCCACCAAACCAGGCACAAAGGGCTTCCACCACCAACAGTGAACACTTCTCAGATTAGAAGCTTCTAAGCTGTACCAACAAAAATTTCTGATTTCAAGGTCATTAAAAAACAATCAGACAAGAATGACTGAGCTTAATCCTCCTTAATCATATTCAGGTATGATCCAGTCTAAACAATATATAATAACATTAAATTTCTTTTTTTAGTATCACCAGAAATCTTTCATTTTTGTAGATTTCCACTGGCGCTTAAGCCTATGAGCACCAATACATTTTTATTCCTTGAATGTTTTTTTGTTTTTCGAAGACAGGGTTTCTGTGTGTCCTGGAACTCATTCTGAAGATCTGGCTGGCCTCAAACTCAGAGACCTGCCTGCCTCTGACTCCTGAATACTGATATTAAGATGTGTGCCACAGTTGATCTTATATGTTTTTTTTTTAAAAAAAAAAAAAAAAGATTTTTTTAATTGCACTTGTTTGTGTGTGTTCGTGTGTGTGTAAGAGAGAGGCCGGAGCACTGGATTCCTCTTGGGCTGGATTCACCATGAACAGTAAGGGCGCTGAGACCTGAGCCCGGATCATCTGCAAATGCAGTATGTTAACTACTGAGCCATCCCTCCAACCCTATTGTTTTTTTTCAAACAGGGTCTCCTGTAGGATATAGCGGAACCAGACTTGAGGAGTGGGACATTGTCTTGACCTCCTCAGCCTCTGGTCTCTGTCTTCTAGGTGCTAGAATCACCAATTATCTCCAGGTACAATTATTTCAGGTACAAGCCTGAAATCCCTCTATCTGCAGGTACTCTTGCAGATGCTGAGTCATCTCTCCAGACTCATTTTTTCTTTTTTTGAGACAAGGTCTCATGTAGCCCAGGCTGGCCTCAGACTCAGTATATAGCTAACCTTGACCTCCTGATCCTCATATCTCTGCTTCCAGAGTTCTTGGACTGAGGTATGCACCACACTAAGCTTGCTGCTTAATTTTTTTCATAGCATCTCCTCCTTTGTAAGCAATGCTTCTTGGATTTAGAGAATAGAGAAAACAAAACAAAACTGACGGGTGGAGACAGTCAGTTGTCTGACGCTTGCCTAGCAAGCTTAAGGCCCTACCTGAATTTCCCATATCACACTCGCCCACACACACTAAATTAGCTTGTGTTTTGGACTACACATTGTAACCATAGCACTTGGGAAGCTAATGTGGAAAGATTGTTGCAAGTTTGAGGCCAGCCTGATCTACATGGCATATTTCAAGCCAGTCAGGCAAATAAGACTGTGTTTCAAAAAAACAACAAAACAAAACAAAGAAGGAAGGAAGAAGGAAGGAAGGGAGGAAGGAAAGAAGGGAGGGAAAGGAAAGGAGGAAGGAGGAAGGAAGGAAGGAGGAAGGAAAGAAGGAAAGAAGGAAAGAAGGGGAAGGGAAAGGAAGGAAGAAGGAAGGAAGAAGGAAGGAAGGAGGAAAGAGGAAGGAAGGAGGAAGGAAGGACGAAAGGAGGGAGGGAAGGAAGGGGAAAGAGAGAGAGAAAGAAAGAAAATATTTTAGATCTTACTCGGAATTAATATGAAAAGGCCAGAGCTGAAACTTTTTGCCGAGTGGCAGACTGAGCCCATACAGGGACATCTGTGTCACAGGCCCACACAGCAGTGATCTATCCTGTAATTGATACTATATAAGCATAAATCTGAGCAAGGGGCAGAATATATTATTTCAAGCTTAGAACACCGGAGTTATATAAAACTGTCTTAAAACACACAGATAAAGGCCAACCACATTCTTCTGTTCAATTAATTTATTGATGGATTGAGGAATACAATTTTAATGGGACAATAAGGCACAACTGTGGATTAAAACAGTTTGCTATACAGCCAAGGGGGGTATAATTTTAGAAACATTAAATATGAAAATCAAGAAGCCACTGAAGTACTTCTCAAACAGATCAGTATCAGACAATCTTCCCTTTTATACAATTCTTATAGTACATCATTTGATCACAAAGTCTGACAGATATTTCAGAGAAAATTCCCCAATTCATGTAGACTCCAGCCATCCATCCTGGCCAGTCCCCTGTTCCTCATCTTTACCCATCCTTTATGCAGTGTTTCTGGTTGGGATTTAATAGCAATTTCTTTCCTAAGGAATTGCTTACATATCTTGGGTAGCCTTCCAAAGCAACAAAGCAAGCAAGCAAGCCAACAACAGAGCAGATTCACAGGGACGTAGAACAGAAGCAGCCCGATTTAGTGAAGTGTAAGCCAAGCTGACACTGTCAGAGAAGTTGAACTGGGTCACTCAAAGACCTATAATGTCACCTCAGCTGGTGCCACCACTGCCAGGCTCCATGCTTCTAAAGGATCTGTGTGGTGTATACAAGGAGCTACGAAGGGCCTGTGACTAGGAAGCTCATGAGACAACACACTCCATGCCTGGACCAGGATTGTAAACTGACTAGACACCTGCCAGCATTAAAATTTGCCAAGTATACAATTCATTCAGAATTTTGTGCAAAACTTTAAGACACTGAGGACAATCTAATTCTTCAGGACTGAGATAAGTCAGGCACTTCCATAGCACTAGTCTTTCTGTTTGGAAATGTGAAGAATCTTCCAGTGTACAAACACTGAGGCATCTGCAGAGCAAATGTGGACAGCTCTCAACAGGCCGAGCCCCTACCACATTGTTAGGACAGACACTTGGGGGTGACAGCGTCCCAGAGAGAAGCAAAATGGCAGGCATAAGACTGTTTTCTGAATGTCAACAATGTACTCAGAGAAGCCAAATACATATGCTGAAAATAAAAAGTCAGAGGTAGAGAGACCTGGGGAAGTCACCTAGGAGACATGGCTCTACAAGCCTTCCATGACCACCTTTCAAGAACAACTCTGCTCATAACCCCTGTGATGACAGAGCAAAACAGGGGAAGAAGAGAGTCGCATGCTTCCAAGAGTACCCCTGGCTGCTGAAAAGCTCCTGGGTAGCAATGTCCCAGAGACACAATCAGGAGACGGCAGATGTAAGCCAGCAGCCACCTGCCATCCTGCCACATCAGAAACAGGCTCGACAGCAGAGCCTGGAGTCAAGCAGAATGCAGGGAATCTCAATGAAAGGAGGGAGGCTGAAAGACTGAATGCACAGAAGGTCGAGTGATAGCAAGGTAGGAAGACACAGGAATATGATGGAGGCTTGATGAAGGGAAGGCAGCAAGGACATGGTCCCCATCCAGTTCAAGCTTTGCTGGCCGGTTCTTGACATGAGTCCCTGTCTCATTTCCTCAGACAAGATGGATGCATGGCACTCAGCAGCAAAACAGGGGAAAATGGTACTTACAAATAGAGACCTGATGGGTGGATACTGAACAGAAATAAACAGAGGGTACCATTCTGTAACGCCCTGTTTATACACAAAAGGCAAGTTTGTGTGAACAGGAGAGACTTCAGGTTGTCATGCAAGAGCAGCAATATTCTGGGAGGGGATGACAGGCTGGGGGTGGGGCTGGAGGACAGCAGGAAGTTCCAGTTCTTAAATATGAGAAAGCAAGAATAATTTGGTCTCTGTCCTTTAGTGAAGAAATCGGATGCTCATTTTCTGTTCTACATCCACCTTCTCCAAAACCTGAAGTTGAAAAACAAAAACAATTCATCAGTAAGATTATGACTACTCTAAGCACCTTTCTAAACCATGGGTGTCCTCCTCCTCCTATGCAACAGAAATTAACTTAAAATCAAAAGGTAGGGGGAAGGGTCTCATAGGGCAGACCCCTCCCTGAGGATCCACACGGAGCTGCTGGTTGCTGGGAAGAGATCATACATTCCCCATATGCTCCTGTAAGTAACCCCAATTCAAACTCTTCACCCCCCACCCAAAAGACATGAACATGAATGAGTAAGTCTAGTTGAGAAAAACAAGGGAATCCGCAAGTAGGAGGGGACAGTGTGACTATGATCAAAACATATACATGTATAAAAACGTTATAACGACACCCATATATATAAAATTAATAAGTGCCAATAAAAAATAATTGAAAAAAAGTCAAAAGGTGATAGACAGACCTTAACAAACTCTGTGAAAGATATGGCACTATCCCCATCTTGATCAGCCTCCTGGATGGTCCTGTCTGCAATGCTGCCCAGCTGCTCATCTGAGATATTCACTCCGACCATCATCCGCAGTACCTACAAGACCAACAGAAAAAGCCACCTCAACCCCTCTTCCTTTGATTCCCTCAGATTCACTAGCTACAGAACTGGAATCCTTAGTGTCTTATGGAGACCATTCTGAAGAAGGAAGCGATCAGACCTCTGGCTAAGGCACTCTCCTCGTCAACAGTTCTTACTCCTACTTAGACCATAGACGTGATGTCTGCCGGCACAGCAGGCACGGGTGCTGTGAGATACATCACACATGATGAATTCTAGAACAAGAAGCAGCTGAAAAGACAGCTGGCTGTGTTTGCTGTTGACAGAGAACTGGTGTAGCCCCAAAAGAACCCACCAACCCTAAACATCTGGGAGAGGTAAAGGGGCCCTCTCTCTCCACTACCCTCTCTCCTATGTAGGGTTGGGAGGTTGAGGCCCAAACACCCCAAATAAAGTAGAGCTTTAAAAAAAGTGCTACATAACCATGGTACCTTAAACAAAACATGTAACTTCAATGTTCTCTAGCCTAATGGCTCACAAATTTTCCTTTCCCTACTCCTTTACATCCTGCTGAAAACATTAAATTGCATGACCAGTGGGTTTTTGTTTCTTACCATGTATTTTTCTGAAGGGTGGGGAGAGGACTGTTTTCCAGACTGACTTGCTATGCGGTTCAAGCTGGCCTTGCATGCCTGTACTCCAACAATCTTCCTTCGCTTTCCAAGTAGCTGATACACACTATCTTACATAGCTCTCAACCAATTCTTAAAAACCAGAAGTTGTGATTCAGGGGTTAAGAGCACTGGCTGCTCTTTCAGAGGACTGGGGTTTGATTACCAGCACCACATGGTGGCTCACACCTGACTGTAATTCTAGTTCCAGGGGATACAATATCCTCTTCTGGCCTCCCTGGGAACCAGCCATGGATGTGGTGCACAGACATACATGCAGGCAACATGTACATATGTATTAACTAAAATATGTAAACACTTTTAAGAGGTTACACCACTAAGTATCATTTGGGTGAAGCCATTGCCACCTCCACTAAGTGTGAGACCAAGCAAATTGATCCCCAAACTGCAGCCTCTCAGCTCTCAATTCAAGTAGTCCCTGAAGGGTTTTGCTTAGAAGACGGTAAGCGCTTGGGCCATGGTGAGCCTGTGGGCAGGATGCTGCCTAACGTGTGAGGCCCTGGCCATCACCCCCAACTTTAAACACACAAAAGAATTATGGAGTTAGAACATACGTGTGTATGTGTTCATGTGGGGGGATGGACAAGACTGGTATGTAACGAGGTACATTTATCCGGTCCTTTGATAAGGACAAGGGATCCAGAAGTGGTTTGACCCAGGTCCCTGGAATTAGTGGCAGATGCTGTCTGTCTAGGCCTCCATTCCCAGGCCAATGTTTCTTTCACCTGTCCACCGTACCATTTACTAATCTAGTTGGAAGTTTATTGGACACTGACTGTTATTCAGTTTTCTTATTATTAGTTTCTTTATGCATGTTGCCCTTTTTTGTGTGGCCTTCTCGATTAAACCCAGGGCCTTGCACATGTCACATGTGCATTCTGCCACTGAGTGTCATCTCCAGCCCTCTTGTCTGAAGAGGGCACTGGATCCCTGAACTGGAGTTATAGGTGGTTGAGCCATAATGGAGCTGCTGGAAACTGAATGCGAGCGAGACCTCTCAAAGAAGAGCCAGTGTTCTTAACACTGAGCTGTCTCTCTGTCCTAGGTTTGGATTTCTTTGGATGGTATTTTCCTCATACTGTCTTATAAAGTCTGAGTTATGCTAGCCTCATGAAATGGGTCAGTAAATGCAGCAACCATCTCTACTTAAGCATAACTGACACAATAGACTAGACATATTTACCAAATGCTTTGGAAATTACAGTGCCTAGAAAGACAAGCTTGTTCTCTTCTACTTCGGAAAACTGTTCTCTTCTTGCTAGGCTAAACCTAGTTACCTGGATACTTCGACAATCTAGAAGCCCATCTGTGACAAAGCCATTTCTGGTCCACAGTAACTTTCCCATCCCATGTCACATAATTCCTTAGAAATCATAATAAAGAAAATAAACCAACCCTCCATTTCAAAATCATCTTTCTGGCAGCCAGAGCTGGACCACAGGCTGAAAATATGTAAATTTGGAATGGCTAATCCCACCTTCTCAGCCCTCAAAGGCAAAGGGTGTGACTTTCAGTCAGACAGTATGTTTTTCACTGAAAAAAGCTATTCCCACTTCAAAAGCATAGGGCAAGATCAATATCCATGACGGATGGTGGGGAGGGGCTCAGGAGACTCCCACCCACGGTCGAAGTGCTCCTGGCATCTGGGGCTGCAGGCATTTTTTGTAGGGAGTTTGGCCACTACTAGCAGGCTGCCCCTGTTCCAACAGATGGTCCAACATCCATTAGCACATAGGTAGCACTAACTAGATTCAGTGGGATATTTTTTTCAAAAAGAACACACCTTGGGAGAGGGATATATTGGAGGGGATAATAAAGTGAAGGGGGAGTGCAGATATGGTAAAAAATATCACACACGTATGAAATTCCCAAAGGACTAAATAGTAAATATTATGTGTATTTTTTTTTTTCAAAGTAAAGGCCAAAGGATACTACCACTAGCCCGCTGTTTTGTGTTTTCTCATTGAAATGTAGGAACGCTGAGTTGGTCCCTAATCTCATCTGGGTAGGCTTCAACTTATGAGATTTTTGAAGATATAAAATGAGTTTCGGTTTACTAAAAGCAAAAAGCACTTTTCCTTTTAAATATATCTTGAGGGCTGGAGAGATGGCTCAAAGGTTAAGAGCACTGGGTGTTCTTCCAAAGGTCCTGAATTCAATTCCCAGCAACCACATGGCGGCTCATAACCATCTATGAGATCTGGTGCCCTCTTCTGGTAAGCAGGCACACATGCAGACAGAACACCATGTACATAATATATATATATAATATGTAATATTATATATTACTGTATATATGATATATAACTGTATATATAACATTGTATATATAACTGTTCATATACTGCATATATAATATATATGTGTATGTGTATATATAATATAATCAAAACAAAGAACTTGCCCCATGGAAATTCCTCCATGTGCTAGCTACCTGGAGTCTTCCAGATTCAGTGCCAGGGACAGTTTCCTACTGTGCTAAACTCATAAAAAGAGAAAGAGATAATGAGCGATGCATTAGTCATAGCTGGGAAGCAGGGAGACGCTCAGTGGAGCTGCCAACGACTGGGAGGGTTAGTTAACTGGGCAGGTGGTGGCCACAGCAGCCCCTTGACTCTGACTAAAGAGCAGAATTTACTTCAGAGCCCTTGGGACTAAACAGCTGCCAACACGCTGAGCCATCAACAACTGCGCTATCTGACCTAGCCGCTCTGTACTTCCCCTTTGTCACTCAGCACCTCAGAGACTGTCAGTTTAAGTGCTGGGGACTGCCCATCCGTGAAGGCTCAGTGACCCCAATCAAGTATTTCCAAGTCTTCTCTGCCTTTTATCTCCAAGAGGATTCCTTCCGAGGCAGGGTTAACAGTGTTTACTGAAAAGAAAGAGCAACTGCTGCCCATAAAAATAAACAGTTAGGACCCGAAATACACGCTGTTCCTAAACTTTCCCACGTACCTGTAACAGCTCATCACGGGAGATCTTGTCATCTTTATCCAGATCATATAGTCTAAAAGCAACTGGTATGAAAACACAAGAAGTCAGTGGGAAATCTTTGTCCTTTTCAAGGAGCTAAACACACAAAGGACAACAGACAGAAAATGGATACCCAATTTACAGATTTCCTAAGACAACTGTCATTCCTAGTAGGACTTTTTTTTTTTTCTTTTTTCCTTAGTTTTGTTTTGTTTTTCTGCACAGCTCTGGCTGTCCTGGAACTCACTCTGTTGACCAGGCTGGCCTGAAACTCACAGAGATCCGCCAGCCTCTGCCTCGCTAAGGTTAAAGGCATGTGCCACCACATGTGCTTTACTTTCTTAAAAGTTCTACTAAGGCTGAGCGGTGCTGGCACATACCTTTAATCTCAGCACTCTGGAGGCACACGTAGTAGACCTCTGTGAGTTCAAGGCCAGCCTGGTCTATAAAATGAGTTCCAGTGCTGTTACACAGAGAATCCATTTCCAAAAACCAAAAAAGAAATTGAAAAACATCTTAGACTTGAAATATGATCTGTCTTAATCAGAAAAATTAATAAAAGAAAGCCAAGAATTCCTTTTCTTATAGTAAAACGAGGGAATAAAGAAAACTTCCTGTAACCGCGATCCCTTAAGTAGTGTGGCAAGTTAAGTCACTGTACAGCACCCATCAGTTCCACCACTCACAAATCGGCGAGACCAAAAAGAGCCACACAAGCACCAGGATGGAGGCCTAACATAGCTACGGGAACTGAGCTTGTTAAGATCTTACGTCAAATCTCCCACTCTTCCTTCAAGCAAAGAACTAGAATTAAATTGGTGCGGTTACAGGTATCCCGATGCCCAACAAGAACCGGAGTTTTAAGTAAAATCACTAACTCTGACATCTAGACAGAACACCCCACTTGACCACCCAGAGCTGGGACTGAGTGTGTACGGTATACCTTACTTGTCACTTGAGTGGAATATATAAATTCCAGTCCCCAGCAAGTGCCCTAAAGAAGTGTTTCTTCTTTAATAATACATAAACCTTTTAGGAATCAGGATATATAAAAACTTGGCTTATATGTCAGTATAAGAAAGAAAAATCAGGAGAGTAAAACTACTCGGTTTTTTGCTCTGTTGTTTAAGGCCTACTGTGTGGACAGGGTTTCAGAACACTAAACAAGTGACTGTTAGATAACTCAATACAGGTTGGTTTTTAAATTACTGGTTATTTTAAATTTCTGTATTTTTATTTTGTGTTTTGAGTTAGGATCTTGCTCTAGAGCCACACTGGCCTATGTGGTCCAGGCTGGCCTCAGACTTACAGCAATCTTCCTACTTCAGACCTGCAACAGGAGGGTCTATGATGGATGGCTTCAATTTTTGGCTTTCAAAAGGTGACTGCCAAGATAGGCACTGGGATGTACACCTATAATTCCAGGACTCGGGAGACAGGAGGATCAGGAATGTAGGGCCAACTTCAGTAACACAGGGTGTTCCGGGCCACCCTAGGCTCCAGAAGACCCTGTCTTATGAGCAAAAATAAGTAAAAGGGACCTGAACCCGGGTCCTCTGGAAGAACAGCAAGCCCCCTTAACTTCTGAGCCAGCTCTCCAGTGCTTTGAGACAGGGTCTCACTGCTGCCCGTGCTACCTTTGAACTTTGAACTAACAGAGTTCTCTTGCCTCTGCCTCCCAAATGCTGGGGTTAAAGTCACGCTTCATCATGCCTAGCTCTTAATTTCTTGACTAGAAAAATGGAATGAAGAGTTTCCTCACCCCAACCCCCCTTTTTTGAGTTAGGTCTTATATAACCTTGAATTCACTCTTCCAGAGAACTGAATACACAATGGGAGGCTCACCAACATCTTCCAGCACACACACACACAAACACAAGTATGTGTACACACAGAGAAATTTACATTTTTTTTTTTTTTTTTTTTTTTTTTTACAGAAGAGGGTTTGGGTTCCAGGGCAGCCAGGGCTACACAGAGAAACTTTGTCTTGAAAAACAAAAACAAAGAAAAAGAAAAAAGAAGAGGAGGAGGTGGGGCGCTGACTCAGTAGGTAAGAGTGGCCACACAGCAAGCTTCAAGTTCAGTGAGCGATCTTGTCTCAAGGAAAGCCACAGAGAAAGATGGAGAAGAGCACCAACATCCTGCTCCGGCCTCCTCAAGTGGATGTGGACCTACAAACTCACATGCCCACACCCGTGAGAGAGGAGGGTGACTAGCAGGAAGAGGGGAGCGGGAGTAGCAGCGGCAGTGGCAGCGGCAGCAGGAGCAAACTCTTTCAAAGACTGAGAGGTGAGAGCTCCCACGTGGCCCAAACCTCACCGCCATCCACACTTGCTAACATTACTATCAGGCCTTGGCACGGACAGTGGACATTAAATTTTACTGTCCTGCAGAGTCCCTGAGTTTTGACAAATGCATAACTGGTATTACTACTGCAATGTCATAGAGTATAGTTTTATGCTTCTCCAAATCCACCTTGACCCCACCTCCTTTAAACAGCCCCACCTATAGTTCCTGAAAGAGAACCCCATGGACCTAATTCCTTTGGTACTTGGTCCTCTCCTAACCCAAACAACCTCCATCAGTTTATCTGTCTTTATCTGTCTTTTTTCTCCCTGCCCTAAAACAATGTATTAAGCCATGGCAATAAAATACACTATACAGAAGAGAAGAGCTGCTGAGAGAACTGGATCCAAGAGATATACCAGAAGTTTGCAAGTGCTGAAGCCTATCAGTCATTATTACAGTAAAGATGTTTGTTTGTTTGTAGACAGTCTCACTGTAGCCCTGGCTGTCTTGGAACACACTAGGTAAACTGAGCTGGCCCCACAGAGACCAGCTTGCCACTGCTTCCTGAGTGCTGGTACTAAAAGCCTGTGCTATCAAGCCCAGTCAACACAGGTATTTTCCTTCATTCACTTATTTAAATGTTTAGTTGCGTGTGTGTGTGTGTGTGTGTGTGTTCACTCAGGTACTAAGGCAGGCACACATCATAGAACAACCTGCAAGAGTTGGTTCTCTCCTTCTACCAAATCCCAGAGCCTACCAAGTGGGCTCCGGGATTTGAACTCAGGTCATCAGGCTTGGTGGCAGGTGCTCTACCTACCCTACCTCTTTGACTGTTTTTTTACCTTTTTTTTTTTTTTTTTTTTTTTGAGACAGGGTCTCTTACATAGCTCTGGCAGACCAGGAGCTCATTAACATAGACCACCAGGGTGGCATCTAACTCAGAGATCTGCCTACTGTGACGAAAGGCAAGATCCACCATACCCTGTACATCCCTGGCCCTTTTCTAAGACAACTGACTTTTTCAATTATTCCTTAACACCTAGTCTTGAGACTGGCAAGAAAAGGTTTACAGTATAGTATCAAGATCATGATACTATGTCATAATAACAAGACATGTCTAGAAAAAGCAAAAAAGTAAAAAATAAAATAAATTAAAATAACCTAAGCTAGGTGTGGGGGTGCATGCCTTTGATCCCAGAGACAAGAGAATCTCTGATCTCTGTGAACTGAAGGCTAGCCTGATATATAAGGTTCCAGGACAGCTAGAGCTGTTATACAGAGAAACCCTGTCTTAAGAAGGAAAAAAAGAGAGAAAGAAAAAAGAAAGAAAGAAAGAAAGAGGAAAAGAAAAAAAGGAAAGATGAAATGAAATGAAAATGACAATAAATAAAAACACCAACAACCAATGGACCAAAAGCTTTGCATGAAGCAAACAGAATTCGGTCCTGAAAGAAAATGTGGCTCACTGGTACAGTTTATAATAACCATGAGAGAAGTCACAGAACTCTGTTGTCTGTATTCAGCTCTGCTCCTACTGAGAGTTTCTGCTCTTCTCTAAGCACCAAAATGTTGAGGTAAAAGCTCAACATTATTTTAGTACTTTTGTTCAAAGTCTTCTCTGGCCTAAATAACAAGATTCACATTAGTGATTCTCAAACTGCACTATGAATGCCAACAAAATGAATGGACAAAGCCCAAAGGCCACAAACTGAAACTGCAGGAAACATCTGTCAAATATATGCAAATGCAGCACGATGTACTCCATTTTTTCTTAAGGGTCTTTTTGTTGTTGCTCTATAGTATTTTAAAACCTGCTCTATCTTTAAATCATCATGGCTCCGTTTAACCTGTGGCTTCACAAACTTCTGGGCACCCCCACACAATCTCTTCAAAGCAGGGTTGGGCTCAATTAGTTTCATACAATTTCAGTATCAACTTATCTTGGAAGAAAAGCAGAAATTCAACTTCAACTTCCTGGAAAATGTTGTAAGGGTTTGGGCAATCGTCAATGAAGCAACAAGGGCAAAGGGAAATCTAGTATCTAAAGAAAAGAGGCACAGAAAATAGCCACTCTGGTACTGGTACCTTAGTCAAATCCACAATATACCAAGTTATAAAACAGGCAGGAGCCAACAACCTCTCATTGGCAGGGCCTGGGGTTTTGCTTTCAATTGTCCCTTCTGCACCTTCTATGCCGTCTAGAATCAACTATAACAGCAGGTAACACTTACGGAGAATCCAGTATATACAGGTATAACAGCAGGTAACACTTATGGAGAACCCAGTATATACAGGTGTAACAGCACGTAACATGGAGAACCCGGTATATACAGGTGTAACAGCACGTAACATGGAGAACCCGGTATACACAGGTATAACAGCAGGTAACACAACAGGAAAACTCTCTCAATGGGGACTACAGATGCAGCTCAGTAGAAGGGTGCTTGTCTAGCATGTATTATGCCTTGGGTTCTATCCCAAGCCTCTCAAAAACGCATGCCTGTAATCTCAACACATCAGAAATTCAAGGCCAGCCTTAGCTACATAGTAAGTTTGAGGCTAGTCTAGGGAACATGTGATCTTCTCTCTAACAGCAATCAAAATCCCTGAATAAGCTATGAAAATGACCTATAAAATCCCTTAATATCAGGCAGAGCACAGTGGCAGATGCCCATAATCAGAGCACTTGGGAGGTAGAGGCAGGTGGACCTTTGTGAGTTTGAGGCCATCCTGGTCTACAAAGCCAGTCCAGGACAGCCAGAGCTTGTTACACAGAGAAACCCTATCTGGAAAAAGAAGAAACAATCCCGCCACTCCCCCCCCCCAAAAAAAAACCTTAATATCTCATTAAACACACAGAAAACTGCACCCCAAAGATCTCAAGTTAACCTGTCCAAAGTCTCATGGGCAAAAAATGGTAAACCAAGAAATTCCAACTCAGCTCCATCCAGCTGCGTTAACAGTCTGCATTTGTAAGTGTTGAAACAGCACGAAACAGGCAGAGGCAGATGGCAAAAGCAGAGGCAGGTCCATCTCTGAGTACAGAGTGAGTGCCAAGAGAGCCAAGGCTACAGAGAAACCCTCTCTGGAAAACACAACAAAAGAAAACAAAAAGAAAAGAAGACAGAGTAAATGAGCACACAAACAATGGGGGGAGGGGAGGAAATAAGTTAAGCCCCAGGACTGATGCTCCTTACAGTGCAGTTTGTTGCTCCGGCTGTTGAGTGGCTCAGGTCCATTCACATCTTTGCTCTTTTCGTTATCCTCAATGGGTCGGAAATGAGCCAAAGTTCTCATGAATCCTCGGAAGTTTACCTGGTCCTCCCTGATTAGGAAATACAACAGAACACCATGTCAATGAGAGTGAAGTCTTCTGTTTGTATGTTTTGTCTTCTGCAGTGTTTAGGGATCAAGCTCTAGCTCTTCCATCAGCTAAACTGCCACTAAACCCATACTGATTCACGGTGATTGTTTCTTACGGAGAAGAAATGGTCAACACTTTGAGCCTGTGTAGTCCGTTTAACAAGCTTTCTTTCCATATACATGCATAATACTTTAGGGCTTAATGCAGTATCTCCATCTAAAAAGTCTCACCTCAACTGTGTGAAGTGGTATATTATTCTCATTTATTAAATGATTAGGCTGAAAGAAAGAAAACACATAACTATAGTCAGTTATCAACTGAATTTCCTTATCTCTTTCTAAAAACTGGACTTTTTTTCTCTAAGACAGGGTTTCTCTGTGTAGCCCCGGCTGTCCTGGACTCCCCTCTGTAGACCAGGCTGGCCTCGAACTCACAGAGAGCCACCTGCCTCTGCCTCCTTGAATGTAGGGATCACAGGCGTGCGCCACTACACCACTGCTAGCAAAAAATGAATTTAAAATACGGCCAGCACCACACATGAAAGCCAGTGCTTAAACTCTCTTTGCACTGAATTCTGGAACAACCAACATGTTAGTCTTCCAAACCACAATAAGGTATGCCAAGAGGTATTTTAAATTTGAAGCACATCCTAGAAAATCTTTCTTGTTTATTTGCTGTTCTGAGACAGAGTCTGACTCTGTGGCCAGCCTGGCTTTGAATTCACAGCAGTCAGGTTTTGGCTTTTCAAGTCCGAGGGAACAGGTATTAGCCACCAGGCCCAGTAACTTCGCTTTCCTCTCTGTCTTCCTTTTACGCTGGGGGATAAACAAAGGGCTTCACCAGTATTAGGCAAGCACTTTACCACTGAGTTATATAGAGCCAGCCCTATGGTTTTCTTTCTTTTTATTTATTTATTTATTTCAAATCTTACGGGTATAGGTGTTTTTGTAGACCACTTGCATGCCTTTAGACTGTGGAGGTCAGAAGAGGGCTATATAAGCCTCTGTCTAAAAAATAAAAAAAAAAAAAAAAAAAAGTTTGGGGGTGGACATGATGGCAGCACTAGGGAGATAGAGTTAGGCAGATCTGTTCAAGTTCAAGGCCAGTGAACACATGTCTCAAAAAAAAAAAAAAAAAAAAAAAAAGCAATTTCAGACTGAGGATGTAGCTCAGGCAATAGAATGCTCTTCTATCGCGCCTTGGGCTGAACTTCAACACTACATTAACTGGTCATAGCAGTGTGCACCGACAGCTCCCTCCAGTCAGTAAGTGGAGAGAGGAAGGTGGGAGACACGGGGTAGCCGATACTAACACGCCTCTGCAGGTAAAGGCATTTGCTGCCAAGCCTGGTAACTGAGCTGGATCCCGAGAACCCACATGGTGGAAAGAAAAGAACTGACCATGTATGGTGGCATGCCCGAAGCACACACACACACACACACACACACATGCAAGCACCTGCACACTGAGAATATAATAAAAAATAAAACAGCAACTAAAAGGAAGCAATGCAAAAATTGAACAAATGAATTAGTTCCAGGGTGACCCATGTGACTTGTTTACTTGTCAGCAGCAGGCGGCCTGCTTCCAGTTACTTACAAAAATCCTGCCAGGCATAGTGGTGCATGCCTTCAGTCTTAGCACTTAGGGACAGAGGCAAGTAGACCTCTATAAATTCAAGGCTAGCCTGGTCTACATAGTTCCAGGCCAGCCAAAGCTACGTAGTGTGAGACCCTGCATCACAAATAAGACAAAAGCCCAGTCTTAGCTGAGTAATACCAACATTTGGGAGGCATCAGGAGAATTCTGAATCTGAGTTCATTTTGTACTGCAAAAGAACCATGTCGCAAAATGAGACAGAGTTTAAAAAAGAAAACACAAAACCCTTCTGTCTGTTTGTGTGGATATGATGGGCAGTGTCTTAAGTGTCAGGTAGATAATACAGTTCAGAGACCTACTGATGGGAGCGATCAAAGAAAAGCTATCTCAAAAGGGTGACCTTTGCTTCTTTCATGTAGCTTCTATCATGGAGTATGACAGTATCTGAACCAAAATGTAAGCGATACCAAGTAAGACTTGAGTCATGTACCAGGGCAAAAATAATAATGATGATGATGATGATGATGATGATGTTATTAATAGTGTCTATGTAACAGAGAATGAAACACCTGTGTTCTACTATCAAATTTCAACCTCAAGAAAACAAATTGAAAACTCTTCCTCTTTAAGACAGAGGAGAAACAGAAGCCTGGGAGCCAAGTATCTGTATGTGATAAGAAGCAGAGGCACACGTGGCCGCAGGCCCAGGCCAGCAGGCAGCCTCAGTCTCAGCAACAGACTGGAGAAGGTGGCAGGAAATAACCAGCCAGGAAATATGGCTTTGCCTTTCAAAACAGACTTCCAGGGCTGGTGGGATGGCTCAGTGGGAAAAGGCTATTGCCAAGCCTGATGATCTGAGTCCGTTCCTCAGAATCCAAATGCTGCAAAGGAGAAATGATTCCTGCAAATTGTCCTCAAATTTACCTTTGCACAAAATAAATGTTTTGGGTTTTTTTTTTTTTCTTTTTTTTTTTTTAAAGAAGAAAGACTTCCACAAGCTGTTTTTCCAACTAATTGATGGTACCAAGGAGCTCTGAAAAAGAAGTTTGACAAAATGACTCTAGTGAATTTACTTTCCACTGTAAAGGGCTTGTGTATAAAGCACATCTGTGAAAGTTGTCCTCCTGACAGAGTGCAGTGCTCTGCAGGCTCTGAAAGCACAACTGACAGAGGGTCGTACACTGGGCAGCTTTGGCTGGCCTGGGCTATGTAGACCAGGCTAGCCTTGAATTTATAGAGATCTATCTGCTTCTGTCCCCACGTGCTGGGATTAAAGACACTGTATCTCGCAGGACTTTTTAGGTAACTCTGGGAAGCAGGCCACCTGATACAGATAGGATTTTCTTACGTAAGCATGTCACATGGGTCACCCTGAAGGAACTGGGTCTGATTTCCAACACCAACATCCGCAACCACCCACCCCTCCTGTTCCAGCAGGTCTCATGTTCTCCGATGGCAACATAGAGGTACACACCCAGAGACAAAAATTAGTAGAAGGAAAAAAAGTCAAGGTGGTTAGAACACAAGAGATAATCTACATATGAAAATTGGGACGCCCAATTTGATTCTGGGCAGCCATGACCTGAGATGGCGACTATCATCATTGTATTGTGCATTATCATTACACTAGCCATTAATGTAGGCTAGACAACAAAGGAAGGGATCAAAACTAAGGGCTGTCCAACGGCTGCCCTCACTCACCCCTCTGAGAAGAAGGCATTGATAATCCGGTCCCCCAGTGGGTTGATGGCAAGTTCTGGAATCCTCTGAAAATCTTCCCGGCTGCCAAGAGAATCACCTTAAACTAGAGATCACGGGCCTTTGGAATAAACTCTTTTAAAGCCAAAAGACTCTTGCCTCCTGGAAGTACTTTTGTGGCAAAGTAAACAAGAGTAATTAGATTCTCTACCAAATGTTTCTTGCACCAGCGCAGGTGTAAATGGAGCATGAATTAATTTTGCTATGTCCCTGTCCCAGTAAGCCCAGCAAACAGGTTATGTCAATAAACCAAACAATGAGCAAATACTACACTGTTCCTTAGTAAATGATTTCTTGAATATTACCATTTTGTAGTTATTAAGCTTGGTATTGATGTGAACAGCAAACAGATATGATCAACTACCACAGTACTTGAATGTCGGAGCAGGCAGTTAGAGGAGCCTGAAGACGCTTGCTTGAGAAGAGCTAAAACAACTATGAAATGCAAGAAATTCTTAAGAGATGTTTCCAGTTAAGAAAAGAGCTACAGCGCACAGTGGCCAGCCTGAGCTACGAGTCCTAGCACAAGCTGGATTATCAGAATGAGACCCTCTCATAGCTTTCCAAAAAACTAAGAGAAAAGGGAAATGAAGGAAGGAAGAGAAAGAGAGAAACAAAGAGGAAAGGGAAAGAATCCTTTCTGCAGTGAGAAGTGGGGCAGAGTTAACCTTGGCCATGTTAAGAGCAGCCAGCTTCATGTAACATGGAGGCTGCGATACCATCCACACACACATCCCGTGCTGCTCCAACTTGATACAGTATCGCTCTTTCCCGTGCCACGCTTTATCTGTCCCCTGTGGAACTGAGGAAACGGAACTAGACAAAGTACTTGCCCTTGCCACAACTAAAAGCAGAAAAGGTTTCAATCTAAGACTTTAAGTCAAATGTGTTTTTTGTAAAATCAATATTAATAAAGTTCCCCACACTACATTGTTTTTAAGATAGCAGCCTGATAGAGCACAGCCGCCCAGGCTGTCCTTGAGCTTGCTCTGTAGTGCAGGCCAGCCTGGGACACATGCTCTTTCTGCATCAGCCCCTGAGCTGGAGTCATTCTTGATTACGTAATAAGCTTAAGGGCAGCCAGGGACACAAGAGACCTGTCTCAAAGAACAAAATAAAGAACAACGAGCCGGTAACTTGGCTGTGTCAGTAAGAAGCTGAGTTCAGAGACCCAGCACTCATGTAAAAAAGCCAGATATGGCAGCGCCCGTCTGTGATCCCAGCACACGGGAGATGGACACAGGCATCCCACTGGCCAGTCAGCTTAGCAGAATTGGTAAGTTCTAAATGCATGGAGACCTTAAATCAAATATTAAGATTGGCTAGGCCAGGTAGCACATGCCTTAATCCCAGCACTAAGGAGGCAGAGGTAGGTGTATTTCTGAGTTAAAGGCCAGCCTGGTCTACATAGTGAGTTCCAGGACAGCCAGGGCTACATAATGAGAACCCTGTAAAAATAAAATAAATAAATAAAAAAGTGAAGAAGACACCCAATGTGGACCTATGAATTCTACACCCTCATATACACAAATACATATAAATTCATGCACATACACAGGTCCACACCTGGGGGGGGGGGCAGTAACAACAAAGTATACAAGAGATAAGTCATCAGATGGGACACTGGCCACGAAGCCCAGGTTTAGTCTCCTATGTCAACTTATTCTAGGTTCATCTGTTTTAGCTTAATGTCTGTAAGTGTTTTATCTATGTGTGTGTCTGCGTACCATTTGCATGTCTGGTACCCATGGAGGTCAGCAGAGAGCATTGGAGCCCGTGGAACTGGCGTTACAGATGGTTATGAGCCACTGAGTGAGTAGGTGCTGGGAATCGAACCCATGTACTCTTTAAGAGCAACATGTCCTCTTAGTTGATGAGCCAACTTTTTCAAGTTGTCAGCTGACCTGCGTATGAACACACTTGTGTACACACACAACAGTGCAAACACAGACAAAAACAAGAAATGAATATATAAACTCTATACGTGATTTTTTACTACAAAAATTATTGCAACGGATGTCATACTCAACCATATAGAATGTAGACAGACAGTACTGCATCAAAAAATTTTTAAATTATTTCCTGTGCATGGGTGTTTACCTGCATGTATGTCTGTGTATCGTGTGTGTATCTAGTGCCTGAGGAGGCCAGAAGACAGCAGATCCCCTGGAACTGGAGTTAGTAGATGGTGGAGTTGCCCTGTGGGTTCTGGGAATGGAGCCTGGATCTTCCTGAAGTGTAGTCAGTGCTCCTAACCACTGAGCCACTTTTCCAGCACCCCCACCTTCTTTTCTTGTGTGTGTGTAGGTCTCCCGATGTAGCCCTGGCTGACCTCGAACCCACAGGTGTGAGCCACCACACCCCAGATTAAAATACATACTCTTAACTGCTGAGCCATTTCCCTACCCCCTTCTAGTTTTTCAAGGACAGGGTCTCATATGATTCAGGCTGTCCTCAGTCAGACTCGCTAACTAGCTACGTTAAACTCTACATCCTCCTCCCCCTTACCTACTAAATGCCACGATTACAGCATGCTACACGATAGTAGGCAGACTGTTGTTCTTATGACACGAGGTCATGCCCTGATGATCTCAAAATTCGAACCTTCCTGCCACATCCTCCGGAATGATGGGATTAAAATACCATGCGTGGATCGAATTATGCTTTAAAAAAAAAAAAAAAGCAACAGCATGTATTCCTCTATTGGTGCCTGTGCGTCTGTAAGCGGGTACTAAGCGCAAAACTCAGAGACAACTTACAGCAGTCGGCTCTCTCCTTCCACCACGTGTCCCAGGAATCAAACTCAGCCTGGTGGTGAAAGGGCGAGCACCTTACCTACTGAAACATTTCACTGGCCCAAAACAAAACTATTTTTAAAAGAAAAGATAACATGTAGGCCAGGCTGGCTCCACCTAACATGTGCTGGGGTCACTGTGCCCCACAAAATCAAGTTTTCAATTATTTTTTTCTTTTAATATGCATTGATTGCTTACCTGCGTGTGTGTCTGTGAGGGTACCAGATCCTCTGGAATTGGAGTTACAATCCCCATCACTGTTGTGATAGGAAGTTAGGAGACATACTCCCAAGTACATGACAAATGTTAGTATGGGGGGGGTGAGCTGCATAGATGGCCCAGCAGTTAAGAGCACTTACTGCTCTTGCAGAGTGCGCTCAATCCCCAGCACCAACATGGCAGCGCAAAACTGGTTCAGGAGATAAAGTGCTCTCCACCTGGACTTCTGATGCCAGTTCAGTCCTCGGAACCCAAACAGTAAAAAGAGAGAACTGACTCCAAGTTGGCCTGTGACTCTGCCCCTTCCAACGCCTACAACCCCCACACAATAAATAACTGTTAAAAAGAAATCCCAGAAACTTGACTGTATCTTATTCCTGACTCCAAGAAGTTTATTAACAGAACACAGAACACACATTCATCGACTCCAAGTGCTAATGATGACAGATTATTAAACATTCCTATCCCTGCTGTGGTTTAAACTTTACACGATCAATGAACTGAGCTAACTCATCTCCCCACATCTGGTAACAGGTAGAAACTGACCCAGTGCAGAGCTCTGACTGAGTGCAGAGCTCTGGATTTAATCTTCCTTGATCATTTAGGAAACTGATTTCTGTTATCAATGAATAAGCAAAAATAGCCATTTATAATCTATTAAGATGATAAAGATTCTAGGGTCTGGATTGTTTAATTCAGCAAAAAAAAAAAAAATTACATAATTTGTTCTATAATACAAAGTCTATCTGTTCATCAAAATGTAGTACATCTTGTCTAACAAAAGGGTAAAAAACAATCTTAGAAGCCAGGTGTGGTGGCACATGCTTTTAATCCCAGCACTCAGGAGGCAGAGGCAGGCAGGTCTCTGAGTTCAAGGCCAGCCTGGTCTACAAATAGAGTACCACGATAGCCAGTGCTACATAGAGAAACCCTGTCTCAAAACAAACAAACAAACAAAAAGGAAATAATCCTCAGGCTGGAGAGGCGGCTCAGCGATTAACGGCACGGACTGTTCTTCCAGAGACCCAGGTCCACTTCCCAGCACCCACATGGCAGCTCACAGCTGCCTGTAACTCCAGTGCCAGGGCTTCTAACACCCTCATGCAGACAAAACACTAATGAACATACTGTACAACCTAGCCAGAATCAGTTCAGACTCAATTACGGGCCCTAAACGTGGACTTTCAATGTCATAAAGACCTAAGTCTTTCAATACCAGCAGAGACACTGTGGTCAAAATGGTCCTTGTTCTCCAAATGCAGGACACCTAGCACCTACTCTTGGAATAAAGGCAGCTGCTGGGGAGTGCCTGGCCTGGGGAAAGAAGGAAAGGATGTGCTCACCTGAGAGTCCCGTTCTCCCCTTTGTCCAGGCTGGTGAAGCGGCTGTACAGGCGTGTGATCTGACTGTGGGAAACTAAAGAGCACAAAATTAGTCTCAACTGAAGAAGCAGACTGCATTCACACTATGCCCACAGCCTACCACATGCTCCAGTGTAGGGAAGATGGGGAACCATGCAACTCTTTCTAAAATGTCAAAACAGCCAATTTAAAAAAAACTAAAGAGTAGGAGGAGCTGGAAAGAAAACTAAATCAAAAACAATGAAAACTGGTTCTTAAAATGAAGTGTAGGCTTAATTAAGACCGTATCAGGTGCTTCTCGCCAAGATGGCGTCGAAAGCAGAGGAAGCCCCTGCCCCTCCCAAAGCCAAATCAAAGGCCTTGAAAGCTAAGAAGGCAGTGTGGAAAGGTGTCCACAGCCACCAAAAGAAGATCAGCACATCACCCACCTTCTAGTTGCCCAACCCTGCAGCCCTGGAGGCAGCCCAAATACCCTTGAAGGAGTGTACCCAGGAGAAACAAGCTTGACCACTATGCCATCCTCAAAGTCCCTCTGACCACCGAGTCAGCCATGAAGAAAATAGAGGACAACACATTTGTGTTCACTGTGGATGTGAAGGCTAACAAGCACCAGATAAAACAGGCCATGAAGAAACTCTATGACATTGATGTGGCCAAAGTCAATACCCTTACAAGGCCTGACAGAGAGAAGGTGTATGTTTGGTTGGCTCCTGATTATGATGCTCTGGACGTTGCCAACAAGAATGGGATCATCTAAACTGAATCGGCTAATTCTAAATACATACTTTTTCCACCATTAAAAAAAAGGACGTATCAGGCTAGGAATGTAGCTCAGTGGTAGAGTTCTGCTTAACATGCATGAAGACTTGGGTTTATCTCCAACACACACTCACACAGATACATACACACACTCACACACATAGACATACACACACTTAGTATTTAGGCAGCCTACTTCTGGGTTGCCTAGCAACCTATGATGTCATCATGTGTGGTCTGCCAGGTAGTCACACCAGGCAGGAGTGGTTCGGTTGCTCCATAAAAAGACCACCCTGCCTCTCTCTCTTCTTTCCTCCCTCTCTCCCTCCGTTCCCTTCTCTTGCTCTTCCCCCTCTTTCTGTTGGTGCACCCCTCCCCCAACGTCTCTCTCTCCATCTCCATCCAATAAACCTCTTTCATGATACCTGCTCCTGTTGTCTGCGTGGCATCATTTTTATATAAATACTAACACACACTACAAATGACATAAAGTTAAAGGAGAAAAAAAAAAAAAAACCAACTCAAACTTACTAATTAGTATGGCTCTTTACACTGGAATTTCTAAGCAGGTAACAGCGTCCATCTAAATATCGGGGCACGTCAAGGCCTATCAAACAATTCTGTTTCTAATGTCCAGGTGACAGACCACTACAACCTGGAATCAACGTGTCTGATGGAACAAAGTGGCCATTCTGTGACCAGATGGCTCCTCATTTGGGGTAGCCTCCATAAACCCCAGCCCAAGCTGACAGCTAAAAGCAGTTTCTAATTGCAGGGGGATGCTACAAGCCTGAAAGTGCATTTCTGGGAAACAGTTTTGTCTCCTGGAAGATTGGAGGCAAGGGGAAAAAAAAATCGAGTGACCACAGGAGAAAAAAAAAAAAAAAAAAGACTCCAGCCCCAAAGCAGGTAACAAGTTCAGAATTTATCTCGGCGGCACCTGTGAAGCATGAAGGGTTAACGGAAGTTTGGTTCTGGTGGTTGTCCTCCCCAGGCCACAAGCCTTGCTGTAGGAGGGACAGTGAAACAAGGTAAACACAGCAGGAGGTGAAGCAGGAGGTGAAGCAGGAGGTAGACGGCAGGCAGAGAGGGCATACCAGGGCAGCTGTTATCTTTTCGGCATTAGCTTCATCCTTGAAGGGGCACTCTAATAACTATGGGGTGCAGAGAACAGGAGGAGGCACAACCGCTCCCATCCAGGCACAACAAGCGGGGGTCGCACTGCTAAAGGCCACAGGTGGGGACTCGGGATGCCAGCCAGGCAGGTTTGAGCAGCTCTTTGTAAAGGATACACACTTATGAAGGCCAGGTAGACTGATTCTGATTCCATTCATGGCACCACACAGGGTAAGTTAATGGGTCTGTAAGGAGGTCAGTGATGGAAGGAAAATGCTTGGCAAAGTGCCTGAGTTGGGAAAGCACACCAAGTTAACTATTGTCATCACCTCATCACCCCTGCAAAGAGCCTGAGGCTTTTTTTTTTAGGAATCTGACCAATTTATCCCAGCCTGGCATCTGGCCTCAAAAGCTACTCTTACAGCTGGGCAGGGCAACAAACGTCGGTAATCCTAGCACTCAGCAGGCAGACGGGGGGGCGGTTCTCTGTGAGTTCGAAGCCAGACTGGTCTACAAAGTGAGTCCAGGACAGCCAAGGCTACACAGAGAAACCCCGTCTCTTAAAAAAAAAAAAAAAAAAAAAGCCACTCGTGATAAAATTCCTTTGTTAAGCAAAATTAAGTCAGTTAAAGAATAACTACATTTCCCAAAAAGTTTTGAAATCTGTTTTTACCATCTCAACATTCTTTTCATTTCTTCAATATACCATCTAGTATCATTCATTTGTGTAGTTTGGGTCCAATAGCTTAATTTTCTCTTTTTAATTTTTAAAACTAATTTATTTTTATTTTATGTACATGGGTGTTTTGCCTGCATGTTTGTCTGTATGGGAGTGTTGTATTGAAACAGGAATTACAGACAGTTGTGAGCTGCCATGGGGTTGCTGGGACTTGAACTCAGGTCTATTTGGAAGAGCAGCCAGTGCTCTTAACCACTGAGCCATCTCTCCAGCCCCACTAATAGCTCAGTTTTCAATTAGTAATTCATATTTTCATATTGGTGGAGTATATTATGCTTCTGTGTCTGTGTAAGTGGCCATTTTCTATCTTAATAGACTGTGAATTCGGTCTCAAAGGAAGCTGTAGTCTACTCTGCTGATGAGAAATAATTATTTTCTACTCAAAGACTGAAAAGACCCTGCTACCCTCGAGTTGAGCCCTCTCTATCATTCCTGCCTTTTGTTCAGGACAGGAAGGCAGTTCAAGCACATGCTAAGCAAGGTGGACTGGCAGCTAGAAGCATGGAAAGTTAGAGCTCTAGGATGAGCAGAGTTACTTTGTCGTCGCCTTCATCCTCTCCTAATGGAGAAAACCGCCTGGGTTAAAGTGCACAGCTGCAGGCACCAGCAGCCCCAGGGACACGCCGCCCAGCTGAGCCTGCATGCCCGGCCATTTCTTTTAATGCTTCGTCCCCTGACATTTTCCCAACAGAAGGACTTCAGGATCTAACCCATTCTCCTGAGAACAAGCGGAGACTACCAGGTCGTAGCGGCACATACCACCTTTAATCCCAGCACCCAGGAGGCAGAGGCGGGCAGGTCGCTGAGTTCAAGGCCAGCCTGGTCTGCAGAGTGAGTTATAGGACAACCAGGGTTACATAGTAAGACCCTGTCCCTGTTCTCTGCTCCTAAAACACACAAAAAAATCAAGGGCAAAGGTGGAGCTCAACGGTACACCCTCTCTAAGCATATAGGCAAAACTGTAGGTTCAAGCCCTAGCACCAAAGTAAATAAGTAAATTAATGAGAGAAAATAGATATGGAAAGAAAACACAACAAAACTGTTAACAACATACGTATTAAATAGGACCAAGTTTCAGTGCTCATTTACTACCAACTTTTCTGTATGTTACTCTTGTTTTTGTTTGTTTGTTTGTTTGTTTGTGTGTGTGGTTGGTGCTCCCACTGTTTCTTGTTGTTGTTTGAGACTGTATTTTTTTATTTTAAGAGCATCTTCCCAGAATGTATATATGTATGTATGTGTAGCACATGTGTCCTTTGTGCCAAAAGAGGCCAAAGGAGGAAGTTACAGGTAACAGTAGCTGAGGTGTGGCTGCGGAGAACCAAACCTGGGCCCTCTGTAAGCGCAGCAAGTACTCTAAACTGCTGAGCCATCTCTCCAGCCCCTTTTTGTTTTAAAAATAGTTATGTGTGTATATACGCACATGTGTGCTCATGTGTTTAAGCCACAGCCCATGTAAGGTCAAAGGGCAACTTGCCAGAGTCAATTCCCTTTCCACCATGTGGGTCCTGGTAGTCAAACTCAAGCCAGCAGGTTTGATGGTAAGCACCTTTACCCAGGGAGCCATCTAGTCAGCAAAAGACAGCATCTTGGGCTGGAGAGATGGCTCAGTGGTTAAGAGTACTGTCGGCTCTTCCAAGGGACCCAGGTTCAACTCCCAGCCCCCACATGGTAGCTCACAACTGTCCATAAGCAGTTCCAGGTGGTCTGACACCCTCACACCAATGCACATAAAATAAAAATTAAATACATTATTAAAAAAAAAAAAGACAGTATCTTGCTACACAGTCTAGTCTGGTCTTGAATTCAGAATCCTCTGGTCTTAGCCCCTTCTAATGCTGGGGTTATAGGGATAAAATAAGCTTCCACATACAGATCTGGCATGAAAATCTAATCTCCTGAATCTGATATATTCAGGTCAAAGTTTGCTGTTTACTACATATAACCTAAGGTATCTGCTCCTCTCTGCTCCTGCTCTTCCAAAATAGTGTCTACTACATGTAACACACATATTGCTGTTTTGTAGCACAATGTATTTCTACTTAAACTCTGACCACTTGGCTTATATATCTGCAGCTGCTTCTGGGGTCAGTGAATTTCTATGTAAACTTCAAGCAGTCTACACTTTGAACCTCCTTCCTCATTCATAAGGATCTATCCATTCTCCTTATCCCTTTCTAGTAAGAAATGGGAACTCTGGGAGAAAACTAAAGATGCATAGAGCTTTATTTCAAGCCTACCAAAGATATTACCTCTGCATTTCCAACTCAGTAGGTGACAAGGCCCTCTGTCACCTCAGCAGGGCCCTCTGTACTCAGAGTCCCCAAAACTAGGGTATGACAAGGAGAGGCCAGGAAGGGGCCCCAGAAGGAGGCAGGAGCACCCAGAGGCTCAAATTTTCGAAAAAATTATTCTCAAGCAATTGCCTTTGTCAGGCTTGTACTCTGTTGGAACTAGAGAGAAGCCCACACCCTTTTTATCTTCACTACACCCTTTCAAACAAACAAAAAGTCACTGGTCTGTACAACTCGCTTCCTAAACCTGTCCAACACCCTGCCCATGACCACAGGACACACAGCAAAAGGCAGAGACTAATGAGAAGCCGATCTGCATTTACCACTGTTTAGCTGGCATGAACCTTTGCTCAAAGTTAAGGCAACCCTATTTAAGGCAAGCTGTTCCTGCGGTTAAGGGTACTAAGGGAAGAGTCATTAAAGAAATCCCTAAGACACCATGACCTCCCTCCCATTGTATCTTTTAGTCAAATGTGCTAACTTATAAAAAAGCTAAATATAGTAGGCATTTTATAACAACAAAGGTCAACAAAGTGTTTCCTTTCTTTCTTTCCTTCCTTTTTTTTTTTTTTTTTTAAGACAGGGTCTCACTGTGTAGCCCTAGTTGGCCTAGAGCATGGAGTTCCACCTGGCTTTATTTGTGAATCTGTGCATGTCAGTGAGAGTACCCTGGGAGGCCACAGGCATTAGATCCCCTAGAGCTGGAATTACAGGTGGTTGTGAACCACCTGCCCAATATGGGTACTAGGAACCAAACTGGAGTCCTCTTAACTGTGGAGCCATCTCTCTGGCCCCTAAAGTGTTTCTTAAACTCTGAGAAACCTCACCACGGTAGGTGGTGCATGCCTCATATCACAACACCCAGAAAGTTGAGGCAAGGGATTGCATTTCCTGAGCCAGCCTTAAAAACAAATTAAATAAAACAAAATCTGGGTATATCTTCTTTTAGTTTTTTCCTTTTGGTTTGTTTTCTTTTCTTTTTTTTTTTGAGATAGGGTTTCTCTGTGTGTAGCCTTGGCTTTGTAGACCAGGCTGGCCTTGAACTCACAGAGGTAAGCCTGCCTCTACCTCTCAAGTGCTGGGATTAAAGGCGTGCACCACCACTGCTGGGCTAGTTTTACTTTCTCAGGATTGACAAAATGTTAGTATTTGATTCCTAAGGCACACTGAAAATAAGCAATGTATAAAATGCTACCACCTCTAGTTATACAGCCATAGACAGGACCTAAATGGTTTTTCTATCTAGCACATTCAAAGGTGATTGTTATCTATGGTTCAAAATGATCATAGATGGGCCTGTGAGGCTGTCAGCAAGTAAGGTGCCTGCCTCCCAAGCATGACAACCTCAATCTAGGCCCTACAATCAAAGGAGAACAGAGACAACACCACGAGGTTCTCTTTTAACCTCTGCACGAAGGGGCAGGTTTGCCTTCCCCACAGCCCCTATTTAAAAACCCCGGGGAACTGGGCATGGTGGCACACACCCTTAATCCCTGTGCTCAGGAGACAGAGGCAGGCAGATCTCTGACTCTGAGGCCAGCCTGGTCTGCATAACAAACTCCAAGATGGTCAAATTACATAGAATTTGAGACCTTGTCTCAAAAAGCAAAAGAAAAGAAAACCCCTGAAAATTAAATATCAATAGCTAGCAACTATACAACATACCAGCACCAGTTAAAAGAACTTTTTTTCATTTATCAGGCTAAGGATTCTAAAATGTAAAGCGCATGGTGGTGCACGACTTTAGTGCCAGCACTCAGGAGACAGAGGCAGATGGAGCTCTGTGAGTTCAAGGCCAACCTGGTCTTCAAAGTGAGTCCAGGACAGCCAGGGAAACCCTGTAAGCCTGTCAAAGGTGGGGGGTGGGGGATGAAACAAATCTCTCCTGATGGGTGCTAACTAAATAAACTGATTGTTCAATCCCTTGGGTAGAGGAATGACTTTGTAGCCAACCGCTTTGTAGCCGCTGCTTAAAACCACTGAAACGCCCTAGGTTAATTTATCCAAAATGAATCCATTTATGCATCAAGACCTGATTCCTGTACCCCACAAAGACAACTCAAAGGCTCTCTTTCTTAAATTCTGAAGGTGGGCGCTGCATGATTTCAGCTTCCTTCTGTCCTGATGCTAAAACTCTTTGGTTAATCTCCCCAGCCAGGTTGTGGGTGTCTCATGTGTCTCATTACCATCTGCTCTGAACAGCTAGCAAATTAAACAGACACTGCAAAAATACCGTATTTGTTTCATTAGGTTTTCCCAATCAATATATATACACTGGTTTTGATGGCAACCTTTCTCATACTTGAATCACCCTTGAGTAACCAGGATAATAGTTCTTTCATGACTACTTAGATTTGTCCATGAATCACAAGGTAAAACCCAGTCCTACAGCCAGGACTAATGAAAAGAAACTAATGACATCACTGTTCCATTCATTCTGAAGCAAAAACAGCCTTCCCCCAGTTGAGCATCATACTGCATTGAAGAGGCTGAGGCAGGAGAATTGTTCAAAACCTATGAGTTATGGAGTAACTCTTTTGGTTTTTTGTGTGTTGTGTTTTGTTTCATTTTTCAAGACAGTTTCCCTGTGTCACCCCAATTATCCTGGAGCTTGTTGTGCAGACCAGGCTGGCTTGGAACACAAATGAAATAGACCTGCTTCTGCCTCCTGAGTGCTGGGATTAAAGGTGTGTGCTGCCAGATCCAGTTTATAGTTTATGTAGTAAATTTTATTTGGTTTTCCCAGACAGGGTTTCTTTGTATAGCCACAGCTGTCCTGGAACTCCCTCTATAGACCAGGCGTGGCCTTGAACTCACAGATCCACCTGCCTCTCCCTCCTGAGTGCTGGGATCAAAGGCCTGCGCCACCACCGCCCAGCCTATGCAGTGAATTCTAAGCAAGTCTGGGCTATAAAACTCGGTAAGACCTTGTATCAAAAATCAAATGAAAATAAAACAATAGCTTGTCCTGTGCTCACTAATCTTCCTCATGATGTAGCGCAGATACTTTGATTTGGATGTCACCCCAGATGTAAAGAAGTCATTATATTTACAAGTGTGGGTCAGAGGTAAATGCTTGCCAAGTCCAACTGCCTGTATTTCTACTCATGGAATCAAAGTCACGAAATGTCCATAATGGAGAGGGGCTAAGCAAAAGCTTTAAAAAAGTGAAGAATTTTTCTGTCGTTCATTCAAAATTGTGAAAAGGATCACCCTGGTTAAGTACACAGGTCAGCACGGCTAAAGGTCTTGGCAAAGCTTATCAGCCATGAGTTGGTACGGGATGGCAAAGGAAGCAAAGCAACCTGATAGGAGTGGAGGCCAGATAACACCTCTTCCAACTTGCACACTCTACAAAGTTTAACTTGTCAGACAGCCAGGACTTTTCATTTCTCCAAGGGCTCCGTCCCTGGGGACTTCTGCAGCTTCCTGGTACAGCTTAGTACTATTTGCCATTGTGTTATTTGCTCACATTGTCATCAAAGACGCAGGTATCACGAAGACACAGCTTACAAAACGAGCGTTACAAAGGATCCCTGAGAAAGCACTGTAGCAATACAATTGTATCATGCATCATCAAGGGCTTTTCAAAGGTATGCTTGTGTTTTCTGTGCTTCTGAACTCCCAAAACCCTATGGTTCCTCTGTTTAGGTTAACAAGAAAGAATACTGGAGTATACCCTTAACACAAAATATCTGTTCCTAGTACAAATTCACAGATTTCGGAGTACATGCCGTTTCAAAACCGAATGCATCAAGTACAGCAACACAGAAGAAATCAACATATATGAAAACAGGACAAGTATCTTCGACGTGTCTTTAAAACCTTGGTCACTATACTCGTGCTTTTTCTCCAACAGTTCGATTAAAAAGCCTCACTTGGGTTTTCGGACTCCTGATTGCTTAGAGGTCTCCCGTCCCTGGTCACAAGCCTTACTACACGATTTTCTTTTCTCAATTTACTTTTCCCTGTGTGTGATTTTTGGTATTTTTAGGTCCTTGCTTAGAAAACTCATTGGGATGTATAACGTTTTCTCCAGGAACCATTCAGGTTTCCTGGATTTGCTTCTGCTTTAGCTCCTGTTCAGGACGCTCCTGTTCAGGACACCCCTGTAAGAGGAACCATAAGGGTAGAAAATGCGCGGACTTTCGCGGGCAAGACTGGAGTGGTGGTGGTGTCGGCTCCGCTGCTGGCTCGAGATCCCAGGCTTTGAAGGCGAGACAGCACCAGGAGAGCCACGTCCCGGCTCCGGGAAGATACAGATGAACGTACAGGTACCCTAACCTTCGGCGACCCAAAGCAGCAGAGGCTGCACGGGATCCCTCCCCACAGAGCCACCGCACCCCAGATCAAGACCTCAGCCGCCACCGCGGAGAACCGAGGCCAGCCGGGAGGCGCCGGGCCGCCCTCCCGCCTCCAACCCGAACTCACAGCCGGTCTCCTTCTTGATCTCCTCGAGCTCCTCGTCCCGCAGTAACGTGGAGGCCCGAGACCCCATCACCGTGGACGGAGCTCCTACGGGAGCGGCGGCGCCAGAAGCAACGGCGGCGAGACCGGAGGCGGTGGGGAAGGGCCAGGGGTCAAGAAGGGAGAGGGCACTGTTTCTCCTGCGGCCCCGGGGAGGGAGAGCAGGGGTGGCGCGCGGGGGAGGGCGGCCCGACACCAGCCAATCGCCGCAGAGGCCGCGCCCTGCGCAGGCGCCAACGTCAAAGCCCGGCGCTCCGGCCCGCAATGAATCAGCCCGGCGGCTGCGGGAATCCAAGGCGGACAGACCCCGCCCCCGGCCCCACGGCCGCCGCCGGCCTTAAAGCGGCGATGCCACCGTGGCGCTAGCGACCTGCGCTTAAAAGGGCAGCGCCGCCAAGCAACCGCCTTCAGACTAGTCAGGGCGCACACCCCACCGAGGGGCCGGCAGGCTGATCACCGGACTCCCCACGCCGGCAAGCCCGCCCGACAGGTGACAGGACTCGAGAGGAACAAAACCGATCAAAGGAGGGGGGGGGGGGGAAACCCGGGGGTGGATGCCCAGAGACGGGCAGGTTCACTCCGCCCGGGCAGGCTGTCCTGCTGCCTGGCTCGCCGCTCTCTCTCCCCCAACTCTCCCTCTTGTTTTTTGGTTTTTCGAGACAGGGAGTGGAGCCTTGGCTGGCCCGGCCTCGCCTTATAGACCAGGCTGGCCTCGAACTCACAGCGATTTGCCTGCCTCTGCCTCCCCGAGTGCTGGGATTTTAAGGATGTTGGTTGCGCCGCCTCTGCCCCGTCTCTCTTTTGATCTCCTTCCCGCCCTCCTTTTTCCCTCTCCTCCCCGTGGTCCTCCCACACTCGCTCCCTCGGCCACAAGAGTCGGGTGTTGGAAGCTGCCTGGGCCTCACGCCCATTGGCTGCATGTTTCCTGAGCTCCCCTCCCCGGCCGCAGGGGGCGCTGGGAGCCCACTCGAGGCCGCACGCCCATTGGCTGCATCTCTTCTGCGCTCCCCTCCCCGGCCGCAGGGGGCGCTGGGAGCCGACTCGAGGCCGCACGCCTATTGGCTGCATTTCTTCTGCGCTCCCCTCCTCTGCCGCAGGGGGCGCTGGGAGCTGTCTCGAGGCCGCACGCTGATTGGCTCCTCCGGAAAGAGGCAGGTCTTTCGCCCCGGGGACGGGCTTAGCCGGCTCCGCGGTTTCAGTAGCCGGCGCTGCGAGCTTTCGTGCAGGCGAGGCTGTGCCGCAATAACTCCCAGGTTTTCTGACAATAGTCTTTTCTTCAGTTCAAGGAAATCACTGAAATTAAGTTTCCCAAAGTTCTCTGCTGAGGGGCCAGAGAACCCTAAAGGTGAGGGAGAGGGAATACTTCGAGCAGGGGCGTTCGTATTTATTTACTTGAAATTTGTTGTTAAAAATAGGATTTTTTTATTTTTTTTCTTTCCGGGCGGTGGTGCTGCACGCCTCTAATCCCAGCACCCGGGAGGTAGAGGCAGGCGGATATCTGTGAGGCTAGCCTGGTCTACAAAGTGAGTTCGGACAGCCAGTGCTGTACAGAAAAACCCTGTATCCCTAAATAAATAAGTTGGGGTTTTTAAAGCGTGAGCCAGCACTTGTTAGGTGAAAGCAGAAAAGTTGCAAGTTGGGCAATATCGGGAAATCCTGTTTAAAGAGTTTTTGGGTTTGTTTTGCCGCTCCTGGATACCATACTTGTAATTCAGGAGGTGGAGGCCGGAGGATTTGGAGTTTCTGCTGCCGCATAGTGAGCACAAGGCCAGCCTGGGCCCGGAAAACCCTTTCTAGAAGGAGGGAAATGCTTTTCTTCCTTTTTTTCCAGAAGAGCTCGGGCTAGTCTCAGCCTCTTAAGTGGCTGCGGTTACAGACTTGAGCCTCCAGTGCAGGTCATGCATTTTGTTCTTTTCTCTTTTGTTTCGTTTGCGACAGGTTTTCTGTGGTAGCACTGGATGTCCCAGAACTCACTATGTAGGTCAGACTGGCCTCTAACTTAACAGAGGTCCACCTGCCTCTGCCTCCTGAGAGCGGGGGATTAAAGCCAGGTGCATTTAATTCTTGGTGCATTTTGTTGTTGTCGTCCGCTCTAATGAGGAAAAAGTTAAAAGCCACGTTAGTGTCCGCCCTCTCAAGTGAAGCAGTTGTTTTCCTGTGGGATCACCTGTCTTGCCCCTTCTCCCCTTTGTTTAAAATCAGCTTGAGACATAGAAGAAATTCTCATCACTATTAGTACCAAAATATCTTGGCACCTTTCTCAAATCCCCTTAGGCTACAACTTCAGAGTTACTTAAGGCATTTCAGCTCAGAGTCCAAGACTTCCCTGGCCACTGAATTTCTGGTCTGACTCAGTGGTTTTCCTAACTAACCCCTCTGTCTTAGCCCATTTGAGATCATGGTAATGTGATTGTATACTATGGTGATGGCAACGTTTGGAAACGCCAGTTTAAGAAGCCCATTAAGTGTAGTATGGAAACGTTGCTGTCAGACACATACACACTCCCTTTCTCTTTAAACCTGGACGTTCATCTCTTCATCCTGACCTCTTTTCCTTCCTAATTCTTGTAAAGATTTATTTATTCATTATTTATGCAATATTCTGCCTGCATGTTGCCTGTGCACCAGAAGAGGGTACCAGATCTCACTATAGATAGTTATGAACCGCCATGTGGTTGCTGGGAATTGAACTCAGGACCTTTGGAAAAACAGACAGTGCTCTTAACCTGTGAGCCATCTCTCCAGCCCTTCCTAATTTTTAATGTAAATTTTGATGGCTGTATCCAGTTAAACCCTTTCTGTTAGGCCTGGTACCTATAGTCACAGCACTGAGGAAGCAGAGGCAGGAGAATCTTTGCAAGTTCAAGGCAGAATGCTCTAGATAGGACATTCCAGGCCAGCCAGGGCTACTCAGAGAGACCCTAAGAACCAAAAACAGAGACAAGTTTCTTTGCTATGTGGGCTTTTTTTAATCTGATTTGTTTTATCCTTTAAAAATGGTGTTTGTGTGGGAGTGAGAGGTGTGTGTGCGTGCGTGCGTGCGTGGGTGTGCTTACCAGTGGAGGCTACAGGAGGGTATCAAATCCCTTAGAGCTGGAGTTGGAGGGGTTGTGAGCCACCGAGCGTGATGCGGGGTAACACCAGGCTTCCGTGTGTTCTCTAGGACAGAAAGCACCCTTAACTGCTGTGCAAGACTCTGGATTCAGTACTCAGCATCAGTAACATACACAGATAAAAGCACTTGGGAGCTGGGAAGGTTCCTCAGTGAGGACCCGAGTTCAGTTTCTATGTAGAAAGCTAGACGTAGCATATGTCTCTAATCGCAGCATCCAGAATGCAGAGGAAGGTCAGTCACTGAGTTCTACATCAGGCTGGTCTTTACAGCAATTTCTATTCTACAGCAAATTATAGCCAAGACTATACTGTAATACTTTATCAAGAAAATAAGTAAAAAGCCTTTATTTAGCTGCTATGAGAAATGAGGTATCAGGGCCAATTTTTAAATTAAAAATAATTTTTTTTTTCATACAGTGTGTTCTGATCACAGTTTCTCCTCCTTCATTTCCTACCAGATCTTCCCCATCTTTCCATACTTCCAACTCCGTCTCTTTTCTCTCTCTAGAAAGCAAACATACATGCATTTAGTCCCAGTGCTTGGGAGTCAGGTGGCTCTGTGAGATAGAGGCCAGGCTTGTATGCATAGTGATTTCCAGGGAAGCCAGAGCTACATAGTGAGACTCTGTCTGGAAAAAAGGAAAAAAAAAAAAAAAAAAAGCAATTAAACCAGAATAAAACAAAAGAAACAAAAAGCATGAGAAACACACAAATAAAATCCATACAAACACAAAATTGGGGCTGGAGAGATGGCTTTGGGGTTAAGAGCACTAGCTGCTCTTCCGAAGGTCCCGAGCTCAATTCCCAGCAACCACATATATGGTGGTTCACAACCATCTATAATGAGATCAGATACCCTCTTCTCCATGGTACATGGAGGCACAACACTGTATACATAATCTTAAAAACACACACAAAATTGGAAACTAATATACAAGCAAAAGTCTAGTAAGGTTAAAAAAAAATTCCCAAAGAAAGCAATATGAAACAAAACATTTCCAAAACTACCGTTGAGTTCATTTTGTGAGGCCATCTATTGCTAGGCATGGGACATGCCTAGCAATGTGGTTTGTATACCTCCTGAGACTCCACTGGAGAAGTTAGGATTTCCTTTATGAGCAGGCGTCAGTTGGAGATTGGTTTCAGTTGGAGATTGGTTTCTGTTTAGGGATGGGCTCTCGTGTCCACTTCCCCTCTCAACGCTGGGATCCCATCTGGTTTGGACCTATGCATGCTGCTGCAGTCTGTGAGTTCATGTCCCTTGGTCCCATTGTGTCTGGAAGGTGCTGTTTACTTGGTGTCGTCCATCTCCTCTGTCCTTTACAGTCTTTCGGCCCCCTCTCTCCTGCATAGTTGACTAACCATGCCCATTTTATAAACAAAAAAGCTACTCCTGTCTTGTCCATGGATAGCCCTAGAATTTTGAGTTTCTTATATATGAATTAAAATTATGGGGCTGGAGAGATAGACCAATACCTAAGAACACTTAAGCTCTTGCAGAAGACATAGCTTTAGTTCGCAGCAACCACATGACAGCTTTCACCACCCAGTTTCCGGGGAATCTGGTGCCCTCCTCTGTCTTCCTCAGGCACTAAACTAATGTGGTGCATAGACACACATGGAGGTAAATCCCTTGTACACATAAAATAAAAATAAATAAGCCGGCCCACGCTTGTAATCCCAGCACTTGGGGAGGCAGAGGCAGGCGAATCTCTTGTGAGTTCAAGGCCAGCCTGGTCTACAAAACAAGTCCAGGACAGCTAGGGCTCTGTTACACAAACCCTGACTCAAATAAATAAATAACAGAAACTGTCTCAAAAACCCAAAGATAGATAGACAGACAGACAGACAAGATAAAATTGGCTGTGGTTATTAGCATCTTAAAGTAATGAACAAAGTCAAAGTACTTATGAGGACAGTGGTTCTCAGCCTTCCTAATGCTACAACCTTGTAATACAGTCCCTCATGTCCTGAACCCCCCCCACCATAAAATTATTTTTGTTGCTGTTTCATAACTAATTTTGCTACTGTTATGAATTAATGTTGAATATATGATATACAGGAGATCTGATTTGTGACCCCTGTGAAAGGGTGTTGCCCCCCCTGGGGTGAAGGGTCAAGACCCACAGGTTGGAACCACTGCTTTGGAAATTTGGAGAAATGTAAGCAGGGCAGCAGTGGTGGCACATGCCTTTGACCTGAGTACTCAGGAGGCAGAGGCAGGCTACAAGTTCAAGGCCAGCCTGGTCTACAAAATGAGTTCCATGTCAGCCAAGGCTACACAGGGAAAACTGTTTGTTTGTTTGTTTGTTTGTTTGTTTGTTTTTGAGAGATGGTCTTCCTGGCTGGCCTGAAACTTGCTATGTAGACAGAGCTATGGAGTTCACAGAGATTCCCTTACCTCTGTCTCGTGGGATTAAAGGTCTGCACCACCATACCCAGATCAAAATAGTCTTTCCAAAATACTGATCTCTGAGGGCTGGAGAGATGGCTCAGTGGTTAAGAGCACTATTAGCTCTTCCAAGGGACCCAGGTTCAACTCCCAGCACCCATATGGCAACTCAAAACTGTCCGTAAGCAGTTCCAGGTGGTCTGACACCCTCATGCCAATGCACATAAGATAAAATTAAATAATTATCTTTAAAAAGTACTGATCTCTTTTTAACTTTCAAGTGTTTGCATGCATAGGGAAGAGTCTTTGAAGGCTGCTTTTGGAATGAAAAAGCATGGATCCCAGCAGTGACTACCATTTCCTCAACCAGATTTTGTGGAGAAGAGTGAAGCTCACATTGGTTTCTGGCATCTTTGAGGGCGTGCTCCAGCATGTGGATCCTAACAAGATTGTTGTCCTGAAAAACGGTTTGCCTCTGTTTGTCATGTCCTCTGCCCCTTTAAGAGATTAGTGGCTGGGTGCAGGTGGTGATTGTGGGCAGCATTAGACTGGCAAAGCAGCACTGTTCCTATTTTAAGGAAGGCATGAGAAAACCATTAGACCACTGTTCCCCAACAGAGCACTGTGGCTACCTGTGCTGGTTGGTCATCACTTATGTACCTTCCTTGGCATCATAGTGGACATTTTCTTTTTTATTATTTAAAGTATGGGGGGGGGTCTGCAAGTTAGTCTGTGTGCTGTGAGCATGCCTGGTACCCACAGAGGCCAGAAGAGGATATAGAATTCCCTGGAACTAGATTTACAGATGGTTTTGAATTGTTATATAGGTTCTAGGAATCCCTGGTCCTCTGGAAGCACATTCAGTGCTCCTAAATGCTGAACCATCTCTCCAGTCCTGATGGTGGTAGTTTTCAATATATAGTTTTTAAAAACTGGGGACTTCTGTTAATTTTTGTTTATGTGAAAATTAAAATTAATCTTGTTATTAAAACTGATTTGGGCTTCAACATAAGGGGGAAAAAGCACAGCTATAAAAGATTAATTTCTCCCAGGCAAAAAGAAGTCCAGAAGTCAAGACTTCAGGGCCACTCTCAGCTACATAATGAGTTAGAAGCTGGCCTGGAACACAAGGGAATCTGTATCAAAATCCTGAACCTGGCCTGGGGATGTAGCTCAGTTGGTAGAGTACTTGTGGAACACACAGAGAGCATGAGGTTCAAACCACAGCACCACCCAGGCCAGGTGTAGTGGCACATGGCTCCCAGCAGTCAGGGATTTTTTTTTTTTTTTCTTTTTAGTTCCCTTTTCTTTCCTACCTTCTTTTGGCAAGGTCCCATTATGTAGTCTTAGCTGGCCTGTAACTTGCTATGTAGACCATATTAGCTTTGAACACAAGAGATCTGCTGGCCTCTGCCTCCCAGAAGTGTTGGATTTAAAAGCCTGTACCACCACACCTGGCTTTTTAAAACACTTAAAAAAAAAAAAAATTCTGAGGTGTATTATGCAGTTACAGAATGTAGTGTTACTTTGTAATTTCATTGACTCTACATTTCTTTGGGAACAAAAGAATTTTTATAAAACTCATATTTCAGTAATTTTAAGAGATGTAATAGTTTCTTGAAATTTTTGAGAAAATAATATGTGTTACTAATCAGATGAGTTATTTTTTATCACAGTGAAGAATGTGGAGACAGGCCGGAGTGTCCCAGGAGTGAAAATGTTTTTTGGGCATGAGATATTGAATGGTAAGTTCTGTGTTCCCTGAATGCAAATTGAAATCTGCCATAGGAAACTCAACTTCTCTGTCTCATTTAGCTTTCTGAAAGAAAATGGGGTTTTTCTTGTATTCAGTGCTGTATATATGACCTTTTTTTTTTTTTTTTTTTTTTTTTTCCTGAGACAGTCATAGACTTGATGTATAGGAGCCTGGTATGTAGATTTGGCTGGCCCCAAACACATAGAGATCTTCCTGCCTCTGCTTCTTGAGGGTGGGAACTAAAGCTTATGCCATAGTCCCAGCTTGTATTTATAAACTTTTATTTATTTTAACTTTAATTTTTTTTTATTGTAGGTGTGTGGGTGCTTTGCCTGCATGTCATATCTGTGTACTGCATGTGTGCAGTGTCCAAGGAGGCTAGAAGAAGGCATTGAATATCTTGGGACTGCAGTGAGAGACGTTTGATAACTGCCATGTGGGTGCTGGGAACTAAAGCCAGGCCCTCCAGAAGAGTAGCCAGTGCTCTTAATTGCTGAGCTAGCTCTCTATTCCCTGTTTATGCACTTTTCAAGATAGCATGTGAGGGCTAGAGAGATACCGCAGTCCATAAAATGCTTTCCTTGCATTTCAGCTAAGAACATGAGTTTGATCTTAGATCTATGTAAAAACAGTGTTGGGGTTGCCCTAGAGAGGCAGAGACAAGCAAGTCTCTGGGGCTTTCTGTCCAGCCAGCCTACACAGCAGGAGGATCAGGAGTTCAAGGTCTTCCTACCACATAGTATGCTTGAGGCCTTCCTTGGTTACATGAGACCCTAAATCAAAAAACAAATAAAAAATCTATCTTAGACTGGGTGTAATATATATACTGCACAATTAGATTAAAAATCATTGCTTTCAGCCAGGTGGTGGTGGTGCACACCTTTAATCCCAGAACCTAGGAGGCAGAGGCAGGCAAGTCTTTGAGTCTGAGGCCTATCTGGTCTACAAAGTAACTTCCATGACAGCCATTGCTACACAGAGAAACCCTTTCTTGAAAGTGAAAACAACAACAACAACAACAATAAGTTGGTTTAAAAGTCTCTGTGAAATGTTTCACAGTTCTTTTGGGATTTCTGCTCTACCTTTCATTATCTTTCGTGGCATCAAAACAAACATAAGAGTGTCAGTAACATATTGGTGGCTGAAGTGCATTAGGATTGAGATGGATACAGATGAAGTCTGTAGGAGCTGGAAAGACTCAGGAGGTAGGACGGATTGCTTGTACAATCCTGAAGATCTGAGATCAGGGATGGTTTGCAGGCCTGTAACTCCAGCTCTGTTGGGGCCAGAGGCTTTAGTATCCCTGTGCCACCCACCAGCCCAACTCCAGGTTCAATGACAGCTACTGTCTCAAAGGAACAAGGCAGAGAGTGATGAGGTAGGAGGCCAGATATCTACTGCCCTGTGGCATCTGTTGTGGATATTTGCCCCTATGCATCCATATACATGTGTATTACCACATACAGACACATCCCCTACACATGAACACACATGCTCACACGCACACACACACAAATAAATAAATAAACACCTGTATGTGGTGGTACATGCCTTTGACCCCAGCACATGGGAAACAGAAGTACAGGCAGGCAGATCTCTGTGAGTACCAAACCAGCCAGGCGCATATGGTGGGACCCTCTCTCAAAAATAATAAAAACATGAATGAAAAAGAGCCTATAGAACCAGTGAAAAGAACACATAGGCACGATGGAGCTAAAAGAAGAAGGAAAAGAGCAGAAGTTTGCGATCCTGCTAAGTGACCTGAGGACCCATGCTGGGAAGCTGTGGGCTTCAGACCCTGTTTTCTCTCCTTGTTCCTGGCCACTGTGTCTTCACTCCCTTTTATACTGTGCAGTTGGGTGCGGCGTGTGGGGTGGCGTGGCTAATGGCTTTCCACTGTTGGAAATCTTTTGGTTGTTTTTCAGTGGAACTAACGGAAGAAGCAGAAGGTGGATCGGGAGAAAAGGCGTCCTTTGTTAGGTATGAGATAGCTTCCTTCACTATGAGGTTTCCCAGGTGAGCACACAGGAGGAGAAAGACTTCACTCTAACGCACTAGCTGCTTACTTCTCAGATGGGCTAGGGAAACGAAAACAAGCAGGCCAGTGTGGCTGTCTCTTGATAGCACCTCAAGAAGTGAATGTGAGCAGGGTAGGAATGGGCCACAGTCCTTGGGGTTGCCAAGTAGGAAGATTTGTACATGACATCAGCAGCAACGGGCAGGTTCACCTGATATGATTTTTTGTAAGGATAGTATAAATACAGAAAGAGCTGGAATGGAGAAAATGAAAAATGAAGACTTAAATTCATGTGAGCCTGCTTCACCTGCGCCAGAGGTGCCAACCAGCTCTCCACTCGGTGACCTCAAATACTGCCCATCAGGTGAGTCTTGGAACTCTGGATTTGCCAGACTGTTCTTACTTTGACTTGTGAATTAAAATAAGTATTACGAAGTACATATTTAGTTGACATGGGAATGAATGCTGTGTTCTGGGACTGGAGTGCCGCCCTCATTGAGCTCTGGTACAAGTGATGCTGAATAAGATAAATGAATGAGTAGGAAATCTGTGTGGTACTGCAGCACCTGCAATCCCCCTCGTTAAGAGGTAGAAGCAGAGGCTAGAAAGATGGCACTGTCTCCTCTTCCAGAGGTCCTGAGTTCAATTCCCAGCAACCACACAGTGGCTCACAACCACCTTTACTGGAACCTGATGCCCTCTTCAGATAAAACATTCATACATAAAATAAATGAATAAAATCTTTTTAAAAAAAGAGACAGAAGGAGGAAAATCAGGAGTTCAAAGATAAACTGGGCATGGTGGTGCATTCCTGTAATCCCAGCACTTGGGAGGCAGAGGCAGGCAGATCTCTGTGAGTTCAAAGCCAGCTTGGTCTTCAAAACAAGTCCAGTCCAGCCAGGACTACAAAAGAAACCATGTCTTGAAAAACCAGAGAACATGAGAGCGCGTTCAAGGGTAGCCATGGCTACATAGCAAGTTTGAGGACAGCCTAAGCTATATGAGACCCTGTCTCAACAAAAGGGCGGGGAGGGGGCCGGGCAGTTGTGCACCATGCTTTTAATCTGGAGGCAGAGGCAGGAGATCTCTGGGTTCAAGGTCAGCCTGTTCCAGGACAGCCAGAGCTACACGGAGAAACCCTGTCTCAGGAAAAAAGAACTAATTAATTAATCTTTACGTAAGTCTTCAAGGTATTCAGTATGCGAACTTAGGAAGAGAGACTCAGTACTGGGTTACGATAGGAAATTTCTAAGATTATCCTAGGTGGTCCTCTGATTTATTCTCAGTTGACAAAACAGGATAGTAATTAGTACTTACCATGTTTGATGTGTAAGGACTTAACAGGTGAAAAGGAGGATGTCTAAAATTAACAGGAGGGCCACTCTCTTGTCAAGAAAGAGAGACATTCAATGTCATCCTTCTCTTGTAGAAGAAGAGGAGGTAACGTACACAGTCATTGATCAGTTCCAGCAGAAGTTTGGTCCTGCGGTAAGTATGGCCCATCATTTCCAGTGTGATCTGATAGAAAGCCTGTCCAAGTCTTAAAAGGTGATCTTAAGATCTTTGATGTTTTCCACACTAAGAGTATTTTGGTAGTTTTATCATTTTAAATAGTCTTAAATGATTCTATTTATGTGGATGGGTGTTTTGCTTACATGTATGTTTGTGCATCACGTGTACATAGTTCATGTGGAGCCCAGAAAAGGGCATTGTTGTGTGGTATTTACCAGAGAAGACTGCTCAGACATGAGGTTAAGCCAACAGAAAGTCCTTACTAGCCAGCTGGTGACTTACACTGGGTGTTCAGGATCCCAGTGTAACCCCGAACCTTTCTCAGGGTGAACTTTAAAGCACAAAAACCATGTCTTGGGTGACGTACTTAGTTAACAAAAACAGCCAGAAGCAGAACAACAGAAACCAAAAAGCAAGGTTAGTACATTTAGAGACTTTCCCGTAGCTACTATGGACTTTGATGGATTAGGCCTGTGTTTTAGCTTTGGCAGGTGGTGCTGGCTATATGATGACTTTTACAGTCTGAATGCAACTTCCACCATGGAGTCAGTTGTGCTAAGGTCTCAGGCCCTACTAAGGTCTGGGGTCCTGTTTTATTATCAGATCCCTTGGGACTGGATTTCCAGGTGGTTGTGAGCTGCCATGTGGATACTGGAAATCAAACCCAGGTGCTCTGCAAGAGCAGCCAGCTTTCAACCATTGAACCACCTCTCAAGCCCCTTTGATGTTTTTTTTTTCCTTTTCTTTAAATTTTTATACATATATGTATATGGGTGGGTGGACAGACGGATTGGATGGATGGATGGATGGATGGATGGATGGATGGATGGATGGTCAGATGGGTAGTCATGAGTGCCATGGCATGTATGTAGAGGTCAGCAGACATCTTTTGGGAGTCAGTTTTTCCTTCCTTCCTGTTTGAAGCAGGGTATCTCTTGTTTCTGCCGCTGTGCTGTGTGCTCCAGGAGAACTGACCTTCTGAATGAGTCTCCCGTCTCTATCATCCATCACGCAGTAGGGATGCTATTATTACAGATGTGCACTGCTGCATCAACTGATTTACATCAAACTCAGGTCATCAGGTCTGCCTAGTTAGTGCTAGACCAGGGTGGCCTAGAACTAGCTCAGGTCATCAGGCTCGTATGGTAAGCACTTTACCCAGTAAGCCATCTCACCGGCCTTATTTACACATTTTTGAGAAAGCCTCTAGCTGGCCTTGAATTCAAATCTGCCTCCTCCCTCAGCCCCTTCAGAGTAGGAGTACAGGAATGTACTGCCATGCCAGGCTGGCTCACCTTTTAGGGAGAGCCATTGAATTTTTGAGACAAAGTCCAATGTACCCCATGCAGTCTCAAACTTCCTATGTAGCTAAAGTTGACCTTAAACTCCTGACCCTCCTGTCTCCACCTCCCAGGGATTATAGGAGTACATCACCACACTCAGCTCCTGACTCAGATGGTGTTTAGGTAGTACCTCAATGAATTTGACAAAAGGAAGTAATTATCCTCATGTTGAGATGGACTCAAAAGAGTCACTGACATTTGTGTTGGATATAAACTTATAGTCCGGTCACTTTGTTTTGATTCAGAGACAAAGTCTCCAGAATTTTCTCAGCCTGTCCTCCAACTCAGTCCTGCCTTAGCTTTCAGAAGTGCTAGAAGGACAGGTGAACACCACCAGGCCTGCCATATGTGTCTCTGAAGGGAGAACTGACTTCTTTTTTTTTTTTTTTTTTAAAGAACTTAATCGTTTCATGTGCATTCGTGTTTTGCCGGCATGTATATCTGTATGAAGGTATTGGAAAACAGGATCTCCCTGGAACTGAGATTACAGACAGTTGTGAGCTGCCATGGGTGCTAGGAATTAAACCCAGGACCTCTGGAAGAGCAGCCAGTGCTCTCAATAGCTGAGCCATCTCCCTAGCCCCAAGAACTGACTTTTAGTGGGTTCTTTTCATAAGTATTTGGGGTGTAAGTGACTTACCTTACACTTATGTATTTATACGTCTGCTAAACTGTATTGAGGAGCAAATAGGTTCAGTGGTAGTTTATATGAATATGTGAAGCAAACTCTGGCTTGTATTAACCAAAGTTGTAAATTTAAAATGATGGAAAAGAATGCCATTTGGTGGTAGCCAGCATCTTTAATTCCAAGACTCAGAAAGCAGAGGCAGGCAGATATCTGTGAGTTCAAGGCTAGCTTGGTCTACAGAGAGAGTTTCTGGATAGCAAGGGCTACACAGAGAAACCCTATCTTGAAAAAAAAAATGCGATCCCAGGGCTGGGGAGATGTCTTAGTCATCAAAATGCTGGCTGTGCAGGCATGAAGAAATAAGTTTGGATCTCTAGCACCTAGTTAAAAATAGGGAGCATGTGGGGCTGAAGAGATGGCTCAGCAGTTTAGAGCACTCTCTGCTCTTCCAGAGGTCCTGAGTTCAATTCCCAGCAACTACATGGTGGCTTACGACCATCTGTACTGTGATCTGATGCCCTCCTCTGGCATGCAGATGTACATGCAGATAGAGCACTTATATATATAAAATAAATAAGTAAATCTTTAAAGAAAATGGGGAGCATACACCTCCACCCTCGCCCCTGAGGAGGCAGAGATGGGCAGCCTCCTGGAGCTGCTGGTCAGTTAGCCCACCAGCCAGTGAACATGGTCACTGAGAACCTGTTCTCAAAACTGTCAGGTGGGAAGTGGCTGAGGAGACCCCAGACACGGATCTCTGTCCTCTAGATGCACATGTGCAACCCAAGCTGGTGTTTGCTACATTCTAATAATCCCAGCACTTCGAGGAGAGAAACAGAACCACCAGGAGGACAAGACTAGCTTAATCAGAGGCCAGCCCGAGGCATATGAGACCTTTTCTTAACCCACCTCCCAAGCACAGTGTTAACATCAAAGTATCCTGAAAGACATCTGTACCCCAAACCTCTTCCCTTGGTTTGGTTTGGTTTGTTTGTTTGAGACAAGGTTTCTCTGTGTAGCCCCGGCTGTCCTGGAACTCGCTCTGTAGGCCAGGCTGGCCTCGAACTCAAAGACCTGCCTGCCTCTGCCTCCCAAGGGCTGGGGTTAAAGGTGTGCTGCCTCTCCTAACAGATACTCCACATCAAGAAGCAGAGTGTCCTGAGTGTTGCTGCAGAAGGAGCTAACGTGTGTCGCCATGGGAAACTCTGTTGGCTTCAGGTAAAAGATTTTCTTTGATTTTGTTTCTAGAATGGTTTTATGTAGCCTAGACTGACCTTAAACTCAGCTATGTATCTGCTAGCCACTGAACACTTGTTCTTCCTATATCCACTTCCTAAGTGCTCAACTGAATGTGTGTGTGTGCATACATACATACATACATACATACATAAATGTGTATACATGTACATATACATATATGTACACACATACGTACACATAAACACACACATATGTTGTCCTGGAACTCGCTTTGTAGATTAGGCTGCCCTCGAATTTATAGAGACCTGCCTGCCAGGGCCAAGTGCTGGGATTAAAGCCATGCACCACCACCATCCAGCTATAATGTATAGTTTTAGTAGTCTTATTTCTGCCACTTAAGCAATGTTCTGTAACTCACTTAGGATGTCCATTATTGGCTGGGTGAGGTGGCACACGCCTGTAATCCCAGCACTTGGGGAGGCAGAGGCAGGCAGATTGCTATGAGTTCAAGGCCAGCCTGGTCTACAAAGCAAGTCTATGACAGCCAAGGCTACACAGAGAAACCCTGTCTCATAAAACCTAAATAAATAAGTAGAATGCCCATTATTGTTTATCTTTTTTCCCTGGATGTACGGGGGGTTGAACCTAGAGCCCTGTGTATCCTAGGTAAGCACTCTTTCATTGAGCTACAGCCTAAGACCTTGGAATACCCATTCTTCCATTACTCATTTATTCTTTTTTTAAAAAGAAGACCAGTGGGGATTGGAGAGATGGATCAAGGGTTAAAAGCTCATGTTATTCTTGCAGAGGAGCTGGGCAGTGGTGGCATACACCTTTAATCTCAGCACTTGGGAGGCAAAGGCAGGTGGATCGCTGAGTTCAAGGCCAGCCTGGTCTACAGAGTGAGTTCCAAGACAGCCAGAGCTACAGAGAGAAAACCTGTCTCAAAACAACAACAACAAAAATATTCTTGCAGAGAAACCTGGTTAATTCTTAGCACCCCGTGATAGCTTACAACTGCTTGTAACTTCCGTTCTACTTCTGACCTTGGAGGATATCAGGCACATATACAGTGCACAGAAATAACATGAGGCAAAACATTCTATGCATAATATTTTAAAAATTAAAAAAAAAAAAAACCACTGAGCAGTTAAGAGCACTGGCTCCTTATCTAGAGGTCCAGAGTTCAACTCCCACAACCACAAGGTGGCTCACAACCACTATAATGAGATCTGGTGTCCTCTTCCGTCGTGCAAGCATACATGCAAATAGAGCACTTACATACATAAATAAATAAGTCTTTAAAAATATACTGTATGTATCTTTTGGGGGCAGGGTAGTATGTGACTGTGCCAGAGCATGTGGAGGTCAGAGGACAATTTGCAGGAGTCAGTCTCCTACCATCTGTATCCTTCAAATTGAGCTAGGGTTCTCAGAGTTGGTGGCAAGTACCTTAACCAACTCAGCCGTCTCACCTGCCTTCACTAATTGTTTTCTGTAGTTTTCTCACTTGCTATATTTTTGGCTTCAGTATGGATGGCCCCCACCAAGAGAAGTTGTCAAAGGGGTAGGGAGTATTAAAGGCATACCTACTTTTTAAGTCTATTGTGTTTAAAGGGCTGGGGCAGTAGTTGAGCTGTTAGGACCTCAGTTCTTTACCTAGAACTCACAGCCTTGAAAAGACAAAGTGTGTTTGCAGTCCCAGCACTGGAGAAGCAGAAAACAGGCAGGTCCTGGGGCTTGTTGACGAGCTGGTCTAACCTAGTTTCCAGTAAGAGACCCACTCTCAAAGAAAAAAGAAAAAGCTTCATAGTGGCGGCCATGCCTTTGATCCCAGCACTTGGGAGACAGAGGCAGAGTTTGAAGCCAGCCTGGTCTGCAGAGTGAGTTCTAGGACAGCCAAGGTTACACAGAGAAACCTGTCTCAAAAAAAAGCGGGGGGGGGGGGGAAGGGGAGAGGTAATGGGTCAACAAAATTGCTTCCCACCAAGATTGCCAAACTGAGTTTAATCCCCGAATCCACGTGATGGAAAAAGAACTAAGTCTTGTCATCCCCTGGGTAATGTGTCCTGGGTCACATGTGCCATGCCCACACAAAAATGAAAAAATAAATGTAATGTTAAATAAGGTGTACAGCACCCGGGGGGCAACACCCAAGGTGGTCTTCTCTGCTTCATGCCCGTGCACATACATGAACAGATGCACAAGTGTGCACGCACACACCGTGTTTGCTGTTCCAGGATGGGGCTCCCAAGGCCTACCCCTGTTTATTGGCAGTTGACAGCTCCTGAAAGGGAGAGTGACTTTTCCTTAGGAGTGGGGCCACCGGAAGGTTGTCCACGCTCCATGAATGACTCCATGCTCTAGTGTCCATGGGCAGCACTGATTGGTTTCAGTGGGTTAAAAAAAAACAACAAAAAAGGCAGACATGAGGTTGTGAGGGGGAGGGCACGGTTTCCTTGTGGGAGCTGGAGGTGATGATTAGGGGGTAAATACGATCAAGATGTAGTGTATACATGCATGAAAATTTGAAAGAGCAAATTAAATAATAAATATCATAGGTGATAGAAATGAATACATGTATTTATTGTCTTTACTGTACCTTTTGTTGATGTTTTTTCAAGACTGGGTTTTCTGTATAGCCCTGGGTGTGCTGGAACTTGTAGAGCAGGCTGGTCCGGAACACACACAGATCCGCCTGCCTCTTCCTCCCAAGTGCTGGGATCAAAGATGTGCACCACCACCGCCCAGCTAGGTTACTGTTTCTTTTTCTCTTTTCAGTTTATTTACTTTACATCCTTCTCTCCTCCCAGTATTTCCCTTCTCCTTCTTCCCCATTTCTGTCTTCCTCCCACCCCTAGGAAAGGGGAGTCTGCCCTCCCCCCTATATCAACCCTCCCCAGCACATCAAATCACATCAGAACTGAGCATATCCTCATCCCCTGAGGCCAGGCAGGCAAGGCAGCCCTGCCAGGGGAAAGTGATCCAAAAGCAGGCAATAGAGTCCATGTTAGAAACAGCCCCCACCTCTACTTGCCAGGCGACCCACGTATAGACCGAGCTGCCCATCGGCCACATATGTGCAGGGGGCCTACATCCAGACCATGCATGCTCCTTAGTTGATGTCTCAGTCCCTGTAAGGCCCTGTGCACGTGAGGTTCCTGTCCCCTCCAGGTCCTTCTGTCTTTCCCTCAACACTTCCACAGGACTCCCAGAGCTCCTCTTCATGCTTGGCTGCATGTCCCAGCATCCATCTCCTCCTGTGTACTATATCTTAAAAGGAAAAAAACAAAAAACAAAAGAAACTGTCCTGAATGATATAGCAAGTTTACCCTTTTCTTTCCTTCTGAAAATCCTAGTAATTGTATCTTTAATCTTACTTATTCAGTATTAATATCAAATCAGATACTCATGGCTGCACCCGTTTATTAAGTAAGCATTTTACCACAGAGCCACACCCTAAGCTCTACTGCGTCTTTTTTTTTTTTAAGATTTTATTTATTCTTTATACATCATTCTGTCTGTGCACCAGATCTCACTATAGATGGTTGTGAGCCACCATGTGGTTGCTGGGAATTGAACTCAGGACCTTTGGAAGAACAGCCAGTGTTCTTGACCTCTGAGCCATCTCTCCAGCCCCGTGTCTTTTATTTTAACTTACGATGAATTTGAAGTTGTTTTTCTGAAGTATCATTGAATATCCACTGCTTAGTAGTAAGGATGCTCGCCATTTTCATCTGTGTCCTATGCTTTTGGTCCCCAGATCCCCTGCTCTGGCCTTTCCTTATGCTGTGGTATTGTCTGTTTTAGGTGGCCACTAACAGCCGAGTTTACTTGTTTGATATTTTCCTTCTGGGAAGTCGTGCTTTCAACAATGGACTTCAGATGATCTTAGAAGACAAGAGAATCTTAAAGGTGATTCAGACAGATGCTGATTCCTCTAGTAACAAGGTTAATGGCCAGGTTCTGCTAACTCTGTCTCCTCTTCTGTCCCTGTAGGTTATCCATGATTGTCGCTGGCTTTCTGACTGCCTGTCTCATCAGTATGGAATCATGCTGAACAATGTCTTTGACACACAGGTATGAAGAGGAATGTTGGAGTCAAGCCAGCACACATGGATCCTGGTAGAAAAGATTCCCTATCTGAGAAATGATTGTGCTAAGCATGGTGGCTCCTGTCTTTACTCCTAGTATTCAAGAAGCAGAGGCAGGGGGAGCTCTGTGAGTTGAAGGCCAGCATATTCTATATAGAGAACTCCGCATCATTCAGTGCTATAGACGGAGACCCTTAAAAAAAAAAAAAAAAAAAGAGAGAGAGAGAGAAAGATTGAGCCTCTTTTTTCTTGGTGCCCATTTCTCCCTGTTTCCCACATGAATTATGTGTGTAATTTGTGAGAACATTTGATGAGCTATTAAAAACTTTGGAGCCAAAAAAAAAAAAAAAAAAAAACCAGCCAGTGGTGTCACATGTCTTTAATCCCAGCACTTGGGAGGCAGAAGCAAGCAGATCTCTATGAGTTGAAGGCCAGCATGATCTATAGAGTGAATTCCAGGACAGCCAAGACTACACAGAGAAACCTTGTCTCAAGAAACCAAAAGAAAGAAAATTTGGTTTCTGATTTGACTATGAAAGCACTAAAACCACTGGTCCCACTATGGTGTTTTCCCTCTCTCTCCCTGTTCTTTCCTTCCCTCCCTTTCCTTGTTCTTTTTTTTTTTTTTTTTTTTTCCTTTTGGTTTTGAGGATTAATTATTTCTGAGGGTCAATTCCTTAAAGTTCAATTTCTTGTTTAAAGATGTAACTTGTTTTTACTCTTTATGTATCTACTTCTAAACTTTGTACATTTCTTATGTTTGCAGTTCCTTTGGGCTTCTTTTAGAGTCTTTCAGTGTATAGTATTGACACTGCTTCATTGTTCCCATGAAGCTCAGATAAATATTTTTTCTTTGCTATAGAAGGAACTCCAAGCATCATTGCTATAACTGGTTTCAGATTTAGCACAACAGCCTTAATTATTTCCTTATAATTAAGGAATGAGAAGGTTCACATTACTTTTCGTGAGTAAGACTCAAGGTGTCATCAAGATTGTTTTTAGAGTTTCTCAGGGAATGACTGCTCCTTTGCTTTAAAAAAAATTTTGGCAGAGTTTCTCTGTCTATGTAGGAAACTTGTTCTGTAGCTTAGTCTGGCCTCAGACTTGCAGCTATCCACCCAAACAGGGTATCTTAGTTAGGGTTTTATTGCCGTGAAGAGACACCACGTCCAAGGCAACTCTTATAAAGGAACACATTTAATTGGGGCTGGCTTACAGTTCAGAGGTTTAGTCTAGTATCATCATGCTGGGAAGCATCCTGGCTTGCAGGCAGACATGGTGCTGGAGACTGAGCTGAGAGTCCTACGTTTTGATCCAAAGGCAGCTAAAGGATACTGCCATACTGAGTGTAGCTTCAACATAAGAGATTTTAAAACCAGCTGCTACAGTGACACACTTCCTCCAGGAAGGTCACACCTCCTCCAACAAGGCCACACCTCCTAATAGTGCCACTTACTATGGGTCAAGCATTCCAACATATGAGTCCTGAGGAAGCTATACCTATTTAAACCACCACACAGGGCCTCATAAAGCCCTAACCTCAAACTATATATGTAGCCAAAGATGATCTTGAACTACAAATTTTTTTCACCTCCGGGCCCCATTGCATTTTTCCGTAGCTAGTAGCCACTACTTATATTCATTGGCTTGTTCCTCCATCTCCAAAGTATAACATTCTGTAGGTAGAAAACAGGGGAATTCAGAATCTCAAGGCCAGTCCGAACCACATAAAGCCCTGTCTCAAAATTAAAACAAACAAACAAACAAAAAACAGAAGAAGAGGGGTGCACGGCTGGATAAATGGTTGAGCAAGTTAAAAATGCTTGCTGTGTAATGATAAGGATTGCAGTTTAGATTCCAGCACCTACATAACAAGCTGAGGGTCTCTGTCAATACCTGTAACCCCAGATCTGAGAGAGGCAGAGACAGCAAGACAAGCTGAGGCTTGCTGACTTCCAGCCTAGTTGAGAAAACAAGCCCTAGGTTCAGAAAGAGACTCTGCCTAAAAAGAATAGGCAGAGGCTGACTCCCAGTGTCCTCTTCTGGCCTTCGTTTGCATACACAGGTGCATACATCTGTGCACACATGTGCATGCACTAACGTAGACACATACATGTATGTAAAAATACACAGGAGGTGGCTCCACGGTTAAGAGTACTTGCTTTTTTCGCAGAGGACATGAGTTTGGTTCATACCAACCATACGGTAGCTTACAGATGTCCATAATTCCAGTTCCAGAGGATCTGGTGCCCTCTTTCATACACATTAAATAAAACTAGATATATCTTTTAAAGCGTAAAGATAAAAACAGGCAGTGGTAGTGTAATCCCAGCACTCAGGAGGCAGAGGCGGGTGGATCTATGTGAGTTTCGAGGCCTGTCTGATCTACAGAGTGAGTTCCAGGACAGCCAGGGACACAAAGAAACCCTGTCTTGAAATACCAATGTGTGTGTGTGTGTGTGTGTGTGTGTGTGTATCTGTATCTTTTGTTTTGTCTGCTTAAAGACAAGGTCTTATGCCAGAGACTGGTCTCAAACTGAAGATGACCTTGAAGTCCTGATTCTCCTGCCTCTACCTTCCAAATACTAAGATTACTAGCAAGCTCTATCATACCCAGCATAGACATACATACATTAGAGTCATTATTTAGCCTGTGGCATCCAGGCAAACTATTATTGCAGGGTTTTCTTCTTAAAATCTTTCTATTGGTGGCATGTGTACATGTGTGTACGAGTGCAGGTACAGGCCCAAAGATGCCAAGTGCACACGTGGAGGTCAGGAGACAGCCTTGAGCATGGGTCCTTCCCTTCTACCTTCCAACAGCCTCTCACTGTTCACCACTACATAACATCAAGCTAGCTGGCCTTTGAGCTTTGGGAACTTCTGCCTCTACCTCCTCTCTTGCACTGGGATTACAGTGCTGCCGTGCCATGGTTTCTGTGGGTTCTAGGGATCTGATTCAGATCCTCATGCATGAATGCCATGTGCTTTCCTCACTGAGCCATCTCCCCAGCCCGGTATACCAATTCTTAGTTTTATAGTCATGTTCCTTATCGAGACATTGCCAGAGTGGCTGTTAAGTGATAAAGAGTTCTTGAGCAGCCAGCTCTGCTGCCTCTGTCCTGTCTTCAACTCCCTTTTTACATATTCAGTAAACTTGGATTTTCTATTCCGAAGGAAAAAAAATACCAAATTCGTTGTTTTTCCATTCTTCAAAGCTACCAAGGTGTAATAAACAAAAAGAGAAAATAGACAATACGGAGTTGTGTTATCCCTAACTTTTTTATTATTTTCTTGTCCAAGAAAGTTAACTAACCTACTTTAAATTTACCTGTGGCAGCTATGGCATGACCTTGGGAAAATGGTAAAGACCTCCTCTGTCTCTTTATGTCTCTGTCTGTTTCTGTTTCTCTCCCACCTCACGTAGTCCAGGCTGGCCTCGAATTCTCCATGTCTTTGATGATGGGCCTCTTGCCGCTGCCTCCCAAGTACAGGGATTCTGGGCTTGCATCAGAAAACCTAGCTTTTGCCAAGGTAGAGGCCAAGAACTGCGGCATGCTGGTTAGCATGGTACCAGTATAGCTACACCCCAGCTCTTACACATGAGTCTCAGGACACCCTGATGGGACATCCTTTTTCTGTGTATTGCTTAAATTTCTTTCTTACTGTTTTTTTTTATTCTTATTTTTATTGTTTTATTTTCTTACCTCAGGTAGCTGATGTCCTTCAGTTTTCCATGGAAACGGGTGGCTTTCTTCCAAATTGTATCAGTACTTTGCAGGAGAGTTTAGTCAGACACCTTAAAGTCACTCCTAAATACCTTTCCTTTTTGGAAGAAAGACAAAAACGCATTCAGGTAAGTGTTGAAAGCTAAGCTGTTCAGTTTCCGGGATGCCCTGCACTGGCCCGTCAGTCTGCTGGACAGGGAAGTGATGGCTGCCATACAAGCATAAGCTCGCCAGAGTCCTAGCTGCACCGGTGAGGATCCACCTGCGGTTTCAAGCGGGCAGAGCCAGGGTTCATATTTGTTTATTTTCAATTAAGAGATACTCCTAACTAAGATACTGGGGAGGAAGGGGCCTACGACTGTTACATAAAGTGACTAAATAAATAAATAAAAACAAAACAAAAAGCTATTGGAACCAAGCTGGGTGCAGTGGCTCACACCTGCAATCCCAGCACTTGGTGAGGCAGAGGCAGGCAGATCTCTGTGAACTCAAGACCAGCCTGGTCTACAAAGTGAGTCCAGGACAGCCAAGGCTACAGAGAAGCCCTCTCTCAAAACAAAAAAACAAAAACAACAACAAAAAAGCATATTGGAACCAAAATGACCTTAGTTGCTTTTCCCAAAGCAATGTCCATTTTCCTTAGTGCATAATATGCTTACACACAGACCCGGGTTGTGATGACCTGCAGTTGGTCATATGCTAAAGTCTGCTCGAGCCAACATTTTCCCTTCACTGGTGCTGGGGATAAACTCGGGGCTTTGTTTGTGGTAAGCAAGTGCTCCACCACTGAGCTACACCTTTAGCCCTTCCTCCAACTTGATGGATTTTTGTGGGATTAACAATGAATCTAGGGTCCTAGACATAGAAGGCAAGCTACATGACTGGCCTGCCCGCTCCAAGCTGGAGTAAGGAACCCTGATAGAGCAGCCTCCCTCCCAACCCTGCTTCTCTCTGACTCACAGACACCGTGTGTGAGGAGAGGAATGCTGTGGACCTGCTCAGAAGGCTACTGACAACGTGAACATAGAAAGCAGTAGAAGAAAATTGAACTGTTTAAAATTGGTTTTGTTTCTCTGAGACAGGGTTTCAAGGTTTCTCTGTGTAGCCAGGTGGCCTCGAACTCAAGAGATCTGCTTACCTCTGCCTCCTGAGTGCTGGAATTAAAAGTGTGTGCCACCACTGCCCAGATACCTTTTTCTTAGAATTCATTAAAAATTGTTTTGCTGTCTCTAGGAAAATCCAGAAATATGGTTGACAAGACCTCTTCCGCCCTCCTTATTGAAAATCTTGGCCCTGGAAACAACCTACCTGCTTCCGCTTCGCCTTGTGCTGTTGGATGAGATGATGTCAGACTTAACCATGCTGGTGGACGGGTACCTGAACACCTACCGAGAAGGCTCTGCAGACCTGCTTGCGGACGCAGAGGTGGGTACGGCTTTGTGAGAGTGTATTCTGTGTTCTCTGCCTCCTCCTCACGTGCAGCACAGATGTCCACTGTTGGTGTGGGGACTGTCATGTGTGTTTGTGTGTTTGCAGTGCTGGAGAGCAAGCACAGCACCTCATACATTCTCAGCAAACTCTACCATAAACTATATGCACAGACCTTTCGAAATTTTTGTTTGAAGAAAAGGTCTGACTGCGTTGTCTAAGATGGCCTTGATCTCTGTCCTGTCTTCCTCCCTCCTGAGCAGCTGGGATTACAGTCTTGTGATACCAGATTTGACTGTGGTACCTACTTTTCACATAAAGCAACTGTCATGAGACAGCCCTGTGGTGAATCCTCTTTTGTTCCAACAAGACTGACCCTGAGTCCCTGACCTTTCTGCTCCCATCTACCCACCCAGTGCTGGGCTGCAGGCGAGTGCAAACATGCCCATTCTCTGTAACGCCACATGTCAAACTCGCGGCTTCATTTATGTTTGGCAAGTAGACTGCCAACTGAGCTACAACCTAGACATGCTTCTTTTTGCCTTAAAAAAAAATTATTCTTACGTCTGTGTGTATGTGCGTGGGTGTGGGTGGGTGGGTGGTATGGATAGAGGCCAGCAGAGGGCACCACCAGGTCCTCAGAAACTGGAATTATGGATGGTGCAAGAAACCATGTGGGTGCTGAGAACCAAACCCTGCAGCCCCAAGAAGAGTAACCTTTGGTCATAACCGATGAGCCTTTTCTCCAGCTCCTGCTCCTTTTTTTTTGCTTTTGAGGCAGTCTTATACATATGAAGTTGACCTTGAACTTACCTATACATTTACAGATGATCTTGAACTCCTGATCCTCCTGCCTCTACCTGTCAAGTGCTAGGATCACAAGCATGTGCCATCATGTTGATCTTAATACATGGTGTTTGTATGTGTGTGTGTGTATAAGTGTGCGTGCATGCACGTGCCTGTGTGGTGTATCTGTGTTTGTACCCATGTATAGAGTGCTAGCCTGTTCTTCAGATTATGGAGGCCAGAGATCAATGTGTATTTTCTTTCACTGCTCTTCAGTTTGCTTTTTAAAAATCACTTACATTTATTTATTTATCTTAAAATTAGTGCATGCATGGAGGGCCAGCTTTTAGGGGTTGGTTTTCTCCTTCTACCGTGTGGGTTCTGAGGATCAAACTCAGGGATGAGCTCATCAGGCTCCATAGCACACTTACCCACTGAGCCGTCTCACCAGCCCTTCCCAACTTGTGTTCTCATGCTAAAGCTGAAACTCATCCACTCAGCTGGACTGGCTGGCCAGCTGGCCCCCAGGATCTGCCTGTCTCTGTCCATCCAGCACTGTGGTAACAAGCACACAGCTGGCTCTGCTGTGGATGCTGGAGATCCAGTCCCAGGTCTCCATACACTCAGAGCAAGCACTTCAGCCGCCGAGCCATCTTCCCAGCCTTAACACATCCTTTACTCCGGTAGTTATAAATAATAAGATCGCAGAGCCTGGGTTGTACCTCATTTAGTAGTGTTCTTGCCTCGTGTGCAGAAAGTCCTTGGTTTGAGCCCTATAATCACACCTGTAACCCCAGCACACAGTAAGATCAGGTATTCAAGGTCATCTGGGACTACGCGGGGAATTCTATGCCAGCCTGAGCTACACGAGACCCTGCCTTAAAACAAACAGCAACAAACTCCTGCAAAATACATGAATATACTAACACAATACACACCTGTATTTCTAGTCCTCAGGAGGCTGAGGCAGGGGTTGGTGAGGGGCAGGCAGGCATGGGCTTCATTGTAAGTTTAATATCAATGTGAGCTACATGATGAGACCCTTCCCCCCTAAAAAAAGATACTGAAAAATTGTGCAAAATAATTTTAGAATGATTGACATACAACGTAGAACGTGGGATGTGGGTCAGCATCTCCCTTGTACAAAGCCTGGGTGTGGCATCTTAGTTACCACACACAAGAGAAGTCATTCTCTTGTGCAGACAAAACTAAGGCACACACACATACCTGATATCACATGCACACAGGCTGTACTGGATATACAGCTTTTCAGAGGGGGTGCACTTTCCAAGGCAAATAAAGCCAGGCTGGGAAAGTCACATTGTCTATATTTACACACACACACACACACACACACACACACACACACACACACACACACACA
>NW_026585504.1:16242522-16270677 GCF_907164565.1 Psammomys obesus
ACACACACACACACACACACACACACACACACACACACACACACACATTTAATTTTCTCGAGTATGTAAGTATTTAAATTACTCAAAAAATGGTGCAGTCCGAATTTTTATATAACTATATTGGAAACACTAGAGGGCACTGCAGGAGCACATTTGAATAAACTCACTGGCCTAGTCTCCTGAGGGATCTTAGGGACCATATCTTGTAAACAGTGCCTTGTAAACCTGTGCTTGTCTGCTTTCCTAGCCTGCGTGTATGGAGCTGCCCGCAGAGCTTCTTCAACTCCAGGACTTCCAGAAGCAGCGCAGAGAGATGGCTGCAAAGAAGTACAGAGCGAATGCACAGGGCCTCCTCATAAGGACGGTGCTGCACCCCAAGGAGCCAGTGGCTCCCATAGCAGGGAAGGAGGACCAAGTCAGAGGCGTCCTATTCTGTAAGACCTCTGGTGTAGACAAAGCCCCACACTTCGTGTGTCACGAAGCTCAGAAGGACGAGGATTTTCTGGATAAAGAATCTAAACAAACCACAGCAACATCTCAAGTTCTGCCTCCCATGAAGGAAGGCGAAGCCAGTGAGGATCCTGAGAACAAACCAGTGTGTCAGGAGTCAGGGGACCTCAAAGACTCGAGAACCCAGAAAGTCCACCCGCTGGCCCCCTCACAGGAGCTCCACTCACATTTCTCTTTGAAAGAGGAGATAGAACAGTTGCTGATGGTCGAAAATAAGGGAGCTTTAACAAGCCCACAGCAAGACATTTTGATGTCGTCCCCTATTCCTCAAGAAACCTGGGTGGCACCGAGTAACACCTTCCATCTTCCTGAAAGAGCTGTGGCTTCCACACTTCCACCCTGTCCAGCCCTGGAGAAGATAGATTCGTGGATAAGTCCGTCTCTCAATCTGTTTTAGGATTTAAAGTTTGATACTGAGGCCATTACGGTTCTCATCTACCTTGCCAACAGAGTCGTCTGAGTTTCTCATGAGATAGGTTGCTGAGGTCTCAGCCACAGGCTTCTGGGGAAATGATGGCCTTAGGTTTCATGCTGAATCCTGGTGTCCGGATTAGGAGGGAACAAATAAGTGAAATAATGGGCGAAGTCAAACTTCTGATTCTGTCATTCCATGAGGAGATAGTCCCAGTAGCCTGAGTAATTCTCATAATTTAGGTTTAGAGGTTTTGAAGAGGAGGGGAAGCAAAAGCTCGGGCTCAGCATCTGGAAGGATCTGGTTTAGGGTGCTGTAGGCAGCTCCTGTGGAGGCAGGGAGCTGGTGCAGCCACGTAGCCCTCTGCTTCGGTCTGCAGCATCACCAAAACCAAAAGTCTTTGTGGATTGTTTAGGTGTGGTTTCGGTTTCTGCCCTTTAGATTGCAGTCGATCTAAAAACCCCTACTTAGAGTTTTAAAAGTCTTCTTTCTTTTTCCCTTAAAATATTACTCAAATTGTGAATTTGTATATATTGTATCCTAGCAAAGAAGAGGTAATATTATAGGGTTCTGTCTCTCAATTTTCTTTATATTTCATTAATTTGAAGGCTTTGTCCACTCTGCTAACAAAGCAGGGATGAGGACTTCTTTGTTGTTATTCCCTCCATGTAAATGTAAGATTTGAGCTCATTGTATTTGCCTAGAGCTGTCTTACTTTCTTAGAGTAAAAGGGGAACAACTCTAGACGAGGAGGGCTGTTTGTGTTGAATGCTCGCCAGTCACCCTTACTCTTGTGTAAAACAACCAATAAACCTGTTTTGGCAACAGATCATCTCTCTTTTTCCTTTTTGAGTGACAGTGTGAAGATTTTAGAGTAATATCTGAATTTTAGGGCTAGAGTCTTGTTTAGAAGTCTGTGTTCTTGCTAGGTATGGTGGTGCACACCTACTATCCCAGCACTTGGGAGGTTGGGCAAAGGGAGAGGAGTGTGAGGCCAGCCTAGGCTACACGGGAAGACACTCCTTCACTAATTTTTTAAGTCTGTAGACCGCCTGTTAGAGGACTGTTGGTACAGATGTAGGGACAGTCCAGGATTAGCAACAACATTGGACAACCAATTATTTTATGAGATGAGTCTCACTGAAGGAATTCCTGTACCCTCACAGGTTTCCAGAAAAAAGCCGGGTGTAGTGAGCCACCCCTGCAATCCTAGCACTTGGAAGGAAGGAGCAGGAGGAGCCAACATTCAGCGTTATTCTCAACTATGTAGTGAGTTCAGAGCCTGCCTGGGCACAGGAAACCCATCTCCAAACTAAAACAAACTAAATGAAGTGCTCTTAAATTAAAAAGCATTTGGGCTGGAGGGATGGCTCAGCATGGGTTCAAATCCCAAGCACCCACATGGCAGCTCACAACTGTCTCTAATTCCAGTTCTAAGGGATTTGACACCCTCATACAGACATACATGGAGGCAGAACACCAATGTAAATTTAAAAATAAAAAATAAAAAGCATTTTAAAATGGAAGGTTTAAAAGTTTTATTTTTGTTTTATTTATATGGGTATTTTGCCTGCATCTATATCTATATTCCGAGTGCACTGTGTGCTCTCGGAAACCAGAAGTGGTGTTAGATCCCAGCCCTGAACAAGACATTTCTATCATTTCCTCTAAGGCTCAGAGAACATTGCAGAACGGGAGGTAGAAAAAGATGAGGGACCAGAGACAAAGTGCTCCCGATACTGTCTTCTGGGCAAGACATAGCCATTGCAACACAAACTCAGACCATCTGTAGATGGCTACACAAGAATGGACCCATCTCCTGAGAAAGAAAAGAGATCTGTGTGGTAGTGCCACCCGCCTGGACTCCCAGCACTTAGGAGGAAGAGGCAGGTGGAGCTCTGAGTTTGAGACCAGCCAGGGCTACACAGTGAGACCCTGTCTCAAAAAACCAAAACAGCAAAGTAAGAATGGGCCGGTCAATGAAGGTTAAGTGGAAGGGGGCCTCAGGCGCCTACCCCTCAGTGCTGAACTATCTCCTGCTGACAGATTCCGTGAGCAGGGAAATCATTGTCATTAGTTTTGTACCTACTGGTGACCCCACCAGGCTCCAGTGTGTAGTTCTAATCCCGTGGTCACCAAGTCGGCCTTGGTTAAACTAATGGGTCTTTAAAAACCGCAAAAGTCATGTATTTGCAAAAGGAGCTGGTAGGAAGGAGGGGCAGAAGGAGATGAGAGGCTGGGGGAGATTAACCAGACTATATTAGATGAACGTCTGAAACTGTCGAAGAACAAAATAAAGCGATGTATGGATGTCACCCCAACAAGCTGCACAATGAAGACAACTCCCTCCCTCCTCTCCCTTCCTGGAACTTGCTGTTCCTAAAGACTGCTGGCCTTCGTTTGTTTTCATTACACAGTTCTTATTTAAAGTACTTAGCCTTTAGTTGTCAGGTGGCTTTCAAGTTGTAAACAGTAACTGCACTTGGGGGAATTTGAGGGCTGCAGAATGCAGAAGTCGGCTCTGAGACTACTGATGCAATGCGCAGCCATCAAAGCCCTGGGCTTCACTTATTGGCCTGTAGTTTACATTCTAGGCAGATGATTCTCATCAACTGTTTACGTCTAACAGCTGTCACTGTCGTTCACAAGAAAAGGAGGAAGGGGGATTAAAAATTAAAATCGTATGGCACCAAAAATGAGAGAGGGAAAAAGTGGGCTGCAGGTGGGCCTCTAGTTACTGCTTAGATACTGTTCTCTTTTTAAATTTATATATATATATATATGTACAACATTTATACACACACACACACACACACACATATATATATATGTTGTATGTGTATTTTTTTTTTTTTTGGAGACAGGGTTTCTCTGTAGCCCTGGTTGTCCTGGAACTCACTTTGTAGACCAGGCTGGCCTCAGAGATCCACTTGCCTCTGCTCCATGAGTGCTGGGATCAAAGGTGTGTGCCACCAACTCCCAGCTATTGATTTTATTTTTATCATCAAGTCTGATGACCTGAGTTCAATCCATCATCGAGAGATGAAAGTTCCTCTTTAAAAAACAAAACAAACCAACAAAAAAAACCCCTTAGGATCTTGTAGGAGACATGCATGAAAATGTTTAACTAAAATCACAGTTAACGTTAAATGTGTACCAGTCTGTGCGGACAGTGAGAGAGGAAGAGATTTGGAGAGGAGATGACCCTTGTTCTGGAGCTCAAGTGTGTGGACAAGCTGCTTGAGAGGTGGGAGGTGGTGCTGCACAGCAGGAAAAGAATTCCACTGTCAGTTGAGAAAGCACTTAGGACCTAACCACCTAACTGTGAGAGGCAAGGCGGGGAGAGAAGATAGCATCTCTGTGTGTGTTCTGCTTTGTTGTTGTTTGTCTGTTTTTGGTTTCCAAGCCAAAGAATGGACTCTCCTAATGTAAGCAAAAAGAGAATTTATTGGAAATATGGGTGTCTCTTAGAAGTGATGGGAAATTTAGAGAGTTAAACTTGGAAATAGAATCAAGGATGCTGAGGAAGTGGAGGTAGCAGGAACTGCTCAGCTACTGAGTGAGTGCCAGTTGGACTTTTTTGTCATTGAATAATCTGACTTGGGATTCTAAATCCTGAGGCAGGGAGGGGGATGGGAAAGGGGATCAACAGTTATAATTAGAAGTGTGTCATTACACAGTAGGTGAGTGGGTGCACATTATACAACGCTTTACTGGCATATAATAGGTTTTGCCCTTAAAAAAGAGGATGTGGCTCTTGCTCCCTCTTGCTCTTGCCTTCTCGCCCTCTCCCCTTTCTCTGTCAGGGCACCCCTCTCTCTTCCTCCCTCTCTTTTTCCCCCATCATGTCTCCCTTTCTCTTGCTCTCCCTCTCTCTTCATCGCCATCTAATAAACCTCATATATATATTAAAAAAAAGGATATGTGTGCTGGTGCACAGAATCCCAGCACTTGGGGGATGGAGTGAGAATACAGAGAATCTAGGGGCCAGGGAGATGGATCAGGGCTTAGGAATACTTGCTGCTCTTTCAGGTTCGATTCCCAGCACCCATGTGGGGCTCAGAACCATCTGTAACTCCAATTCCAGAGCATCTGGCCCCTTCCTCCGGCCCCCCTAAGAAGCAGGCACACATGCACATAAACACACATGCAGGCAAAATACTCATACAGGAGAAAACGAAGAATCTGGACTCCATGGCATGGGTTCTGCTGCCAGGAAAAACAAATACCAGGAGCTGAGGCCGTGGCTCACAGGGTAATGTGCTTGCCGTGAAGTCATAGGACACAAACTTGGAATCCCAGCACACATGTAAAAATCTGGTCATGGTAGTTCTCTGGGGCTCACTGGTCAGCCAGTCTAGTCAATTGGTGGGTTCAAGTTTCACCAAAGAAACTTTACTTAAAAATGCACAGATACACAAACACACAAGTGCAAAGTGTCAAACGGTCTCAATATGTCACCCTGGCTGCCCTGGAACTCAGAAGGATCTGCCTGTCTCTGCCTCCCAAGTGCTGGGATTAAAGGCGAGTGCTGCCACCACCCGACCCCCATGTATTTTTCAGAGCACATGTATGAAGGCACCTGAAGTGCTTGGATCATTTCTGTGTCTGCTTCCTGTAGAACACCTGGAGGGATAAGAGAGCCTCCCAGAGGTGCACTGCCAGAAGATGAGGAGAACTTCCAAGAAGGACAGTTTGTTAACGAGTTGTGTGTTTAAGAAAGAAAGCGGTCTTTGGAGTGATAGCCTAGAAATGCAATTAGAAGAAAAAAAAATAACAAGGGAGAGATTGGGAAATCAAAGTCAGACAGCTGAAAAGCTGGCTATTGAGATTTTCCCTTTAATCAGAAAAAAAAAAAAATCCAGTGATGATGAAATGCAAACAAAAAAATTGTGTGACTCATTGTTAATGTTGGAAAGACAACAGGGAAATTACATTATTGTATATTAGTCCTGTTTCTCTTACACTTTGGGTTAAACATTCTTTTTTTCTCATTTTTCTGGAAGGTAAAAATGCAGGGACTCACCTGAAGGGAGCCTGTGCCTCTGCTGGGCAGTCCTTGCTAGTGTGTGTGAAGCGCCCCTTGTCCCCAGCACAAGGTTAATAAAGGTGTACTCCTCAAACCACTCAAAAGGTGGAAGCAAGGAAGGTCGGCGGTTCAAGGTCATCCTCTGCTGATTGGAGGCAAGCCTGGAAAATGTCGTTGTAATTTTCACGTATTTCTATGTGTGCCTCGGGTACTGAACAAATAATAGAAACCAGAGAAAGATGGAGAAAATAATACACAATACTTAAATTTTAAAAAATGTTTCTGAAGCTAGGCAAGGTGATGCACTCTCGTGACTCCAACACTGCAACAGGAGGATCTTGAGTTTATAGCAGGCCTGAACTACACTCTGAGACTCTATCTTAAAAAAAAAAAAAAAAAATCAGGCCAGGGCAAGGGCCAGGCATGGTGGTACATGGCTTTGATCTCAGCATGGGGGTGGCAGAAATGGGAGGTTATCTGTGAGTTCCTGGACTACACAGTGAGACCTTGTTTCTTAAATAAAAGAAAGGGGGGGGGGGGGGAGAAGAGCATCTTTTAGAAATCATCACAATACAGCTATGATCTTAACATAAAATAACTAAATAGATACTTACAAGTAAAAACCACATAAGCCTGCAAAGAATGGAGAAACTCAGGCTTACCCAACATTGGGCTGGACTGTAAATAGTGGACTCTGCCAGATTGGTGTGAGTGGTTTTCTGGGGGGTTTTTTTTGGATTAAGAATTCCAGGAACAAGAGAAGCAGCGAAGTGCTGGATACTCCGAGTTGAGTTCTGAGCAGCTAACACCCCGCGAAACCTCTCTCGGGAACGCATGCATAGCGATTTCCAGGTGAGCGCGAAGACTGGAAAGATTTGAGGAAGTTGTAGAGGCACAAATGAGCAACGCTGGGGAAGAACCGGAAACCTTCCATTGCGAAATAAAGTAGAAGTTGATACAATGAAAACTTGCTGTTAGGAGAGTGAGAGAAAAAAAATGAAGCGAACGTTCAGTTCAAAAGTAGAATATTAGCAATGCCACAGAATCTCACGTTGCTCCTTTACAACCTTTTTTTTTTTTTTTTTGTAAAATTTTAAAATATGTGTACGCTTGTGTGTCCGTATGTGGATATGGGTATGTGCAGGTGAGTGCAGTTGCAGGAAGATGCCAGAAGAGGGCATCAGATCACCTAGCGAGGTGGAGTTACAGGCAGCTCTAAGCTGCCTCATGCCGTGCTGGGAACCTACTCAGGTCCTCAGCAAGAGAGGTACAGCTCTTAACTGCTGAGCAGTCTCCAGCCCCTTACCTTGCTCCCACTGACAGTCTCAGCTCCCTTCCACTTCATCTCAGCCACAGCCATTATCTTCGGTTCTACTTGTATCCCTTTGCTTTTCTAGCTACAAATGCCCCCAGCAAAGCACTCTTGCCTATTTTTGAAATTCACAAGTGTATAAAATCACGTCGTATGTATTCTTTTGTGCCTGACTCCTCTATCAAACATTAACTCTTGATGTATGTTGTGTGTCTGCGTCTAGTTGATTTTCTTTGCTGCATGGGCTACCGGTGAGGGATGTGCTCTGACAAATACGTCATGAAGTGACCTCACAACTGTGTGATGTCTGACAAATATGTCATGAAGTGATCTCACAACTGTGTGATGTCTGCATGGGACGCTTACAAGACCACTGTCCCCAGACCAAAGTTATCAATCACTGCTGCTGGTGTACCTTGGCATGCTGTTATGGCAAACCCGAATTTTGTTCTGGTTTAGCTAGTTTTTTAATTATTTTTTGAGACAGGGTTTCTATACATAGCCCTTGCTGTCTTAGAACTCACTATGCAGACCAAGCCGGCTTCAAATTCACAGAGGTTTGCCTGCCTCTGCCTCCTGAGTGCTGGGGTTAAAGGTCTGCACCACCACATCCAGCTTAGGTTTTTTGTTTGTTTGTTTGTTTGTTTGTTTGTTTTTATTTGTTTTAAAAACAAGGTCTCTTCAGTGGTTTGAATGAGCAACGCTCCCCCTAGGCTTGTGCCTTTCAACACCCACGTGTTCTCTAGTTGTTAGAGCTGTTTGGGAAGGTTTGATAGACACAGTCCTGCTGTGAAGTAACTGATACAAAGCCCCTGGGTAGGCCTGGTCAAGCCGGAACCTGCTGTGTAGACCAGGCTAGACTTGAACTCATGGGCCATTTGCATCTGCCTAGGTCTCCATCTGAAAATTACAGCTGTGCTTCACAGTGCCCAGATTGTCTTCTTGCTTTTGAGATAGGCTCTCATTTAGTCCAGACTGACCTTGAATTGCTGATCATTCAAGCTTCACCTCTCATGTTTTGGAATTACAGGCACATACTAAGGTGCCCCACAAATTATTTTTTTTTCTTACAGACATAGAATGAGTACTCTGCAAAACAATAGCAAAAAGTTTCGTATAGTACATGCATAAATCGGCAACAGTTGTTTTTATTAGCATTAGTCATTTTGTACTATGCATAATTTATAAGCCTGCCCACATAGTACGTTTGCTGACACCAAGAGCACCATACACACATGAGCGCTGCACTGAGGACGATATGACAGGATATGACAGGACAGGAGGCTGAGGCCAGAGCATAAGTCTAAACCAAATCTCTCCTCAAAAGAAGAACCTGTGTCAAAAACCGAACCAAAGCACTCTTCTAGGGTCTAAGAAGGTGGTTATAGCACTTGCTATGCAAGCGTGAAGACTGGATTATGGACTGCACACAGCCCATATAAATGTCTGGTGGCCTGTCTGTGATTCTCCTACTTCATCACAACGGGGAGATGGGGAGTCTCCAGAGCAGGCTGCCTCGCCAGACTAAAATCAGCCAGCTCTGTGCTCTACTGAGAGACTCTACTTCCATGAAAAAGGTGGAGAGCAATCAAAAGAGACTCCTGACGTCAACCCCGTGCCCCCACAGGCATGTGAACAATGTTCAGGTATCTCGTTCTTTCTTCCCACTGTGGGTTTTAGGGACTGAACTCTGGTAGTCAGGTTTGCACGGCGAATGCTTTACCCACTGAGCAATCTTGCCAGCCCTGAAGAAGCAGCTTCTACATGGGGACTATGTGGTATTGTTTTGCTGAGACAGGGTTTCTCTGTGCAGCCCTGGCTGTCCTGGAACTCACTCTGTTGACCAGGCTGGCCTTGAACTCACAGAGCTCTACCTGCCTCTGCTTTCTGAGCCCTGAGATTAAAGGCATGAGCTGCTACAACCATCAAAAACTAGGTTTTTGAAATTAGGGAAGCAACAGTTCTGGCAGAAACACAATACAGCTCTTTTTTTTTTTTCTTTTTTAAGTTTTATTTTAAATGATGTGTATGTGTGTGGTCTGTGGGTTTCTACAGGTGGATAAAGGCCAGAGGTGTCGGATAACACTGGAGCTAGCCTTACAGGAAGTTGTGAGCTGCGGGGTGTGGGAGCTGGGAATTGAACTTTCCTTCCTCTTCGAGAGCGTTCTCTCCAGCCCCAAATCAGCTCTCAGAGCTGCTTGGACTGGCTGACAGCCGTTTGTTGTGTCTGTTCTACTCACATTGTATTGGCCAAAGCACATCCAAGTCCAGCCATTCACGTGGAATGAGGTCACACTGGGGACGACTGTGTCTGAGCTAGGCTTGGCGGTACCCATGAGTACCTGGAGCTCTGAAGAATAAGGCAGGGAGATCATGACATTAAGGTCAGCTAAAACCTGAAAATTTTTCATTTTTCTTCTTTCTTTCTTAACTTAACATTTTTTATTTTGTTTTCTGTGTTTTGCATGCATGCACAATGTGTATGCCTGATACCCAAGGAGGCCTGAAGAGGACAACAGGTGCGCTGGAACCAAAGCTGTGAGCTGTCCTATGGGTGCTGGGAATCAAATTCGGATCCTTCAGGAGAGCAGCCAGTGCTCTCCACCACAGAACCAACTTTCCAGTCCCCTAAAGCCCAACCTCCAAAACTAAGAAGACTCTTAAACAAAACCAAACTCAGAAATGAAGCACAGAGGCTGGTGTGACCCTCAGCATCCACAAGTGAACTTGGCTCCTATAGATCCAGACTCCCTATATAGCAGAGGGTGACCTTGAACTCTTGATCCTCCTGCCTCCCTCTCAGAAGTTCTAGGAACATAAGAACTCTTCTGTGCCACTGTGCCTAGCTGGCCTTAGCTATTTTTGCAAAAATGTTAAAGCTCATAAATTCCACAAAACCTTTGGTGTGCTGACTGGGCTCTGACAGAATCCACAAATGATTCTGGGGATAAGCAACACTGAGGAAGTCACGAGTTCCAAGCATGAATTTGGTTTGAATCTCTTAGAGATTGCTTTAATACCTCTTGACAAAGTTTTTCCCATAAACGTCTGACACAGCTTCTGTTAGGATAACTTCTAGGTACTTTCTGTCTTGAAATTTTAGATTTACAGAAGATATACAAAGAACTGAAAATTCCTGGAAGTCTTTCCGCTAAGGTTCTCCTAGTATCTTACAACATCGTGATATATTGTAACCATTAGGAAACTTGTATTTGTGAGCTATGATGAACTGAATTATAGAATTCATTTAGGTTCCACCTGTTTTTCCAATAATGTATTTTTTTTTTCACACTCATTATCCAGTCCAGGATAATACATTGCATTTGTAACACATTTGTTTAGTGTTACTTTAAATAATATTTGTTAAAAATTTTATTTTCTATCTGCTTATTACTAGTACATAGAAATTCAACTGTCTTACACAGTAAGTTTTTATTTTAGTCTTTTTAGAAAATCTACCAGTATTAATAATTTCTCCATATTTTCTATACATGCATATCATTTCTGAATAATGATTTTTATTCCTTTCTCCTTTTTTTTTTTTTGAGACAGGGTTTCTCTGTGTAGCCTTGAATGTCTTTTGTAGATCACGCTGGCCTTGAACTCACAGAGATCTGCCTGCCTCTGCTTCCCAGGATGCTGGAATCAAAGGCATGTGCTACTGTGCCCAGCAAGCTTGGCTTTTTTTATTCTTTCCTACGTATGGAATTTTTACTCCAGTGTGGTGGCACAGGGCTATAATCACAGCATTTGGAAAACTAAGGCACAAGAACTGTAAGTCTGAGGCCAGCCTGGGCTACCAGGCTACCTCATGTTTCGAAACTCAAACATAAAACTGCAGAATGTCGTCCCTTTTCTCGGATCCTTGCTGACTGTCATTTCCAATAGTTTGCAAAAGAAAACTGGGAATAGAAGGCCTTCCTGTCTTATTCTTTACTTCAAGAAGAAGATATTATGGGGCTGGGTGTTGAAGAGAAGGCTCACCAGTTGAGAGCACCTGTTGCTCTCGAGGAGAACCAGGGTTCAGTTCCCCGTACCCGCACACAACCTGTTCACAACCATCCATAACTCTAATTGAAGAGGATCCGATGTGCCCTTCTCTCCCGAGGGCCCCAGACACGAGCGTGGCGCACATACATAAATTCAGGCATCCACATACATAGATAAAACAAACAGGTCTAATTTCTTTTTTAATTAAGAAAACTTTCTGTAGCCTGGTGTGGTGGCGCACGCCTTTGATCCCAGCACTAAGGGAGGCAGAAGCAAGCAGATGGCTGTGAGTTCGAGGCCAGCCTGGTCTACAGAGCAAGTCTAGGACTCAAGGCTATACAGAGAAACCCTGTCTTAAAAAACAACAACAACAACAAAAAAACAAAAAACAAAACCCCAAAATTTTCTGTTTGAGGTAGAGAACAAGGTGGAAGGTTGGTATGAGTTGGAAGCTGTTCTGAGATTTTTAATGTGTGTGTGGCTTTTGTTTCATTTAATTTAACAATAATTCTTTTCTACTGAAACATTTCTTCCAATTTACCCAGAGACGGAGGAAAGATCATAATTGATACCTAACTGTATCAACTCATTTTCTATATCTGCTGACGTAATCATTTTATTGTTTCTTTTTTTGTATTATGGTATAGGACTCATTTTTACAGTTATTTAAACCAAGATTGGATTGGATTCCTGAGGGAAACATGATTGGTTCACTTTATATATTACTGGTTTAAGTTTGCTAATTATGGTTATGACTGACATTGACACATTTTTTTTTTTTTTTTGCATTTTTTGGTGCTTGATTTTTTTTTTTTTTTTTTTTATAAAATTATGCTGACTCTAGCTAGGCATGCTGGTGCCGCCTGTAACCCCAGCATGGCGTTAGGGTTTAGAGAAGGCAGAAGGATCAGGAGTTTGAGGCCAGCACCGGCTACCTAGCAAGTCTGACTACACAGAGATTTTGTGGTCTACACAAAACCTCTCTATAAAACAACCCAAGGCAAATGAAACAAGACCATAATAACTTTATAAATTATATTGTAGACAGAAACTTGTGATTCCAGGCTTCAGTGGGTGGAGGGTCGAGATTTCAACTCAACTTGGGTTAGATAGTAAAACCTTGCCTCGAGACAGTTATGTGGTGGGCCTGGGAAGACCACGCAGTGACGATCTGAGCTTGGGTTCCCAGAGCCCACCTCAGGGCCAGGTGTAGGACACATTCCTCTAAGCCCAGCATGGGGGGGGAACAGAGAGAGGCTCTTTAGTCAGCTAGGTTAGCCAAGGGGGTGAGCTGCAGTTCAGTGAGAGCCTATGTCAAAAGATAAAGGGGAGATTAGTTAAGGAAGATATCCAAAGTCAATCCCCAGTCTCCACATTTGCAAGGACAGGTGAGCACACCTGACAAACACATCACATACCACTCACACAAATGAGTTCATGCACACACACACACACACACACACACACACACACACGGTAGACTAGTGTGTTCTAGAAAGAACTGTGATTGTTCATATTAATAATTTCCCCTCCTCTCCAGGCGTGGAGGCACATGCCTGTCATCCCAGCCCTCAGGGAGGCAGAGGCAGGTAGATTGCTGCCTCTGAGTTCAAGGCCAACCTGATCTACAAAGAGAGCACAGGACAGCCAAGGCTACACAGAGAAACCTTGTCTTGTCTCAAAAAACAAATAAATAACAATAATTTCCCTTCTCTTCTTTTTTTTTCTTTCTTCTCTTCTTCCTCCTCTCCCTACACCTCCTCCTCTTTCTCTTCTTTCTTCTTCTTATTCTGTCAGAGTCTCACTATGTATCCCTGGCTTGTCTAGAACTCCATATGGAGAACTCCAACTCACAGATATCTTCCTGTCTGTGTCTCCTGAGTGAGGAGAGTAAAGGAATGGGCTGCTATTGCCCATCTGAAATTAAGTCTTTTTTGAATGTTTATTGGAACTTATTGGAAAAATCACCTGGCTGTGAGTTTTCTTTGTGAAAATCTGGTGGCTATTTTTGGTGTTTGGATGTGTTCATGTGTGTCTGTGCAGGTGTATGGGTGTACGTGTGTGTGTGTGTGTGTGTGTGTGTGTGTGTGTGTGTGTTAAAGTCCCTATCTGCTGCTGGGCGTGGCATGCCCTCTACCTAGGGGCGGGGCTTCTCTCTCAGCGGCCCTTCACTATCTAACTCAGACATTTTGGTTCCTTGGCTTTCTTTTTCCTTTTCTCTCCCTTTTCCCCCTTCCTGTCCTCTCTCTCCCTCCCACCCAACCCCAGCTGCTCCCCTCCCCCTCCCTCGTTGCTCCCAATAAACCTGCGGTTTTATTCGCTCATTCTTTTTTATTTAATCAATCAGTGTGCACACGTATGTGTATGTGGAGGTCCAAAGTTGGCATCAGGTGTCTTCCTTGATCACCCCACAGTTTCTTTGCTGAGGAGCTTGCCAATTTGTTTACCTAGTGTAATAATTAGGTGGCTTGCTCCACAGATCCTCTGTCTCCCAAGTGCTGGGATTTATAAGTGGGTTACCTTGAGAGGTTCGAAAACTTAGAGTTAATTCCTGGGGCTGGGGCAAAATCACGGTCCTTTCAGAGCAGAGGTCCAGCAGCAGTGCCCAGCCCAGATTATCCTTAGGGTGTGACTAGGGTCACATAGGCCCTAAGAAAGCCCATGGAATGTGTTGACTCCCCCTCCCCCTTGCTACAGCCTTACCTGCACGTACGGGGGGGGGGGAGTGTCAGGTGTCCCCCAGTTAGCCAGACCTAACCGTTTGCAGTTTTGATGCCTAAAAGCAAACCAATCATTTTAAAGGTCAGCTCCCCTAGAGACCCTTTCACCCCTTTCCTGTAACGCCAAGACCTCCACTTCCCTGCTTGCGTTTTGACCCCTGAAAAACCCTGTTCCCCTGGAGTTGGGGGTGGCTTGCCCCTTTGTTCTTGTAAAGGGCAGCCATCCAGCTCGAGTTTGTAATAAAGGACCCTCATGTGTTTTACATCGGACTCAAAGCCCGTCAGTCATTTGGGGACTCTCGATCTGGGTATTTCAACCTCATCTGCTTGGTTTTTACATGGGTTCAGGGGATCTGAATTCTGGTCCTCACACTGGCACGGTAAGCACTTCAATTTTTTTTTTTTTTTTTTTAGACAGGGTTTCATTTGCCCAGGCAGACCTTGAACTTACTGCATAGTCAAGGGTGATCTTGAACTCCTAATCCTCCCCCTTTCAGCTCCCAAGTACTGAGCTCACAGCGATGTCCCATCTTACCCGGCCTAACGTGCAACATGAGTTCAAAACAAATTGAGTTTTAAAAACGTATAGATTAGTTTTGTTTTTTAAAACCACGTTAAATGCAAATCAGAAAGTAGGGATGTAGTTCAGCTGATAGAACGCTTCCCCAGTATGCCTGAAGCCTGAATGGTTTCCTAACTCCACCTAAATCTGGGGTTGGTGCTAACAGGCAGGCTGAAAGGACGTTGAAGGTCATCCTCAGCCACATAGAAAGTTCAAGGCCAGAGTGAATGTCTTCTCCCATGCTCATAAACCCAGTGCTTGGTAGGCAGGATAGAGTTTGAGGGCGGTTTGGGCTATACTGTGAGACTCTCTGTCAAAAACAAACAAAAGGGCTTGGAATGAAGTCCTGTGTAGAAATCCATCGAACAGACCTGAAGGTCGGCCAAGTTATCAGAGTGAGAGAGCGGCAAAGCGATGGTCGCAGAGTCCCCCAGCACAGATACAGGCCAGGAAGCAGAGGAAGAGGATCTAAAGAGTCACCGCCAACAGCGCGCTACAGACAAGCCTGGTTGGAGCTCTGTAAGGGGCCAGGATCCCACTTGAACAAGCAGGATGCAACCTTGGAAAGAGTGGAGAATGAATGCAGAAACCCAGGTTGAGGCCCGTCTAGACTGACCCACGCACAGTGGAAGGATAAACAGGAAGACAGCCAAGACAGTCACAAGGCCAAGGCAAAAGATCACGCCCATATTAGAGGGAAAGGAGTAGAACCTTGCCGGGTGAGATCCTCGTTAGTATGAGATCCTAGAGCTAGCTGTGGTCTGGTGCTCCAGACTGTGGGGGCGGCGGAACAAACAGGAAGCACCGCATACCAGAAAGTGACTTTTGTAAAGGAAAGCAGAGCCAGGGAGGCTCGAATTAGCAAGAGAAAGGGAATCGGGAGCCAGCTCACCGAGTGGGAACGCGAAGAAGAGAGCTTGCGCAATGGGTGCTGCGAAAGAAAAATGAAACTTGCTGGTCTGAGTTGACAAGGTCACTTCTGGAATTCTTTTTATGATTAGAAATTATGTAAGGATTTCTCAAAATGTTGGCCCACTGGCAGAATTAAATATTTTCATATCTGTATGCAGTCAGAACTTTAAAAAAAAAAAGACTTGAATAAGTACCATTATTTTCAATGAATTTTCCAATTTCTTTTTCTTTAATTAGTGTATTTATTTTAAGAGAGAGGGTCTTACTGTGTAGATTTTGGCCTGAAAGTTGATATGTAATCAGCCTGGCCTCCAACCCACAGAGCTCCACCTGCCTCTATTTTCTGAGTGCTGGTATTAAAAGTGTGAGCGACCTCACCTGAACGTGGTTTTTTTTGTTTTTCCCCTATTACTGATAAAGAAAAGTGTCTCACTGTGACTGGTGTGACACACATTTGTGTTCCTAGCACTTAGGAAGTAGAGGCAGGAGAAGCATCACAGTGTAAAAGCCAGCTTGGTTTCCCAAGAAAGCTCCAGGCCAGCCAGGGTAGCAAGATCCCCTGGAGATGGCAGGTGGTTATGAGTGCCTGCTACTCTTGCAAAGGACTTGCGTTTGGTTCCCAGCACCCTCGTGGCAATTCATGTAAGTTTGTAACTCATCCCAGCCTGGAAAGGTGTCCTCTGACCTCCAAGTGCATGTTGGAGCTCACATAACAGAATGTTTCCAGCCTCTGAGACTTACTGCTGAATAAGCTTATCCTTTCTGGCTCTTTTTTTTTTTTTTTTTTTTTTTAAGATTTATTTATTTATTTATTATGTATACAGTGTGCTGCCTGCCTATACGCCTGCACACCAAAAGAGGGCACCAGATCTCATTATGTGTATGAGTGATGTATATACTTGCATGTATGCCTACAGGCCAGAAAGGGACATCAGAGCTCACTGTAGATGGTTGTGAGCCACCATGTGGTCCTCTGGAAGAGCAGAAAGGTCTTTTAACTCGCTGATCCACCTCTCCAGCCCCTCTAGCTCTTTTTGAACTCTGGCTAGTCAGTTTGTAAGACCTGGGGTCTCACAGCTCAGGAGTTCAAGATCACGCCCTTCCCAGAAACCCTCACAGACCACGCAACTCGTTGCAAAAGCAAGAGGTTTAATTTAACCATTGTGCAATGGGGTCACCCCTGCCAGTCAGCAAAGAGTGGCACCGGGAGACAAAGACCTTAGGTTTTTAAAAGGCAAAAGGCGGGAATCTCCTGGGGTTGCGATCTTGGCGATTTAGGATTGGATGAGGTGTTTAACTTTTAAAATAATTGGTTGGTTCTGGGCACCCTTACGTCTGGTCAGCCCTGCCATAAATATCTGATCTCTAAGTCAGTTTGGAATTTCTTGCCATATGAGATATAGCCATAGTTAAAGGTGGGAGAATGATTAACTCATCCCGTGTCTTTTCTGAGGAGTGGGGGTTTCAGGCTTTGGATCAAAGATCAGGAGGTATGCAGAAGGATTGGGGTCATTTGGCCTGGTTTCCAAACAAAGCTCATCTCACAGACACCAGCCAGTGATTTTCTCTCCACTTAGTAGGGATCTCTGCTTGTTCTCTTCCTTATCTCTGCCCTCACAGATGGCTGATGTCAGGAACTTTTACATTCCTCGGCTCTCTGGAGAAGCACTAAGAGGCTTTAATTAACATGGGCCTAAAACTTGAGAACATAAGTTATAAGGCAATTAAAGAAACACAGGTTACAAAGTTAGTCTGATTCTTTCAAGTTCAACTCAGCTGTCTGGCTCAAAACTCTTCTCCAAGCTGACTGATTCAAGTTTGCTTCTCTCAGCTTCTGAGTGAATTGCTATGCTTGGCCTCATACTAACTTTGCAATATGTTCTAATCTTCTGGCTCCTTCTCATTCTCTGGCTCTTTCTGTCTTGACCTGTGTCTAGGTCTTCAGATACGATCCCTTGCCACAGCAGCCACGTTTTTGGATTAAAATTTCTCTATGCTAATGGCTCATAATGATCAACTGTAAATTATAGAAACTTATACAGCACATCTCTGAAACTCCCAGGTACATTACCAGACAGAGAAGTCATTTGTAAAGAAACTCAATATAATGGAAAGTACTTCTAACAACAGATAGAATATTTATTTGTAGGTAGCGAAAACCAAGAATGTGTCTCCTTGAAATGGGATTGTTGCCAGAGCCCGCCAGCAAGTCACAGTACACACAGGATCGGCTCGAGAGGGCTGTCAGTAAGACTGCAGCACAAGTTTATTCCATAATTCCTTTTTTTTTTATATAGGCAAAGCAAAAACAAGTCACATCAATACAAAAAGAAGTTTGTGGAACTGCCAAACTTTTCTAAAACTACTTCCCTATAGCAGATATGGTCCAATGTTGGTATAATGTTCTTTTGAAATGTATACACCTTACCCTTGTTCATTCAAATGCTGATTTCTCTCCCCCACTCTCTGGTTTCAATCTGGACATTTCATTGTGATACTTATTCTAAGCATCCTGTCTCAATTTTGCGTAACAGGCCAAAATAAAGCAACTAGCCACAATGTTGAGCAAGGGGAGGAGCCAGAGGACAGGAAAAGAATGGGAGGAAAAGGGTGAGGGCTGGGAGAACAGGGGCAGGAGCAGAGATGTTAGAACAACATGAAGAGATGGACTGAACCTAATATATCACAAAAAGCAAGTATAATGTGGGAAATCTAAATGCTAGGAAACTATGAGGGCTTGGAGGTTTAGGATGGAACAACTATCGCCCAGCACTGTGTTCTAGGTTAATTAAATAAATCCCAGTGTCTGTGTGGTGATTTGGGTATACAGCTGTTTAAGATTAACAGCAGCATTAATAAAAGATAAACCAATAGTAAACATTCAACATTAATCGTCACATACAACAGTCCAAGGTCACACAAACAAATTTTAAGGCACTTGGAACAAGTTTTAAGGAACTTGGCAAAACATCCTCTTTTCTCTGTCTCAAGGTGAAGGCCAGGGTGAAAACTTGTTCTTCACAAACAAGTAGCTCTCCACAGAGAGCAAATAATGTAAATTTGTGAGATACCCATAAGGCTATTTATTTATTTGTTTTTGCAAGACAGAGCTTCTATGTGTAGCCTTGGCTGTCCTGGGCTTGCTTTCTAGACCAGGCTGGCCTCTAACTCACAGTGATCCACCTGCCTCTGCCTCCCAGAGTGCTGGGATTACAAGCATGTGCTACCATGCCTGGCCCTGTAAGGCTATTTATTTATTTATTTATTTAAAAGATTTGTTTATTTATTATATATACAATGTTCTGCCTGCATGTACATCTGCAGGCCAGAAGAGGGCACCAGATCTCATTATAGATGGTTGTGAGCCACCATGAGGCTGGGAATTGAACTCAGGACCTCTGGAAGGGCAGCCAGTGTTCTTAATCTCTGAGCCACCTCTCTACCCCCCATAAGGCTATTTAAATAGTCCAATGAAAGCAGCTTCAATACTATCCTCCTAGGTTAATTAGGGAAATTATGACTTTAATTCTGCCATATGTAGAACATATAATAATAATGAGAAGTAAATAGGAACAGAAAGAAGCATTTAATATTGGGGATAAAAAGATGGCTCCATCAGTAAAGCCATGCAAAGATGGGTGATCTGATATCATAACCTTAGCTCCCAGGTAAAAGCCAGGTGTGGTCACAAACATCCATAACCCTGGCACTAAGGATGGATAGGCTATATTAGTCAGGTTCTTAAGAGGAACAGAACCTATCGAGTGAATATATATTAAAAAGGGATTTATTAGATTGGTTTACATAATATAGTTTGGGTAGTCCAACATTGGCCTCTTCGGTAATCGTGGATCCTGTCAAACCAACAAGCAACATGAACCATCTCATGGACTGATCCCTAGAGTTCACTGGCCAGCTAGTCTAGACAATTGTCCAGCTCTGGGTTCACTAGAGACCCTATCTCAAGAGATAAAGTGGAATCTGGGAGTAGTGATGATCACTTTTACTTTCTTCACTCAGGAGGCAGAAACAAGAGGATCTCTGTGGGTTTGAGGCCATCTTGACCTGCATAGTGATAAGGGCTTCCTAGGAGACCTCGAAACAAAAAAGATAAGGTGGAGAGTGGGAGTGGACTATAGTATGTTAACTCCTGCACATGTACACGCCGCTCACACATATAGACTGCATGTGCTACACACACAGAAAAGAAACAAGTAATAAGAGCTGGTCATGTGGCACACGCCCCTTTAATCCCAGCGCTCAAGGAGGCAGAGGCAGGTGGATCTCTGTGAGTTTTGAGGCCAGCCTGATCTACAAAGTGAGTGCAGGACAGCCAAGGCTACAAGAGAAACCCGTCTCAAGAAACCAAAACAGTAATAATAATAGAAGAAGAATTTAGAAATAGGAGCTAGATAATTAGCAAGGGAAAAACAACAGGAAGAGACAGACAGAGCCACTTGTAAATTGTTGGGGTGCTCATGCTCATAAGATGGCAGGCAGTAAAGTGACAGATAAATTTATGGCAATAGGGACACCTGTGTTGAAGCATGAAGCACAAAGACTAATGGGACTACTTGAGCATTGGAGATAACACATACCCCAATTAAATATCATACTCAGGCTAGTATATACAGTTTCAGGGTCGCAGGACGTCATATGAGCAGAGCAGGAGTAGGCACTACAAAATAAAAGGTTGTGTCCACTTTGGAGAGGAAGTGGAAGTTTCTGGTTTCTTGGAAGACTCAGATGTATCATGTGATGTTTTGCTGCAAGCTATCTAGTTCGAGGGGCGTGATTTTGGCCGGCTGAAAAACATTCGTGGGTGGACTCTGAGGAGAGGTGGTATACAGAAAGAAGCCCAGGGACAGGGAGAAAATGCTTCGCTGGTCTTCGTTCTTCGACACTTCACTTCACAGAGAGAAATGCTCCTGAGAACTTCTCAGGGCAATACCATTGAGTCTTGGGGCTTTCACTGACTTGTCCCCATCTGGTGAGTCACAGTGCTGACTCGTGTTGCTCTTTTGTGTTGGCATTTGGACAGGACTGCTGGTATCCGGACAACAAACAGTCGGGTCGCCCCAAGGAACTACCTCTAAAAATGTCCACAACTCCCCTTTTCCTAATAACCTTCTTTCTCCTCTACCTCTTGTCAGTGGGTTAGAAGGAGGGTAGAAGTATTTAAGAACCCTAAATAGAGTAGGCTTTTGAAAAATCTAAGCCTACATGGAGATACGCTTCAGTGGTTAAGAATATTTACTGCTGTTTCAGAGGACCCAGGGGTCAGGGTCCAGCACCCACGTGACAGCGTATGACTGTCTATAACTCCAATTTTAGAGAAGTTCACGCCCTCTTTTGGCTTTCTTGGGCACCAAACATGCATGCGGTGCACACAAATACGAAAGCACAGCATTCACAGACATAAAAAAAAAATTTTTTTTAAAAAGATTGTGCATGTACTTTCTGAAGTCTGCATTACCCAACACCTAATGCATACTTAAAATTAGGAGCTATAATGGCGCAGGGTCAGGGGTCACTGTGGTCCAAGGAACCAACAGAAAACCGATTTTGTTCCAGCAGGACTGTGAATCATTTAATTGTCACATGCATCCAATAAATAGGTACTTTTGGTTAAGTAAACGTGGCTAACTTATGAGGCCTGAAGTGGCCTCTGGTAGCACAGGCCAAAAGACCAACAATTCACCAATGGTATCTCCTGAAACTAAAAAAGCCTCTGAACAGCAAAGGAGACCGTCATACCACACACACGGCGCATCAGAAAAGTGGTTTAGAAACAACTAAAGATAACGGCATTAGATGCACTAATAAAAATCATAGATGAACAGGTCAAAAAAGCCCAAATTAGTCTCCTTGCTGCCTGTACTGGCAGCCTCGGGGGAAAAGGTTCGCACAAAAGCCAATGTGTGGTTGGCTATGATGCCGCACCCAAGTCACACAGGCCTGCACTTGGCCCGAAGGGGCAGGCAGATCTTTGTGAATTCCAGGCCAGCCACGACCACATGGGAGACCCTGTCTTAAAAACAAACAAACAAACAAAAAAAAAACAACAAGCTGGTAGTTGTGCATGCCTTTAATCCCAGCACTCAGGAGGCAGAGGCAGGTGGATCTCTGAGTTTGAGGCCAGCCTGATCTGCAAAGTGAGTCCAGGATAGCCAAGGCTACACAGAGAAACCCTGTCTCGAAAAACAAACAAGAACCAAAGTAAGAAACAAACAAAACAAAAACCAGTTCTCTCAGGAATCAAGAGGTGGTGACAGGCTGTGCCCTGTTCTACGCTGCTCCGTATTGTATTAAGACTGGGCCTTGCCCCGAGAGACTTCATTTCACAAACAGCCTCACCCTGTTTTGAGTGCAAGCACAGAGACAGACTTGTTGGGCGTGGAAACACTAGCATTTATTTGCTATCATATTTGCTATCACCCACAAGACAGATAAATAATTTGTCCCTGAAAGTAAGGCCAGCGCAGCCCTACAAATTCATCGGAACCAATCGGGAGTGTGTTACTACAGAGGTGTATTAACATTGTATGAGAACAGCCAGAAACAGGGGGCTCGGGAGCCAGCTCAGTCCCTACAGGGCTTGCAAAGCCAGCAGGAGGACCTGAACTCGATCCCCAGAGCCCTCGTGACAGCAGCTGGGCATGCGCAGGATCTCGTCAGCCCATTGCTGGAGAGGTGGGCACAGGCACATCCATCGCGCTTACCAGCCAGTCAGGTTGTCCTCCACACATGCACACCTGTATATCTGCACACGTGGGATCCTGCACACACACACACACACATGCAACACCAGGCATGTGGTTTTACGGAAGACATTGAGAAAAAGGTGGTGTGTCCTCACCGGGCTCCTGTAAAGAGAAAGACAACTAACATTACAGTGACCCGCCTGCCTCTGCACCGCCCCCCCCCCCTTCCCGAGCCCTGGGATCACAGGTGTGCGCCACCACAGTAGTTAATATTGGAATAAAAGAAACCATGTTGATGGGCGGGCATGGTGACACACACTTTTAATCCCGGCACTCAGGCAGGAAGGCAGAGGCAGGCAGATTGCTGTGCGTTTAAGGACAGCCTGGTTTACAGAGTAAGTCCTACACAGAGAAACCTTGTCTCAAATAAAACAAAAATACAAAAAAAAAAAAAAAAAAAAAAAAAAAAACAGAACCCTCCCCCTCCCAAAAAAAAGAAAAAAGAAACCATGTTGACGTTGACTATGGTTAGAGTTTAAGGTATATTAAAAATGTGAAAGTCACCCAGGCAGTGCTAGCACAAGCCTTTATCACAAACAAACAAATAAACAGAAATGTGAAATTAATTAACTTCCCTAACCACTCCTTTCTCCTATCTTCCTGGAGCTTGAGGTCAGGAGGAAAAACAATGCACCCTACCACACACACACACACACACACACACACACACACACACACTTGGAATAATACCTCTAGCAACCTGTGAGCAAGATGGGACCCCCTGCCTGCATGGAGTTCATAGATGTACCTCTCTGAACAATGGGATGAACTTCTCCTGGCATTGACCATCAAACATCAAACATCGAGATTGTATTCAATAGTACTCTGGGTATGAGGATGCCCAAACTTGCTTTGAGTGAATGTGCAGCGTGGTAAACTGTTCTCTAAATGAACTTTTAGGAAGAATTCTCTATTTACCTACTTATTCCTATGTACAATTGAGCAATCATGCGATTAAGCGTGAGTGGCAGAAAAGAGGCTATACAAGTTAAATCTGTCAATCAAAATAAAGAACCAAACAATGCCCCTTAGTAACTATCACTCCCTTTCTTTTGACGCCAAAAAAAGAAGCCCCAGGTATTAGCTTGGAGCCCAGGGCATGTGGCCTGATTGTGAACTAAAATAGCTTCATTTTGAATAAAGTTACTTTCCTGTGTTTACAAAGTATGTGCACATTTATTTCATTCCTGAGCAGATACTAAAAATTTGGAAACACCTACCACACCCTATCTATGGAGGACAACAGGCAGCTCTCAGCTACCCAGGGACTGGGGCAGCAAGATCACTTTGGACAGGTCTGAGCAACATTGAAAGACCGAACCACATCATAGACACAGCACTCAGGGAGGCAGAGGCACAGGGATCTCTGTGAGTTCGAGGCCAGCCTGGTCTACAAAGCGAGTCCAGGACAGCCAAGGCTATACAGAGAAACCCTGTCTCAAAAAAACAAACAAAAACCCCCAAACAGAAGAAAAAAAGAAAGGAAGGAAGGAAGGAAGGAAGGAGAGAGAAAGAAAGAAAGAAAGAAAGAAAGAAGGAAGGAAGGAAGGAAGGAAGGAAGGAAAGAAAGAAAGAAAGAAAGAAAGAAAGAAAGAAAGAAAGAAAGAAAGAAAGAAAAAGAAAGGCTGAGCAAGCCAGTAAGCAGCACTCCTCCAAGGCCTCTGCATCAGCTCCTGCCTCCAGGTTCCTGGCCTGTTTGATTTCCTGTCCTGAGTTCCTTCAGGATGAACACTGATGTGGAATTGAAAGCCAAATAAACCCTTTCCTCTCCAAGTTGCTTTGGTCGTAGTGTTTCACCACAGCAAAAGTAACCTAATTAAGGTAGGATTATACCAAGGGACTTATACCCTTTCAGCAGCTCACTGTGCCTGTGCAAACAAGAGTCCATTTCTGATAACCCAGGAATCCTCAAGTTTAAGCACAGCCACCTCAGCCAGCTATGCCACCTCCCGTAACCTGTAGTGTCATGGCTCCTTGAGGCTAAAAGGGAGCCCCAAACTAATTGTGCCAGAGTAACAGTACACAGCAGGATTGTCCTTGACGATGGATAACCTGCTGTACCACAGGTGGTATATGCGCTATCCGTAATTAAGGGAATGTAAATGGAGATGGTGTGCTCAAGGTGGGGCTAGTTTGACCATAGGAAAAATGTGGGGTTTTTTTTGGCATGTTAACTTTAGGAAGCACATTGGTAGAGGATGAAATGTCAGTTCAGAGCCCACCTTTCTTTTATTTTAAGCTTCTTGTCACCAAACTCATGAATCAGACTTGTGTGCCGGACCTGTGGTGAACACACAGAGCTTGACACAGAAGAAACCGAATCAAGAACTCAGGGTGTGCTGGTGAATGTATGTGTTCCCAGTCCTCAAGAGGCGGAAGTAACAGAATCAGGCATTTGGGACCAGCCTGGGCCATCCCCTGTGGACCTGTCTTTAAAACGATAAGGGATGCAAACTGAGAAGATAGAATTCAAGCCCCAGATCCAACATTCTCCAGCCAGTATGCTTACAGGTTATTGAAGAGACGCACATACATAAGGTAGAGAATCCAGGGGAGAAGCTGATAGCACAAGTTTTCATGAAATCAAGGTTTTCAGACTTTGATGACAGAGGATATCTGGTAAACCACCGGATAACACAGGCTTCTGTAAAATGAGCTTGCAAATGATCTGGTGACATTGCTTCTGTAACAAATCACAAGGTCAGCCATCCATAACCAAGGTCATGTGAATGGGGAGAGTGTACTCCGGATATGGCTAGTTTGACCATAGGAAGAATGTGGGTTTTTTTATTTTTTTTGGTATGTTATCTTTAGGGAGTGTGGTGGTAGAGAGCTTGCCTAAAATACTAGTGTTAGGGAGGTCAAGTTCCATACCCAGAGCTGAGAATAAAAACAGAGAAGAGAATCAATTTTAGAGTGGAAAATGGTTCAAAACTCTTAGAAGAGAGAATTGCTATATTAATATAACACAGTATGATTATACATAATAAGTTTCTTTCCTTTTCTTTTAAGTTTCAGGACAACCACAGCTGCGCTGGACTTGCTCTGTAGATCAGGCTGGCCTCGAACTCACAGACATCCACCTACCTCTGCCTCCCAGAATGCTGGGATTACAGGTGTGCTCTACCACACCGGGTTTATCATTGTTTTCTTGATATAGGGTTTCACAGGGCTCAGACTAACCTTGAACTGGCTATTTAGCTGAAGATCCTCTTGCTGTGAGAGCCACAGTTATGTTTTTTGTTTTTTTAACTTAATCTAATTTTATTAATTACACTTTATTTTGTATCCCCCCATAAGCCCCTCCCTCCTCCCCTCCCAATCCCATCCTCTCTCCCCCTTCTTCATGAATGCCCCTCCCCAAGTCCACTGAATGGGGAGGTCCTCTCCTTCCTTCTGATTTTAGTCTATCAGATCACATCAGGAGTGGCTGCATTGTCTTCCTCTGTGGTCTGGTAAGGCTGCTCCCCCCTCAGGGGGAGGTGATCAAAGAACAGGCCTATCAGATTATGTCAGAGACAGTCCCTCTTCCCATTACTATGGAACCCACTTGGACACTAAACTGCCATGGGTTACATCTGAGCAGGGGCACAGTTATGTTTTAAGTTTTAATTATTGTGCCTAAGAGATCCCTGAAAGAAAAATATTCCTTACCTGTCAGACCCTTGCCCAACGACAGATACTTCCTGAAATGCTGGAGGCTGTTGTTTGTGGGAGATAGCAAGCCACATGCTTTTGCTCCTCTGAACAAATTTGTTTGACCCAACTGCACCGGATGTACTCAATCACACGTAGGCAGGAAATATGTCAGGATGTTGTACGCTGGCTCCTGATGGGATGTAGGCGGTAGGTGACCAGGCAGGAAGTAAGTTAGGGTAGGTTTAGGAGGTGTAGCGTCCCTAGAAGAAATATGTCACTGAGCACAACTTTTGAGGTTTAAAAGCCACACACCATTGCCAGTTCACTTCCTGCCCCCTGATTTTGGTTCACAGTGAGAGCTCTAAGCTTGCCAGCCATGATGTATGCCTCTTCCCCACTCCATAGACTCTTATCCTTCTGGAACCATAAGCGTAAAACAAACAAACACACACACACACACAAAAACCCCACAAAACCCAAAAACCTGTCCTCTTTCTATAAATTGCTTCGGTCATGATATTTTATCTCAGCTCTAGAAGAGAAACTAATAAAGATGAGGCAGTATGCATGAAGAGGAATAAAACTGTTTCACATGAATTTGATACACTCAATATTTCCTGCAGAAAGTTCAAGGTTCGATGGAATCCCTGCTTGAGTTTCATTAGCCGTTGTTTCACTGAACATTTTGAAGCACATTTGATTATAACAAACGTCACAAATAGGGTCAGTAAAATTAACATTTCAACTTAAATATCCAAGGATAGACTCGTTGTCCTGGGAATTCCAGGAAACAACCTTGAGAAAAAGTCATTGGCTTCTAATACTTTTATAAAAGCTCAGGCTAGCCCTAAACTTGCTTTCTAGGTGGGGATGACTTTGTGTTCCTGCTTTTCTTTCCTCTGCCTCCCAAGTTTTTTAATTGCTAGTGTGTGTCAACATGTCTAGTTCTTCTGGGGGTGTTTGGTAAAAGCCCGGGAAATATGTTTTCAGATATTTGAAATTTAGCTCAAGATTAATGTAAATACAAGAAATAGTTGCTATCGTACAACTTTCTATTAAAAAAAAACCATTTCAAATTTGCATGTGTGTTGTATGTGTGGGTTGCACACACTAACAATGTGCCTGTGGAGGCCAGAAGAGGATGATGGACTCCTGAAGCTGGAATTAGAGGTGATTAAAGCCACCTGATATGGGCTCAAGGTCCCCTGGGAGAGTTAGAAATGCTCTTAACCATTTGAAACCCTCCGTCGCTTGGCCAAGATATGGTCTAGACCTCAGCAACCTGGCCATTCTCCCCCCCTCCCCTTTCCTTTTCTGGAGCAGAGTTCGCCCAGGCAGTTTCATTGGGTGTCATTTCAAAGGTGACAGATTTGCAATTCTTTGTTTCTATTACTCCTTAAGATGGGTTCTACTGAAAGGTATGACAAAATCTACCTTCCTGTTGTATAATTACTTAGGTTTGGCTTTGGGTTTTGGGTCCTGGAGTTCAAATACAGAGCATTATACATGGCAGATAAGGTAGAGAAGCCCTCTACCATTGGACGAAAGCCTCTGCCTAGAGTTGGCGTATTCAGTCACACAGACACTCAGGGGCTTCTTGAAAGCTTCCTCAGCTCCCCAGATACCTTGTCAGAACACAGAGGTCCTGAGTCAACAGGTTTTTGGAAGACACTATCAGCAAGACATCTTGCTTCAGGCAGGGCTTTGGAGAGAGCCCTTAGAGTCATCTGTGTATACAAAGGTTCAAGTATCAGTGCAAACGGAAATAGGAACCATTAAGGTTAGTTTTCCAGGGAATGACAAATATGTAGCTAAACACAATTATGATAAGTCAGTTGTCTTTTACCTTTAAATTTTTTTTAAATTTATTTTTCTTTATGTGTATTCGCTGCGTGCTGATGCCTGGGGGCCAGCTGGAGTTACAGACAGTGGTGGGCCTCCTGACTTGGGTGTCCTAACTCCAATCCTTTGGAAGCTCAGAGGCAGTGACCTCTGAATAATCTCTCCAGTGCCATGTTACCATTTTCTTTTCTTTTTTTTTTTTTTTGTGAGTGTGACAAGGTCGCTCTCTATGTTGTTCTAGCTATCCTAGCACTCAATATGTAGAGTAGGCTGGCCTCAAGCTCCCAGAGGTCCTCCTACCTCTGCCTGCGTTCTGGGATTAAAGGCATGCACCACCATGCCTACCTGGCTGTTAACATTTTTTTTCCTCTTTCTTTCTTTCTTTCTTTTTTCTTTCTTTCTTTCTTTCTTTCTTTCTTCCTTCCTTCCTTCCTTCCTTCCTTCCTTCCTTCCTTCCTTCCTT
>NW_026585504.1:16270687-16356608 GCF_907164565.1 Psammomys obesus
TTCCTTCCTTCCTTCCTTCCTTCCTTCCTTCCTTCCTTCCTTCCTTCGTTCCTTTCTTCCGAGACAGGTTTTTATATGAAACTTAGGATGTTGCTGAATTCAAGATTCTCCTGTCTCAGTCTTCTGAGTGATAGGGTTACCTTTTTTGCTTTTCTCTTTTTGGGGCCTGGGATTAGGGTAACATGTAGCCTAGGCTAGCCCTGAGACGGCTATGTACTTGAGGATAACATTGAATTTCTGATCCTCTTGCCTCTACCTCTCCAGTAATGGAATTTCAAGCATGTTCTACCACACCCAGGTTTAAGGGGTGTTAAGATATCAGACTCAGGGACCTAAACATACATGGGAGGTTCCCTACTAATTGAGCTATATCCTCTGCTCTATTGAGTTTTATTTTTTATTTTAGCTCTCTGTATATATATCTATCCATCCATCTTGTGTTTTTGAGACGACATAGAGTTTCTCTGTGTAGTCCTGGCTGTTTTGGACTTGCTTTGTAGACCAGGCTGGTCTCGAACTTACAGAGATCTGCCTGCCACTGGCTCCTGAGTGCTGGGATTAAAGGTGTACACCATCGACACCCCTGACTTCATTGTGTTTTTAAATGTATTTGGGTCACACATCTTCTACTCTTTGGTTACTAGTGAGGTTATTTGCTCTAGAAATAATGTTAATGTGCCTTCCCAGTGAGAAATCAATCTGAACACTTAGAGATGAATAAAGGAGAAAATGCTTTACTACAGAGTGTCCTGGGCTCTGACTGACGTTCAAAAGGAGCCAGCCATGAATAGAAGATTTTACTAACTTTATACACACACTTTAGGCATATGTACTCCATAAATACTCTCATCTCTTTCTGGTCCTGGCCCCAGGTTACACTTCCAACAACATAAACAGAGACAGGAAACTGCAATTCTGACCACATGGGCAGAGGGAAGATTTACACAGCAAAAATATTGCCAGAATTGCCCTCTCTCTCTTGTTTTTCTACCAAGCCGGGCTAATTTTTTTTTCCCTCTGTGTAGCCTTGGCTGTCCCGGACTCACTTGGTAGACCAGGCTGGCCTTGAACTCACAGAGATTCCTGTGCCTCTGCCTCCCTGAGTGCTTGCATTATAGGCATGCACCACTGTGTCTGGCTTAAAACGTTTTCTTAAATCCTAAACATCTTAAGCTTGATTATGAGACTATAACTACGTAGTATTCAACCCCATCAGAGATTTGAGAAGGAATAACTATTACCTGAGTTTGCAGGAAGTGCAGAGCAAGCAGCTTCCAGAATATAGAAGTGACAGAGACAGCAGGCTGCCTGGACGGTCACCTCAGTTTTATCTGCAACAACTGGGGCATCATCTTTAGCCTTTTGGCCAAGTATATGACACACTTTTTGTGAAGCAGAAATTATGAAGGACTGTCTACCTTGTCTTGGCAAAGTTGAGCAGTTGACTTCTCTGTGTAGTTTGGACAGCATGCTGTCTGCAATTGAAGCAAGGGCAGTTTCTTGCCCAGTGGCTAACTCGTCACTTTTGAAGCAACTCCTTATGGAGGTTCTTTGATGCCCGTCATCTTCTTTGAGGTAGGCTGGGAATGCTGCCAAGAGCTGATGTGTCTCACTGTCAAAAGATCCTTTTATTAATAAAACATCCTTAATGCCATAGTCTGTGGATCTCTGAGGTTTTTAAGACCATCTATTTATCTATAGTATATCTGAAAAGGCAAATATTGCTCACTTCCAGTTATTTGCTAGCTGATTAAACTATGAAACCTATTTCTGAAATTAACTAAGCTAGTTTCTAACATGACCATAAGTTTGATTGACTACCTACTGACTTGTATCTCTTAATTATCCTAAACAGTTTGCAATAGCAGTTTTCAAAAGGACTAGACCTTCACATTGCATTTTTAAATGAGTTTCATAGGCAGAATGCCTCATACAAAAGTTGAAACACATATGCAATATGTCTTTCAAAAATAACTTTATATTAGCCGGACATAGTGGCACACATCTTTAATCCCAGCAGGGGCAGGTGGATCTCTGTGAGTTTAAGACCAGCCTGGTGTACAAAGTCAGTCCAGGACAACCAAGGCTACACAGAGAAACCCTGTCTCAAAAAACAATAAAAAGTAAGCAAGCAAACAAAACCCACAAAAACCTTTAACTCGTACCAATATACAATGATCTATAACAATGTAAAAATGTTTGAGGTTAGTAATTGCTCTTTAAGAGTAGATTCAATAATCTACCCTTTTATCGTATTATTCCTAGTCTATTCCTGTATCTCCCTTGTTTCTTTTCCTCCCTTCTCCCCACTATTCCCCTTAACATAAGAGAGAAAGAAGGATACAGGAGAGAAAATGAAAGAAAGAAATCCCAGAGTCTAAGCTCCCATACCTTGTTTTCTCCCTGACCCAAACCATTTGACAACTCACAGCCAGCCCCTTTTTATGATGACAAGCACCCATCACTCATAGAACTACCAAAAACCACACACCCCAAACAACAATCTTTAAATTGCTTTCTGCTCTTTTTGGGGCAACATTCTCACTTTTTTTGGGGGGGGGGCAGAAAATTAGAATAGTAGCCAAGTCCTAGGGGAGGCAGCTGTGGCATGTGTTGTCCAGGCTCTGTGTGCTAAGAAAGTGCAGGACTTAACTGAAGTGCTGCCCAAGACAGTCTGTAGTGCTCTGGATGCAAAAGGAGGAAGGAAGGAAGGAAGAGAGAGACAGAGAGAGAGAGAGAGAGGCAGAGAGACAGAGAGAGAGAGGGAAAGAAAGAAAGAAAGAAAGAAAGAAAGAGAAAGAAAGAAAGAAAGAAAGAGAGCCATAAAGAAGCTGTACTTCATTGCCTAGGGCACCAAAGGAAAAGAGAGAGAAATAAAAAAAAAGAGGATGATCGTGCTTGAGACTTTTTAATTTTGTGAACTGATTTCAGTAGCATCCCCAATACACTCCTCAAGGCTTAAAATATGTAGTTTTTATATTTAGCATTACAAGGTGGGGGTGAAGCCACGTTAAAAATCCTGAAAGACCTAAGTTTTTATTTTAAAAAGACAATTTCTACATATGGATCACCTACACATGTATACCTAATGATAGCTCCTAACTTCTCATTGTAAAAGTAACTTTTATTCGCCTGATTTAATTGTCTCAGAGGCCTACTCCCTCATCTGCTAACCTAGGCATAGTCCTGGAAGCTTCTAACCGCCTCATAATCTAATCTAGGCCTAGACTGCTTTCAGCCTCTGAGCCTTACTACTGAATAAGCTCATCTTTCTTATTCTTTCTGAACTCTGGCTGGCTGGTTCAACTTAGCTGTTCTGGCTCAAACTCCTTTCCAAGCTGAATGATGCAAAGTGGCTTCTCTCAGCTTCTGACCTTTTGCTCTGCTTGGCCTACTAACTTTGGCAATATGTTCTAATCTTCTGTCTCATTCTCATTCTCTCATTCATTCTGTCTTCAGCTGTGTCTAGCTTGTTCTCTCTCTGCCACCTGTCTTTGTCTCCTCGCTCTCTCTCTCCCTGGTGAGAGTTGAGCATATCCTATCCTGACTCACCCTATCAAATCTGTCTCTGATTCATCACTTTGTCTGCCTCTCTATTAGACATCACTTTCAAACATGGGGCTTTCTTCTACAAACTAACTTTTATCTTCATTTTTTGGGGTTAAAGGTGTGTACTAAGGGTGTGTCTGTATTGCAGAGTAGCCAAGTGGCTGAATTAAAATTCCTCTGTATCTTCCCCCTTTCTGTTTAAACTAAAATTTGTACACAGTTTAACTTTTACAACAGAAACGAATATCAATCCCATAAATTTAATAGTCCAAATGTTCTTATGAAAATCCATTGATGTGATGATCCTTCGTAATTGCCGTCCTGATCATGTCTTCAACAGCAGTTCATTTCAGCATCAAAGCTTTCCAATCTGCCAATCTAATGAATAATCTGTCCTGCTTTAGTTGGCTTGTTGAGTCTGAGTCGTCCTCAAGCATGGAGGATCTGCTTTCTGTGTCATCTGCATTGCTGTCTTTCTGCATCTCTTCCTTGAGCCATGATTTTCATATGAAAGCTTCTCTTATTCAGATTGGATCGTTATCAAGTTTGATGGAACCCATAGTCTTTCATCACCTGTGGAAATATAGGCAAAACCTCTTCCCCAATGTACCACATTTCCTAACTTCCATTCTGACATTAAAACATCTTTAAAGAATACATTTTGATCTAATAAGTATTATTTGCTACAGTTTAATGTCTTTCTACTAAAAGAAACTAATAAAAATTAGATTTTATCAGGGGAGGTCTCCTGAAGATCATGGCTGCAGAGAGGGAAAAAGAAATCAAGAAGACCAACAAAACAGGTAACATTAGAGCTGATCCTTCTCTAAGAGAACAGCTTTGAGACTGGCTAAGATATGAGAAAATGTCTCTGCATAGCCAACAAAATGGCTACAGAGTCCTCAGGACTTGTGCCATCCTTTCATATGGCATAGATAAAAATTTGTATTACAGGTTGGTTATATAGTCCAGATTGGCTTATAAAGACAGATGCCTTCATCAGCTCAAGCAAAAAGCAGAAAATAATTTTCAACTAAATTGTGCACACTTCACATTCCATACATGTGTTAATGCAAAAGTCTACATTACCTGTGAAAGTTTATATGTTTACAGAACAAAAGGACCAGATACCAATGAATTTAAAGTGGCCCTGACAAGATTCACCATTAAGGATGCCGAAGACGTTGTTGAAAAGGACACTGAGACACTGAGGCATGTTTATTCCAGCATCCTGCTTGATCCAATTATATTCCCTCAGTAGCTGTTTCCTCCAAAATCCTTCCTTCCTTCCTGTCTTTCTTTTTCCTTCCTTCCTTCTTTCTTTCTTTCCTTTCTTTCTTTCTCTCTCTCTCTTTCCCTTCCTTCCTCCCTCTCTCTCTCTCTCTCTCTGGTCCTGGAACTCACTATGCCAGTGAACTCACCAACATTCACCCGCCTCTGCCTCCGAAGTGCTGGGATTAAAAGCTTGCACCGCACAACATTCTTTTTCCTTACAGCAGGACACTGTGTGGGCACTGTGCCACAATGAACTTTCTGCTTTCTGGAGAACATTATAGATTGTTGCCACTTCCTTGAGGCAAGGTTGCTAGCCCTTTGTGGTTTGATTTAATGTGTTGAGAAGCCACAGGATAACAAAAATGGTGGATAATACTAAAAAACGTTCTCTCTTTGCATGTATTAAGGGCCAAAAAATTAAAACATATCCTGTTGTCATAGGGGTGATACATGGGCAATAGGTTTTCTCAAGTAAACTTCTGTATCCTCTAGAGAGTTCAAATCCTAAGTATTTACCGTGTTTGACATATTCATGCTTTTCTTGCAGAGATTATGTCCCCTATCATCCAAAAAATTTAAGGTCTGAATCTTATTTCACTTGAAGCCTCCTGGCTTTTACTATCAACTCCTACATATTATCGGGAGTCCTTTCAGTTAACAGTCCCTGGGGTATCTGGCTAGAGTCTCTCAAAGGTTGTAGTTGGATGCTTAAACTCTTATGAATGTATAGCCCAATACAACTGTTTGGCTTGAGTTTGGGGGTCCTGTTACTCAAAAGCAGTAATTCCCCTGCCCAGGAGATGGGGGGAAAAGGTACCCTTTAAGTCAAGAAAATGTGCCAACATATGTCTTCTGAAATGGTGATTATAAGAATGTAAGGCATAGAGAGAGTGGGCATGAATCCCACACTATTTGACCCATGGTCCTGACCCAAACCATTTTTTATAATCTAGCATTTGCACTAGAAATATGAGGATGTTATATGAAAATGGATTGATCTTATGCCTTTTTTTTTTTTTTTAATTAAGAGACCACTGGGAGAGATTACATTCCTTTAAGGGCATTGTGAGTTTAGAGATTTCATGGCCTTTCTTTAGGATTACCCAAGCAGTCATAGTACATCATTTGTGTACATCTTGGCTTTCATCTGCTTTATGGCCTCTCTTACCTGTCTCAAGTTTTCTTGAAGACTCAAGAGTTTTTTTTTTTTTTTTTTTTTTCCTTCTTCTTATAGCAGGAGCATCTACAGGGGACACAGTCAAATCAAATTCAGGTCAAACTCCTGTTCCTAGTTAGTGTGGTGAAAAAATTACCTAATATTTTGTGAGCAAGTCATGAGAGGAACTGCGCATTCAGGCTGTGTAGAAGGTTGTGCTTGAAGCTCTTATCAAGGTGGTGTTGCATATATTTGTGAACTCTGATATTTTGTTGTTCACTGGAAAAACTTGTTTCTATCTGAGGTGTGGCTCGGCCCTAGCACACACCTTTAATCTAAGAGCTTTCTGCTTACATATTGAAGGAAGTCAACCATAGGTCAAGAGGCAGGGCAAGCAACCAGTTGTCAGGGAGGAAAATAAAACAAAACAAAACAAAAACAAAAACAATCCCTCCCAGAGAGTTAGAGAAAGTCAGGAGGATGGATAGAGTCACACAGGCTTTTTTGGGACTTGAGCTGAGGAAAAGGTGAGATGGGTACTTTTTCTGCCTCTCTGAGCTAGCAGGTTTTCACTCCAGTATCTGGATCCCAAGTTTTTATTGGTAAAATTGAATGACTGAGATTTTATCTGAAGACAACATGTTAAACATCTTTCCTTTTTATTTAGACAAAAAGGGGGAAATGTGGCATCTCAAACACTACAGGAAGGCTAGGGTAAGACCTTCCCTGGTTTATTTAATTTATTTTTTTTTAAGATTTATTTATTTTATCTATATGGGTGTTCTATTTGCATTTACACCTGCCAGAGAGGGAATCAGTTCACATTATAGATGGTTGTGAGCCACCATGTGGTTGCTGGGAATTGAACTCATGACCTTTGGAAGAGCAGACAGTGCTCTTAACCTCTGAGCCATCTCTCCAGCCCCTTCCCTGGTTTATTATTACTAACATACATGAGTGCATATATGTGCATGTCATGGCACACATGTGGAGGTCAGAGGACAGACTTTCAGAAGTCTGTCACTTCTATTACACTTCCTGGGGACTGATCTTAGGTTGTCAGGCTTCCATGCTTTCCCCCCACTGAAACATCTCTTACTTCTTTAAAATTAGGAGCGTGTGCTGGCAGGATAATTTATCTTGACAAGGCTATTGCAACTAAATTGAGCAGAAGCAGAAAAGAGAGGCAAAGGAAGAGGGAGGGAGGGAAGGACGAAGAGAGAATAAGTAGAAAAGAGAGGAAGTGAGGGAAGGAGAAGAGAGAGAATGAACATATCCAAACAACTCTGGGGTTCTTCCGTTTGGGCATTGGTGGCACCTTGCCACCCTGACATTCTCTGCAAACAGTTTTTCTGCCATGTTCTCCCTGCAGTCTAGCTTTTGGTGAGGGAGCCACTAGTGGACTTTGAGCACTTGTGGCTATTTCCCAGTTTGTACCAAGCAGGGCAACATTAGGCTTTTTGCTTCTAGGAGCACAACTTTTGCGCAGCAGGCTATTTTGGCAAAATAGCACATGGCTTCTTGGAAGTCTTCTTTCCACTTGCCTCGTCTCTTCCAAAGATGGGCTTCTCTTTCTCCTTGCTTTGATTCTTGCAGAATTACTCGTGATTTTTTTTTTAAACTTTGTCTGTGTGTGTACAACAGCTACAACATATATGTGGAAGTCAGAGAACAATAAGCAGGAGGCAGCTCCTCGTACCGTGTGTTCTGCTCAGGTTGTCAGAATTGGTGACAAGTGCTTTTATCCTCCGTGCTGTCTCGCCAGCCCCTCTTATAAAATAATTATTGTTAAATTGTATGATAATTTAAGGTCTCGTTTACAGGATATTTTTCTCCAGAACTTAAAGTCAGATCGAGGCCAAGAGACATTAAAAAAAGACTTTTCTTTCTTATTGTTCTAGTCTTTAAACAGTTCAGCTCCAATGGATACGACCTGGACCAAGTTGTAGTTTTTCAAGGCACAGTACACACGAAACAAACAATATTATAAACCTATTTTTGCAGAAAACCGAAGGGTGGAGTCCAACAATTCCTCACTCGCCTCGGAAGCGAGTGTCTATCAAACACAGATGGGAAGAGAGCTGGGCATGGTGGCACACACTTTAACCTCGGCACTTGAGAGGCCGAGCAGGAGACTTCCCCCGAGAGAGACTCTGTCTCCAAATAAACCAATGTAACAACGAAATAAAAACAACTCCTCCCTGCCCTCCGTCCCCGTCAAAATAAATCTGCGGCCGCCTATATGGAGGCGACTCACCCCACTAGGGAAAAGGAAAGTGCATGGGAGGTTCAAGTGCCTTGCGCCGAGGGTGGACAACGCCGTGAGGAAGACGTCCACGGGACGTCCCCAAGGCGAACAAGGCTTTGGCATCTACCCCTCCCGGCCCAACCTGGTTTCAGGGTCGGCCCACACCTAGATCAAACTTCCACAGGGAGTGCCAGGTAACCCCTCCCACCGGCCGCCGGCAAGAACAAAATTATTCCCAGGATCTTGGGCGGTTTCCATTGACGTTACTTCCGGAAAAGGTAACCTTTCTTCGGCGGTTGCAGGGCCGCTGAGCTCTCGCGACATTTGCTCCCGCGAGATCTGCTTGCTCACTCCAGCGATGACATCCTCCTCCTCCCCGTCGCCTTTCGGCAATCTTCGCCAGTCCCAGCCCCGACCAATCTGCACTCAGATAGTATAGATGAGGGTCTCCCCCAGAACCCCGGTCCGCGCGGGGCGTCAGGCGGCAGCGGCGGGGTACAAGCTGCACGAGGCCGACCGTAGCGGCACTGTGGGTGGACACGGGCTGGCGACTAGCAGTGAACGTGGGCGGGGCGGGGGTAAGCCAGCCGAGTAGCTGCTCGATTGTTTTGGCCTGGCTATGGCGCCTCTCCTCCCCCCCGCCATGGCTCCCCGTGTCCCTGCTCCGCTCCTCTCAGTGAGTGAAAGTGGCCGCCGCCGCCGCCGGCCCAGCGCCCGCAGCCGCCTCAGCGCCGCCGCCATCTTGGGGTCCCAGGAGCCGCCGAGGGAGCGAGCTAGGAGCGTTCCCGTCCAACGCAGTCACCGTCCCTCGGCCTCGGAGAGCGAACCGCGGCTCCACCGTCGGCGGGGCGACCCCCCCCCTCCGGACCCCGCCCGCACCCCGCCCCCCCTCCGCCGCCGCCGCGGCGGCGGGGCCCCTCGGCCCGAGGTGAGGTTGAGTAGACGTGGGCGGGTGAACGGAGGGGGTGTCGTGGAGGCCCCTGGGTGCCCCTCTCTGCGGGCTGCGGCTGGGCCGCTTCTTAAAGGGGCCGTCGCCCCCGGCCCTGGGGTTTGTCGGGGTTAGGAGAGAGGATGGGTGTGGACGCTCCCCGTAGGGTCGGGACCTCGGAGACCTGGGCCCCGGCTTCTCTCTCGTACCTCGGGAGCCCGGGGGGCTTGAGTGACCTCAGTTACCCGAGGAAGCCCGTGGAGCACCCACACGTGGGGAGTGTTAGACCAGGTGCACGTGGGACCCGGTGGGGCGGTGTCGGTCTAACACGTGTGTGTGGGTTTGGAGACGGGGAGGGGCAGGGCGGAGGCTTGTCGGGCTGGGCTGGGCTGGGAACTGGGTGAGGGTTCTACCTGTCAATTTAAACGAGTGAGATCGGCGGACTTGATAGCATGAGTATCAGTTCATGGGGAGCGAGCCGCGATCCGGGGAGTGATGCCAGTCGGTGGTTGCTGTTGGCTGGGGACAGGTTAACACGTGCACGGACTTGGAAATGTGTCGGTGACACCCCTTCTGGGCTTCTGAGGCTTTTGCAGTGCATCTGAGCAAGTGTCATCTTATTCTGACAATTCCTTCCTGAGCTCGCTGATGAAAAGTACTACTTCCGTAATCACGGAGGATGGAAGCCCCCTACAGTTTAGAAGTTGGATACAGCCGAAGAAGGCATTTAACTATTCTAGCTAAGAACCGACTCTGCTCCGGATTCTTTGATTTACGTTCTTGTGCTTGTTAGGAATCGGGGAAGGAATTTGGAGTTGAACTCTTGAAAGCATCGCTGGCGATCAGCTTAGTTAGTTAGTTAGTGCTTCATGATTTACGTTCCCAATTTTCATTGTGGCTCACTCTTGCCGGTACCCCGCCTTCCTTTCCTTCCGCTCTTGCCTTTCTTTCTTTCTTTCTTTCCTTTTTTTTTTTGGCCAGGATGGCCGGGAACTTGAGATCCTCCTGCCTCAGCCTCCACCGTACTGAGATTTTTAAGTGTGCACTTCCCATGCCCGCTTCCTGCTCCCAGGAGTAACACCTTTTTCAGATATGGTTGCAGCTCTGGTGAATTAGGCAGAATTGACAATTTTTTTAGTATATGCAGAGTTGTACCACCACTGTGTAATCAGTCATTTCAATAGGAGGTCTAGGAGCCTCTTAAGTATCGCTCTTTTTCTTCATTCCACAGCACTTAGTAACAATTTGTTTTCTGTCTTCTTAGATTTACTTTTATTTTTTGAGGCAGAGTCTTACTGTGCAGCTCTAGCTGTCCTGCAGCTCAGCAGAGCTACCTGCCTAAGCCTCCTGAGCGCTGGGATTAAAGGTGTGCACCACTATGCCCAGCAGTATGCTTGTGCTTACGTTTCTGTTTTCTATACAGGGAAGCTAAAATATGTAGCCACTGCTTCCATGGAACATTTTCCAGGTTCCAGCATGCATGGTAGAACATTTTTAAAGTTATTTATCGTATGTGTATGTGTGTGAGCCTGAGTGTATGTTGCGCCCATGTGTTCGGGAGCCCACGGAGGCCAGTTAGAAGGAAGCATCAGGTCCTTTGGAACTGGAGTTATGAGCCGTCATGTGGGTGCTGAGAACCAAACCTTGGCCCTGTGCAAGAGCAATAAGCATTTTTTTTTTAAGTGTACATTTGGTGTTTGGCTTATATGTATGGCAGTGTGAGGGTGTCACATCCCCTGGAACTGGAGTTACAGACAGTTGTGAGCTGCCATGTGCATGCTGGGAATTGAACCAGGTCCTCTGGAAGAGCAGCCAATGCGCTTTTACCCGGTGAACCATCTCTCCAGCCCAGCAGTAAGCTAACTGCTGAAATATCTTAGCTCCCTGTTCTGTTTTATTTGTAAGTCAGGGTCTCACTATATAGCCCAGGGTAAACTTGAACTCTCAATCCTCTTGCCTCTGTCTCCTGATAAAAGTATGGGCTATCTGGTCTTCTTTTATCCTGGAAATTCACAAACTCCCTCTTCCTATAAAACAACAATTTGAAATTGTTAAATTGGTTTTTCTTGGCATTAGCTTTTGCATCTTTTTATTTAACCAACTGTGGCCTCAAACCTTCAAAATTTTTTCGAAAAGCAGAACTTGCATATGCTTTGGACCCAGCATGCGGATGAACGAAGCTAATGAGGTGGTGTGTAGGCTTACTTTGCCTCACTCTTTCACAGATCCTATCCTCCCTCGCACTCTTCTGAGCACTGTTCACTTTGGATCTGTCTTCTCTGTGCTGTGTTATTAGCAGAAACGGAACTTTTTCTGTGTTACTATTCCCTAAGCCACTATTCACATCACAGTTATCTGGTGTTCTCTACATGCGTATATATGTTGCCTAATGGTGACTTCAAGTACATGAAGATGTGTGTGGCTTATGTCCAGCGGTACTTTGTTTTGGGCATCATTGAGTTTTGGGGTGAGAGCAGCACTGGAAACAGCCCCCAGGAGACTGAATAAGCATTGCGCAGTCATTTTTGCCATTTTAGAATTACAATGGGACCATGCCTTTGCCACACAGCCTAGGAGTTTAGAAGTTTATACCTTATGTTTTCATGTCTGTCTACCGTATGATGTTTACATGACAACAGAAATAGCTCAAGGTCACATTTCTCAGAATGTTATCGTTGTCATTAAATGATGCATGTGTGTGCCTAGTGTATTCTGCTTAGTGGTTGGTTGTTTTTGGGATGGCTCAGTGAAACAAGCTCTCATACTGTTGTAGCCCGAGGTGGCCCAGACCTTAACTGTGTGAACCGTGGCACCCTCAGATTTTCAGCAGTCCTAGGTGTGAACCACCCTGACTAGTTTCTGTCTATATTCTAAACCGAAGTTTGTTTTTGAGGGATTAAAGTCCATTGTTTTAGTTTACTGTGTTCTTTCCTCTGTATGAGGTGGTTCGAAACTTTCCTGATGTGGCCCTTTAATACAGTTCCTTATGTTGTGGTAACCTACAACCATAAATTTATTTTCTTTGCTATTTCATAACTGTAATTTTGCTACTGTTATGAATAGTAATGTAAATATTTGTGTTTTCTAATGGTTTTAGGCAACCCCTGTGAAAGGGTCTTTTGACCCAAAGGGGTCACTACCCACAGATTGAGGACCACTGCTCTATATCTTAAGAATTCAAAATTAAAAAAAAAATATATATATATATATATATATGTTTACTTTTATTTAGTGTGTGTTTGTGTGCACATGCCACAGCACACATATCAAAGTCAAAGGACAATTTGCACAACTTCTGGGAGTCATCCTTTTCCACCATGTGCGTTTCAGGGGTCAAACTCGGGTCATCCAGTTTGGAGGCAACCAGTTAACCATTTTGCCAGTTCTCAAACCAGTTTTGAACATGTTTTGTTTTGTTTTTTTGATAGGGAATGTGATTAGAAAAAGTTCCCTGACTGGGGTAGACCTCTGTGGTAGATTTGCATGCTTGGGCCTTGGATTTGATCCTAAGCACCAGCCCTTGCCAAAATAATAAAAGTAAGAATAGTAATAATAATAATAGTAATAATGCCCCAAAACACTGGTGATGCATATTTACAATTCTAATGTGTAGGAGCCTGAAGCCAAGAGATTAAAAGTTCTTTGAGACAGGATTTCTCTGCTTAGCCCTGACTGTCTTGGAACGCCGTCTGTTGACCAGGCTGGCTTCAAACTCAGAAATCTTCCTACTGAGATTAAAGGCATATGCCACCACTACCCGGGATTTTAAATTTTTATTAATTTATATTTGATTTTTCACGACAGGGTTTCTCTGTGCAGACGTGGCTATCCTGGAACTTTTTATGTAGACCAGACTGGCCTCAGACTCTGCCTTTGCCTCTCAGGTGTTGGGACCTGCTGGCTTTGGCATTTTTTTTTTTTTTAAATTATGTATTCTTACGTTTTTATCTTATGTGTATTAGTGTTTTGCCTCATGTATGAGGGTGTCAGATTTGCTGGAGCTGGAGTTATAGTTGTTAGGTGCTATGTGGGTGCTGGAACTTGAACTCAGTGTGCTCTGGAAGTGCTCCTAACCTCAAGCTGGAAGTCTGCTTGTGCTACACAGTGAGTTCAGTAAGCACTTCTACCCAACTGAGCCATTGGTATCATGAAGATAACATTTATTTATTTAGTTCTTCTGGGACAAGGTTTCACTGTGTAGCCCTGACTGTCCTAGAACTCACTTTGTGTAGATTAGGCGAATTTACAGATTGCGTGCCTCTGCCTCCTGAGTGCAGGAATTAAAGGCGTGTGCCACCAAGGCTGAAGAGAATTTTTAAAAATACATTTATTTATTTATCTATTTATTTACTTATTTTACATGTATGTCTGCTGTATCTGTAGGTCACTTGCATGCCAGAAGAGGGCGTCAGATTCAAGTATAGATGATTATAAGCCACCATGTGGTTGCTGGGAATTGAACTCAGAACCTCTGGAAGAGCAGTGCTCTTAACCACTGAGCCATCTCTCCAGCCCTGAAAGACAATTTTTAAAGTTGACGATTAGCCCTTAGAATTTTGGTATGCTGGGTGCTAGCATTGAGAGGATGAGAAGAGGTGAAAGGCTGCTTTTAAAAACCTGGTAAGAGACAGTTAGTAATGGGTAGTTTGGAAGGATACTTGCCTGTCCTGCACAAAGCCTGGAGTTTGGTCCCCAGTAACACATATACTAGACATTGTACCATTTCCTGTGAGGATCCAAAGTTCAAAGCCAGCTTGGATTACTTTAGACTATGTTTCTAAGTAAGGTAAATGAGCTAGGTGGTCGTGGTACATGCCTATAATACTACATTCAGATCTCTGAGTTCAAGGCCACCCTGTTCTACAGAGTTCTAGGATAGCCACAGCTATACAGAGAAACCCTGTCTTAAAAAAAAAGTCATATTTTATGTTCAGTTGTATATTTGTCTGTCATGTACAAGGAACTGAATTTGATCTCTAGTACTTAGAAGTAATATACATTATCCTGAGAAGTAGCGAACACAACAGGCCTTATTAGGTTGTAAAGGGTGTCAAGGCACATAAACACATAAATGTAAGAACCATGCTCTAGAACCCATCCCCAGATTCCCAGTCCTGTTAGTTCTGATGTGTATAAAAGCATGCTACACAGTTCATTCTTTTTTTCTCTAGTCCATTAAAATTATGATCACATTCAGTGTTTTTCATATCAGACTTCTCAACTTGTTTTTTATTACTTCTGCAGCTGACCTCATACACAAGGCAATCCTTTTATGTAGCAACTTAAAGACCTAGGCATCAAAGTTCTTTGTGACTGTTTTTTTTTTTTTGTCCTAAGAAAATCTGAATCATGATGAGCAGCTGACTCTTGAGTTTATGCAGCGGAATTTTTAACCTGATGGGCAGTGCCTACAGCATCACATTGAATGGCTCCTCCTTAACATGTTGATTAGCATACCTGCTGGGAGTGCTGGACACTAGTATTCAGGTCCCCAACAGGGTGTTAGGGTTTATACCAATAACTTAACTTGGAGGTAGGAGGAGGATCACTGCAGTTTTGAAGCCAGCTTAATCTAACAAGTTCCATGTCAGCCAGCGGTTAGACTCTGTCTTCAGAAGCAGCCACTGCTTTCAAAGCAAACAAAAAAGCTCTAAGAATCTTACTGAAAACTTGAGGTTTCTTTATGAAATACATTTCTATAAGCTGCCTGTGCTGGCACACAGCTATGATCCCAGATCTTGGCAGGTGGAGGCAGGAGAACTGGAATTCCAGGGTCATCCTCTACTGAGAGCCAGTAATAGTTTGGAGAGAGGCTGGTGGTGGAGTATCTGTAGGATCTGGTGATATAGCTCACTTGGGTAGAGTGCTTCTCTAGCATATATAAAGTCTTGGATTTGAGCCATAGGAACATAGATGGTGACACACCTATAAACCCAGCACTTGGGAGATAGCAGCAGGTGGGCCTACAGTTCAAGGGCAGGGTGAGTTCAAGGCCAGCTTGCTCAAAATAAATCCATAAATCATTGAATGAATGAAAGGTTTTGCACTTAAAAGTTTGATAGCTGGGTGTGGCAGTAAAGGAATGTAATTCCAGCTCCTCTGAAGCTGAGGCAGGGGCTTTGTTTGGAGTTGGAGGCCAGCTTAGACTAGAAAATGAGTTCGAGGCCAGCCAGGGATGCATAGTGAAACCATGTTTTAAGAACCATGATATGGGGCTGGAGAGATGGCTCAGCAGTTAAGAGCACTGGCTGTTCTTCCAGAGGTTATGAGTTCAATTCTCAGCAACCACATGGTGGCTCACAACCATCTATAATGAGATCTGGTGCCCTCTTCTGGTGTGCAGGCAGAACACTGTATATGTAATTAATAAAAAAACAAAAACAAAACCATGATATGGAGCTGGAGAGATGGCTTAGTGGTTAAGAGCACTAGTTGCGCTCCCAAAGGTCCTGAGTTCAATTCTCAGTAGACACATATGGCTCATAACCATCTATAATGAGATCTGTTGCCCTCTCCTGGCCTGTAGACAGAAAACTCACTCTCTCTCTCTCTCTCTCTCTCTCTCTCTCTCTCTCTCTCTATATATATATATATAAAATCTGAAAAAAAAATAACAAAAAACAAAAAATCCTGGTATGGTGCTGCTGAGTAGTTGCTGTGCTTGTAGAGGGCCCATGTTCAGGTCCCTGCATCTAGTTCTCAACTGTCTGTAACTACCTAGTTCCAGGGGATCTGGTGACCTCTTCTGGCCTCCACAGGCACTGGCGACTCACATACACATGAGATAAAAATACAGAGTGCCCACAATACTAATCCCAGTACTTGGGAGGTAGAGTTTAAGATCATCATTTTTGCTGTTAGCTGCATGTGTTAGCTGCATCTTGATGGCTTGCTTGAATTCAGACTGTGGAGACCTTTTAAATGAAGGTATTGAGTCAACTTTGCTACATTCACACTGCAAGTTCTACACAAGGGTTATCCTGAACGTATCCTAGACATGCACCTTACTGTTCAAAAGGCAGCTGGATGGGAGCTCCATGATGGAAGATTACATATAGGATTTATATTTTACCATCGTAAAACTAAAACAGGAGCTGGAGAGATGGCTCAGGGCTTAAGAGCACTACCTGCCCTTCCAGAATACCCGTGTTCAATTTCCAGCACCCACATGGACGCTCACAACTGTAACTCCAATTCCAGGGGATCCCATTCCCTCACACAGACAAATGCAGGCCAAACACCAGTGCACATAAAATAAAAATAAATAAATTACAAAAAAAAAACAATTATTTCTACTCCACCCAAAAGAAAAAATTAGCAAAATAAAACTCCAAACTCAAAAAATCTGTTGAATGATGGACATGGTGGTCCATGCCAGTAATCCCAGCACTTCATGGGGCAGAGGCAGGAGGATCTCTGAGTTCGAGGCCAGCCTGGTCTAAAAAGTGAGTCCAGGACAGCCAACGCTACACAGAGAGAAACCCTGTTCAAAACAAAGCAACACAAAACCCACCAAAACAAAACCAAAAAACCAACCCAAACAAAATGAAATAGAAAAGACTTCCATTTGAATCCATTTACTAAGCAAGTTACTGAACTATTTGTGTGTGTGTCAGAGAGAGAGAGAAAGTGTTTGAGACCAAGCCTCACTTTGTAGCCTGTGCTGACTTGGAGTCTGAGCTTCCCATGTCTGCCTCATAAGTGCTGCTTGGGATTATAAACTATGATTATAAGTGTGTGTCACCAAGTCCAGCCATCATTAAAATCTGAGTTTAGATCTAATCTGTGAAATTAGGATTTCTCCTACTGAAACTAAATCACGTGTTAAGTACTGAGCATATCAGTGCTCATGTCTGCATGTGGGCATGAGTGTCTTTCTGTAGGAAATAAGTACTATAAGTTACAATGGCTGTAATGCTGTTTTGCTGTAGATGAGAGGGAGCTATTGCTTATGTAAGTAGAGGGAACAAGTGATACAGCCTGGGGCTCTCTGAGCTACTCAGGTCTAGAATGTATCTGTAGAGTTAATGCTGTGAAAGTCAGGTGTGGTGGTACACACTTTTTATCCCAGCACCCTATGATGGGGCAGCCTTATCTCAGGACAGGTGAAGCAGAAGCAGGTAGAGCTCTGTGAGTTCCAAGGTCAGCCTGGTCTACATCGTGAGACCCTGTCTCAAAGAAAAAACAAACAAAAACAGAAATTCGGCTACAAATAATCTTTTATCCTATAAAAGTAGAATGATGAGGATCTGGGTTCAATTCCCCGCTCCCACGTGGTAGCTCACAACTGTCTAATTCCTGTTGTAGGGGATCCTGCACACTCATACAGATATATGTGCAGTCAAGACACAACCATGTACATAAAATTCTAAAAACAAACAAACAAAAAAAAACCCCGGTTACTCCCAGTTTTGCATTTGATGCCTTTTCTGCTCCAAAGTTAGTTGCTGAGTAGAATAAAATGTGGAAACAGAAAAACAGATAATAAACATCTGTAGGATTAAAAAACTTACAGGCACAGTGATCGGTTTATCCCTAAGAATGTTGTTCAGGCATATGGCCTAAAAGGCCAATAAAAATAATTCCCACGAATGTAAAAAGTGTGGTTTAGCCCTGTGAGATGGTCCAGCAGGTTGAAGTGCTTGCTGGGAGTCTTATCAGCTTGACTTCTATCCCTGAATCTGCAGTGGAAGCAGAGAATGGAGAGATTACTACCACGCCCTGCTAAGCTGTGTGTCTTTGACCAGGCACCTTTCCCCTCTGGGCATCTCAAATAAAAGCCGGAAAGCTGGTTCAAAACTAGTCACACAACCTCCCTCCTCCAGTCATTTTTTTAGACAAGGACCTTTGTGCTTTCACCCCTACATGCAGGCATGTGCATACACAGTAAATCTAAGAAAAAAAATATTGTGAAATGAATTGTTTAGGTCTGGAAATGCAGATCAGTTGCCCTTGGTTCAGTCTTTAGCACTTCTGACATATGCACACACACCCCGCAAACGAAAACCGTTTTCTACATTCAAGAACAGCATTGTTTGTATTCTCAGGCTGTGTATTTTTTTTTTAAAGATTTAGTTATGTACATAGTGTTCTGTCTGCATGTACATCTGCTTGCCAGAAGAGGGCACTAGATCTCATTATATATGGTTGTGAGCCATCATGTGGTTGCTGGGAATTAAACTCAGGATCTTGGGAAGAGCAGCCAGTGCTCCTAACTTCAGAGCCATCTCTCTAGTCCCCCCACCCTTTTTTCTCTTCTGTTTTTGAGACAGAGTTTCTCAGTGTAGCCCTACCTGGAACTTGCTCTGTAGAGCAGGCTGGCCTTGAACTTGCAGATCTGTCTGCCTCTGTCTCCTGAGTGCTGGAATTACAGCAGTGTACCACCATGTCCTGCCAAAAGCACCTTTCCCCTCTGAGCATCTCACATATAAACCAGAAAGCTGGGTCAAAACTAGCCTCACCACCTCCTGCCTCCAGTCATCTTTCTTTAGACAAGGACCTTTGTAGTTTAGGCTGGCCTTGAACTTTTTATGTAGCAGAGGACAACCTTGAATTTTATATCCTCCTACCTTTCCAGTGCATGGATTACAGGTAGGAGCCACCATTCCTGGTTTTACTCTTGGGCTTTTACATGATTTCCAGTGATTGGTTATACTTACTTCAGAAATGAACAGATTAAGAAAATGGTGAAGGCAGTGGTGGGATTCTCATATAAAGATAAAGAAATTTGACTCTTGTGGCTGAGTGATAGAACATTCTACGACTTTGTTTGAGGCTTTGGGTTCTGTCTTCAGGCCAAAATGGTAAATTTGGTAAAAACAAACAGTAAAACCTTGGAAAATTAAAACTGCTTGAAAAATGAATAATGCTTGATAAGCTTCAGTAATAGCCTATGGCTAGACAGTTGGCTTAGTGGGTGAAGTCTGTTGAATCCAAGAGGATGATTTGAGTTTAGGACCCACATGGTAGAAGGGAACCAAGACTGAAAGTTGTCCCCTGGCTTTCCTAACCCTTGCCATAAGCATATGGACATGTTTATACACACACTCTAAAGAAACGCATGGCATATAAAATAAAACGCAGATCTTTAAATTCAATAGAGTAGAAAGTGGGTTAGGCTTAAGAATAGGCCTGATAAAATTTAAGGATTATAAAGTCAAAAGATGTGTGATAGACCCTAGTTCAGACCTTGCGGATAAACAATTACATTTTATATCTAATGGTTTACGGTTCACGGACATGTATTCCATTTACCCAGTAATTACTGTCTGCTTGTGAGTAACTTTTTCTCTTCCCAGCCACAGTGTGTTGAGTCCTGCCATACTCAAGGGACACTAATTGTCTGTGTCTAATGCAACTGAGTTAGTTTAGTTGTGTACCTATGCCTTCAGGGCGCTGGGTGACAAGCATGGGCCACTGTGAATGTGTGTAAATTAAAGTAAAGCCATTTTATGAAGCCTGAGACTCCAGGAGGGAGTGTAGACTGATGAGACTCTAATTATATCATAAGTGTATGAAATTAACCTTCTAAAAGAGGAAGAGAGAGATGGGAAAGATGACTCAGTGGTCAACTGCTTGCCATGTAGTTCTGAGGACCGGAGTGTGGACCTCCAGGAATAAAAAAAAGGGTCCAGAGGTGTGCACTTGAAGTCTCAGTGCTGGAGGTGGAGGCAGGACGGTTCCAGAGTCTTGCTGGCCCACCTGGCTACTGAATGGGCAAGTTCTAGGTTCAGTGAGAACCCTGTCTCATAAGATGGAGGGGACATTGAGATGGCTCCGTGGATAGAAGAAACACTTGTCAAGCAAACTGTAAATCCAGCTTTAATCCCTAAACCTATGAAACACTGATGTCCACATGCCCACATTCACATGCACAGACTTAAATGTCCGAAGGAAAAGTCATTGGAAGATAGATCAAGGAAGGCACTGGCCTCTGGCCTCTGCATCAGCACACGTCTTAAAAGGAAGGGAGAAATATTCTCGTCTAAACAACTTGAAAAGGAATGAAATCTGAGACAAGTAAGTGGACATAAACCCGATGCATAAACAGTTGTGGGTTTTTTATTACATCGTTGGTTTTTGTGTTTGTGCACATATGTATGAAACAGTGTGTATGTTTGGAGGCAGTAGAGGATAACTTCAGGAGTTAGTTCTCTTCTCCACTATCTAGGTCCTTGGGATTGACTAAGGCTGTCAGGTTTGACAGCAAAAGCCTTTCCCCACTGAGCCACCTTGCTGGCATCTGGGGCACTCATAATTGATAAGGCTGCAGGTTACCTGCATACTACAGGTGGACAGATCTCTAAATGGGGGAATGGACACAGTCTTTTCACTTTGAAATGGGAATTGTTTTTGCCCCAAGACAGGGTTTCTCTGTGTAGCCCTGGCTGTCCTGGAACTCAGTCTTTTGGTTAGGCTGGCCTTGAACTCAGAGATCCACTTACCCCTGCTTCCCAATTACTGAGATAAAGGTGTATGCCATCTCACCCAGCCTTGAAGTGGGAGTATAGAATCAAGCAAGAAAAAGATTCTGTGTGAACTCATTGCTAGACTTAAAAACACTGAGATACATGCCCTTGCTTGATACAGATATATGCAGTCATGCTATGTTAGTTAAACAAGTTATATAACGACATCATGTGGCACACCTAGTGCCTAGGTTTTTGGTTTTCCAAGATAGGGTTTCTCTGTGTAGCCCTGGCGGTCCTAGAACTCTGTAGACCAGGCTGGTCTCGAATTCAAGAGGTCTGCCTGCCTCAGCCTCCCGAGTGCTGAAATTAAAGTTGTGCTCTATTACTGCCCAGCTCGTGCCTCAATCTTTCATCTTTGATGAAAGGAAAAAGGGCTGTGTCGTAGTTTGAATGAGAAAGACCCTCATAGTCTCATGGATTTGGATGTTTGGTTCCTAGTTGGTGAACTGTGTAGAAAGGACTAGAAGGTGTGACCTTGTTCTTGGAAGATGTGTGTCACTGAGTGGGGGTTTGAGGTCTCAAGCTCAAGTTAGGCCCAGTGTTGATCTCTTTCTGCTTCTGCCTGGGCATCAGGATATAGGCTTTCAGCTACTGCTCCAGCATTATGCTTGCCTGCTTTCCTCTGTGCTCTATGACATGATCATGGACTAACCTTCTGCAATTGTAAGCAAACCCCCAATTAAACACTTTTTAAAATAAGCTGCCTTGGTCATCATGTTTCTTTGTAGCAACAGAACAGTAACTAAGGCTACTTGGAGAAGTGACCAATTATAGAATTGATGCGGGACATGTTGTATGTGATAAAGATAAGAGATCCGTAGATAAGGAGGGATGACAAAACAAGGGTTAACAGAAACAAGTTGTTCCAGCTTTGTCTATTGGGAACTTTTCCCATTGGCTGCTGTGCTCCTTAGATGTACCCTGTCAATTTGGGCTTGTTTCTACCCTTTTTTGGTTTTTTTTTTGTTTGTTTGTTTTGGTTTCTCTAGACAGTTTCCCTGACTGCCCTGGAGCTCACTCTGTAGACCATGCTGGCCTTGAAGCCTCAGAGGCCTGCCTGCCTCTACCTTCCAAAAATTAACATTTATTTGCGTCTGTGTGCAAGTTCACGATTGAACACATGCACGCACTCACTCCCTCACTCCTGCCTGCGTGCACTTGCACTGTGCTCAGCTCCAGAGTGCAGCTGTAGAAGACAGGTAACAGCTTGTGGGGATCAGTTCTCTTCTTCCACCATGTGGATCCTGGACACTGAATTCAGGACGTCAGTCTTGGGGACAAGGGCTTTTACTTGCTGAGCTCTCTGGCTGCTGAGCCCTGGTTTTTGTTTTTGAGATAGGTTCCTGTATACCCTAGGCTGGCCTTGAACTCACTGAGTAGCTGAGTTAACCCTGCCCTTTTGGCATCATGCTGGGAATTGGACAGCATTTGTGCACGCAAGGCAAGCACTGTCCCAGCTGAGCTACATCTCCAGCTAAGATGCTGCTGTTTTTAGTGTTTTTCCTTTTAGATATGTCCGATGCTCAAGGTTTGGTTTGAAGGTTCATCCAAATTAAAAAATATTTGAAAAAGTCAGACTGTGTGGAGACTTTGTTTTTGGTCTTAAACAATACAAATGTTTTTTTCTTAAACAATACAGTACAGATATCTGCATAGTGTTTGCAGTGTATCAGATAAGTAACTGAGAGGTTTGTAGTAAATAAGATGCCTGAAGGTCATAAACAGATTATATGCCATTTTAATGTGAGATCATCCGTGGCTATGGGTTTTGCAGGGATTCTAAAATCAATATCCTGTGTACACTTAGGAATAATTTTCAGAAATAGCATACAGGTTTCATTAAGGAAGAAAAAATAAGAAAATACATAATCACAATATACTTGTGGATGGCAGTATTTTTTTTTTTCCTTTGCCACTTTAGGAATTTGTGGAGGGAACGAAGTTTTTTAGCCAGGAGTTCTACACTTTTAAAATGCAGGTATTTTTATTTCAAGAATACTGTGTGTTGAGTAAACTCGAGGGTTGTTAAATTGCTAAACTGTTTCCATTTATAGCAATCCCTTATGGCAGGGTTCTCAGTTCTTAGGGGTGCTTAGAAAGACCCTTTCCCAGGGCTTGCCTAAGCCTATCAGAAAACACATTATTATATTATAATTCATAACAGTAGCAATTTACAGCTATAAAAAAAGAAAAAAGTGGCAGTGTGAGTCAATATAAACTTTGAAGAGCTCTTCACTTTAAGATTGGAGAGGGTCTAATAGTATTTTAGAAGAAGGTATTTCTCCTGGGAGTCTTTCCAGTGCTGGGAAGTTTATACTTTCCTTTAGTCTGCTTAAAAAGAAGAAGAAGAAAAAAAAAAAAGTCTGGGCATGGTGGCACACATTTATAATTCCAGCACTCGGGATAGAAACAGGGTCCCTCTGAGTTCAAGGAGCGATTTTGTAGCCAGCTCTGATAATATATACTTCTGGCAGATAGATACCTCATACATATGAATGAATGTAAATATAAAATGAAGGTGATGTTGAAAACAAGGTGCACAGAGTCAGCACCTCCCTTGGGTAGTTGTAATTCATTCTTGTAATTATTAATGGAGGGGAAACAGGAAGTGAGTATAAGAGCTAAGGGTTGTTTGAGAAATTGTTGCAGTTGATGATAGTGTTTCTGTGCTTTGCCCTGCACTAGAATGTGGTGTCTAATGCACTTTCTGTAGTCTGTTGTTGTCTCTGTGTCTTGTGTTCTAGAGAGTCTGATTCCTGTTTATACTGAATGCAAGCAGGCAAGAGAAGGGGAAGAGGAATAATTTTTCATTTTTTTCTTTTCTTTGCTTTTAAACTTATTTCCTTTCCACAGCTGTGCAGTCGGAGGTCCTCGTGCATGAAGACAGATTTGTTCTATGGCCTCGGAGTTGGGTGCCGGGGACGATGGCAGCTGCACTGAGCTGGCAAAGCCCCTCTATCTTCAGTACCTGGAGAGGGCCTTGCGGTTGGACCATTTTCTGCGACAAACATCAGCCATCTTCAACAGGAATATTTCTAGGTGTGTTTTTTTATCTCTAACAGTGCTTTATTACATTAATGATTGCTGCCTCTAGGTTAAACTATTTTTTGTTTTGTTTTGTTTTTCAAGATAGGGTTTCTCTGTGTAGTCTTGGCTGTCCTGGATTCACTTTGTAGACCAGGCTGGCCTCAAACTCAAGAGCTCCACCTGCTTCTGCCTCGTGAGTACTGGGATTAAAGGCGTGTGCCACTACCCCCTATTGTAGATTAAACTATTATATGGTTTTTATTTTTAGTATTTTCTTTTTCTTTTAAATGAAACAGTCAGCTTTTTTGTTTTTGAGGTAGGGTTTTTCTATATAGCCTTTGCTGTCCCAGACTCACTTTGTAGACCAGGCTGTCCTCAAACTCAGAGAGATTTGTCTGCCTCTGTCTCCTGAGTGCTGGGGTTACAGGTGTGCGTCACTGTGCTTGGCTAACAGTCAACTTTCTCAAAGACTCTATTCTTTAATTGTTCATTTATAGTAACTTTAAATCAGTAACTTTTAATGTCACTTTTTTCTTTCCTTTCTTTGTTCCTTTCTTCTTTTTTTCTTTTTCTTTTTAAATTTAATGAGACTTGTTAGTAGCCCAGGCTGGCCTAGAACTCACAGATATTCTGCCTCTACCCATGGAGCACTAGCTTTAAAGGTATGTGTACCATCTTGCCTGACCTCATATATATATACATATATATGTAGAGATACTTGAGAGAGGGTCTTCTGTAGCCCATACTGGCCTCAAATGACCCTGAACTCCTGATGCTCTTGATCCTGTCTCCGCTAGGTGCCACCTACTTGGCTCAAAATATGTTTTTGACTTATTATTCTTCAATTTATAGTGATGACAGTGAAGATGGACTGGATGACAATAATCCCTTACTGCCTGAGTCTGGGGATCCCTTAATACAAGTAAAAGAAGAACCTCCAAATTCATTGCTTGGTGAAACTTCTGGAGCAAGCAGTTCTGGATTGTTGAACCCGTATTCACTGAACGGCGTTCTGCAGTCAGGTCAGTGTGGAGTGGGCGCCCGCTGGACTCACAGTTCTCTTGGGGGCAGTCATCCTTTCATTTTTTTTTTTTTTTTTTTATTCTTTATGTTTCTTTATCCAGAATCAAAATCTGACAAGGGGAATTTATATAACTTCTCTAAGTTGAAGAAAAGCAGAAAGTGGCTAAAGGTAAGAGATAAGAGAGAACATTTCAAGTCTAAATAACCTACTAAGATTACAATTAGAAGGAAAGTTATCGGACCATTCTGGCATATTGACAGATTTTTCCAGAGACAGTTTTTTATACTGGAGTTTGTTTTGTGAAGAGACTTCAGCAAAGTAAGTTTTAGTTGACTTTTTATTAAATGGGATATACTCAGGAAAGAGGAGAAATTGATCAGATAAGATGCTCCCCTCATTGATTGTCTCAGCTTGTAATCAGGAATGTTAATTTTCTTTTCATGATTGTTCAATAATTGTTGAGAGTACATCCATGTGTCAAGTACTATTATAGGTAGACAAGTCTGCTGTGTTATTTACATTCTAAATGAGGTAGTGAATAAGAGTGTAAATAAATAAAGCAACTTCAAGATAGCATTTCTACAGCTTTCTCAATGATCAGAGTGAACCATGTGAATGTCTAAGGTAAGAGCCTTTGACCACATGAAACACAAAGAAGAGTCTTAAATAAGAAGCAGCTGGTATGTTTGGGAGGAGAGGCTGGTGTGGATGAGTGAGTTTAGAACCTGATGATGGGTAAGCCTGTATTCCATTGCATTCTGTTGTAGGGATGGCCTTGCTCAGGTCATAGTCATAAGCAGAGTGGAGTAGTATTTACACTGTTACTGTGAATGCCAAACTGAATAGAGGGGGATAGTTGTGTTAAAAAGATTTCTTAGCATGTGTAAACGTTTAATTAAAAAAAAACCTAATTGATTTACTATTTCTTAGTTTTGCTATGAGCTCAAAATAATGTAAATCCTTTAATAACACCATTATGTCCTTTAAAACTCATGTGTTTTAAAGTCTGACTTGCTTTGTTTCAAGAAGATTTTAGAAAGAAATACAGAAACCTTTATGCTTAGCTGTCACATTTAAAAAAAAAATTAATATATGGCTCTGGAGAGGTGGTTCCTAACAGTTGTTGCTTCTGCTGAGGACCTGGGTTCTGTTTCCAGTACGTGTGTGTGGTGTCCCACAACCATCCACAATTAAAGTCACAGGGATCTGATACCTAATTTCAGACCATTTCATAAAGAAGCCCTGTGCTCATTAGCAGCCACTCCCATCCTGAGAGTCATTCGGCCCCTGCTGGTTACTAGTGGATTTTCTCTCATTGTTGATTTGCCCATTCTGGACAATTCATGTAAACGAAATCACAGTGTGCTGGCTTTTGTGCTGGCTTTTCTCACTTGCTGTAATGCTTTGAAGGCTTGTTACGTTGTGGAGTAATTAGTACTTCATTTCTTATTATGGCTATATCATCTGAATATACCACATTTTGTTTACCTCTTCATAAACTACTGGATATTTGAGTTTGTTTCTCCCCTTCTAACTTTCACACCTTGCTTTGTCCTTGTTATGCTATATTCATTTTCCTTATTTCTAGACCCTAATTTTTTTTGTTTGCCTTGGTATATTTAACACCTAGTTTTGTTTTGTTTTGTTTTGTTTTGTTTTTTTGTTAGATTGATGAAAAGTAGTGTAAGAATCTGAAATGACTATACTCTGGCTGTTTGGGCCATTATTCTAGCATCTGGGGAAAAAATGATTGGATTGTAAAAGGAATTGCTTTACAGCAAAAGTTATATTCAATTTTCACCCCTTTTCTAGAGCATTCTTTTAAGTGATGAGTCCAGTGAGGCAGATTCTCAGAGTGAAGACAATGATGATGAAGAAGAAGAACTCAATCTCAGCAGAGAAGAACTTCACAACATGCTTCGATTACATAAATATAAGAAACTTCACCAAAATAAATATAGTAAAGATAAGGAGGTGAGAGTTTCAGGAGAATGCTCACAGCCACTCTACTTTGACTTATGTGAAATAAAGATTGTTAATTGCATTATTGTGGTAAAATTCACATAACAAAACTCAAGCTTTTGAAGTAGGTGATTGAATGTCTTTTCTGTGTATGTACAATGTTGTGCTTCCATCATCGCTGTCTCAGTTCTAGAACATCTTCATCACTCTACCCCTTAGCTTCTGCCACTCACTCTGTTCTTCTCAGGGGCAGGCACTCTCCAGTCTGCCCTCCTTTTTGACACTTATTTTTATTTTATGTATTATTTGAGACTTAGTCCTCTGTAGTGGAGTGACCTTGAACTCTGTTTTCCCATCTCTACTTTCCAGGTGCTGGCAGGGGCCACCGCATGCAGCTGTGCTTGTTGCTTTGTTTTTGGTGGTGTTAGAGGTTGAATCTAGGGCCTCATGCATGTTTTTGTAATGGTTTCCATTCTAGACATTTCATACAGATGGGATCTGATTATGTGGAACTTTTTATCTAGCTTCTCATATGTTTACAGGTTTTGTTCATGTTGTACCATGTTTTTCTACCTCATTGTTTTTTATTGCCAAATAGTTTTATTTATAGAAATTGTTTCTGTTTTTCAGTTGATGAGCTGATTTCTCCCACTCTGGGCACTGCTGTATACCACTGTGGAGATTAGTATAGGTTTCTGTGCAGGTGTATGTTTTCATTTCTCCTGGCTATGTATTTAGCAGAGAGGTTGCTGGGTTACGTGGTAACTGTGCTTAACTCTGTGAGACTGCCAGTATATCCTTACCAATACAATTGCTTGTTGAAGTTTTCAGTTTGGGAAAAACTTTTCTTCATAGACCAGTGTTCCAGTGATGATAGTTTTCATGACAACTATTTGACCACTGTTACCAGCACATTCTGATTTTTGCCAGAAATGTAGCCCTAGTGTACATAATGAGAGGTAGTATATTTGAAGACCTCACAATTTTCCAACAATATTAGGGTCGAAAGTTAGTTCGTAGAACCTTGAGTAATACACATAAACTTACAAACTGCAACCCTGTGAGAACGACAATCAGTGGAATAGCTAACAATTTTGATTCTCATAGTGTTCTTAAAACCTGATGCCAAGGCACTAGGCACTCCATATATTCATTCCTTTCTCTTTTTCTTAGTCTGAGACAGGTCTCAGTCTGTAGCCCAGGTAGGCCTTGAATTCATGGCAGTCAGTCTGCCTCGGCCTCATGTGTTGGGATTACAGGCATGATTGACTTTGATTTTTTTTTTTAATTGAAATAAAACATATTCATGGGACTTCAAGTGTACAGCTTAATGTGTGGTCACTTAATTTTGATGCTCAACAGAGGGCTTATTTTAGTCTTCAATGGTACTCCATCATTTATAATCTTAGAAAATGATCCAACAGATTTTAATTTATATGGAAAATAAGATTACTGTGGCTTTGAGCATCAGCTGAAATGAAATATTTTAAAGGATGTACTATACATGGATGAAAATATGTGATTATTCATGTTAATTATAAAACAATATGTACTATTGTTAATAAACTCTTGGTGGAGAGGGGTGGACTTGAAAGGTGAAAATGCTGAGGTGACAGTTTGTAACTATTTGAAGGACCTAGACATGATGACTGTCTGTAATCCCGGCACTTGGAACAGAGACAAGAGAGTTATCTGCAAGTGTGAGGCCATTAAGTCTACATACCTGTTAGGGCCCCATAGTGAGACTTTGTCAGCGTAAACTAAAACAGTTCAAAACAAAACAAGAAAAACACTTGAAGCAAATATAAGAAAAAGCCAAAACAGCTAATGTTCGGAATCTAGTAAGCCTGATGACCTATTGGTAATAGAAATATGGCTTATATACTTCTTTAGAGTGTGGCTGTGGCTATGCCATAACACATGTGTGGATGTCATGGATGTCAGGGGACAGCATTCAGGCATCTTGCTCCCTGTGGATTCCAGGGATTGAACTTGGGCTTTCAGGATTTCTGGCAGATGTTTTTACTGGCTCATATTTCCATTCTGATGAATTTCTAAAGAGAGATGACTATTTTTTTTTTGTTTTGTTTTGTTTTGTTACTGTGTTTTTGCTTTGTTTTCTGTTTTGTTTAAGACAGAGTCTTATGTGGCCTAGGCTGGCTTGGAATTCCTGATCTCCTTACCTCTACTTTCTGAGTGTTGGCATTACCAGCTTAAAGGGAAATCCTTTTGTAAGAAATTAATTTCATCCTAAATGTGTATCTGCTGTATGTAGCGGTGCACATTTGAAGTTCTAGAATCTGGAATGTGGAGGCAGAAATATCAGGAGTTCAGAGTCAGCCTGGGCTACATGACCCCCTGTTGAAGAAAGTAGGAAAGAAAAGAAAATGTGATAAAAATTCAGATTCCCAAAGGTTTTCCTTTCCAAGTTCTTTCCAGCAGTCTGTCTTGTGTATAGCAGTTGGGACCTCTTTTGCTTCTAAGATAAATTCTCTTTGGTGTGTTAATTTCTGACTGTTCTCTGGGAAACAATATTTAGGAGCTATGATTTCCTCTGGCTTAGCTGTCTTTAGTTAAGATGACTTCAAGGCTGTGGAACGCAGGCAGGCCCATCACAGTGTTTGCTTCAGTTGCAGCAGTACCAGTACTACAGTGCAGGCCTGCTCTCTACCTGCGACCCTTTCTATGAGCAACAGCGCCACTTACTTGGACCCAAAAAAAAGAAATTCAAGGAAGACAAGAAGCTTAAAGGTAAGTATATTCATCCCCTATTTATTCTTTCTTAATTTCAGAATTGTGTGTGGTGCATTTGAACATTTAGAAAATTACTTCATCAGGAAAACTGTAGGCTCTTATAATTATAGTCTGCTATAATTATTGATCTTATTTCACATTTTTTCTGTGGTCTTTTATAGCAATAGAAAGAGTTAAGAACCATAGATTACAAACCTGTGGCCTGTATTCCCAGCACTTGGTAGGTAGTAGCAGGAGAGGCTGGAGCGCAGAGTCCTTGTTCTCTATATAGAGGTTGAGTCCAGCTTGTCCGACAGCCTCCTCCTTGTGTTCCAACCCAGAAATAAAACTACAGCTAGAGGTTGCTAGCCAAAGGATTAGGCAAAAACAGTTCTCTTCTTTTTTTCTTCTTCAAAGTCTGCCATTGTTGGGAGTACCCTGGGATGAGGAAGAGGTGGTTATGCGTAGGGAAGTGTGAAGGGTTTCAGGAAAGTGGAGTGAGTTACAGCTGTGGCCATCTCAGGTGACTGGTGTGACTCACTCCTGATGAGCCTCTGTAGTATTTGCATGTTTGCCAGGAAAAGTCTTCCTCTTCTACTAATCTCTAAGCAATTGGAAAAGCAGGAAGGACATGGCAAAGGAAAGTTTTAAAGTATCTGTGCAAGACAGATTTGTTTTCCTGAAGATATGGATTCTGCTCAAAAAGCATGTTTTTTTTTTTTTTTTTTTTTTGCTTTCCTTTTTCACACCTTTTCTTATCCTCTGCTCTCCCTCTCAGTGTAAATTAAGTATTTGTGCCATTTATGTTTTTTCTCAAAAAATTTATTCCTATCAATTGATGTAGTTTTTCCTGTTTAGTTGTCTTGCATAACCATCAAATAGTAGTGGGTTTTCATCCTGTGACTCACTTGAGGCCAGCAATTCAGCTTTATAAAACTCACAGTTGGCTGAGTTCAAGTCACTTGTTTTTTTTGAGTTTTAAGTTACTGTTTCTCATATGAACAGAAGGAATGCCCAGTGTTCTTTCACGTTAGTGAGCTCCTCCTCTTGGAATATTTATTGGCCTAATAGAAGGAAAAAAAACATTGCCTGCCTCTGGTAGAATGAGGAGTACTCCTGGAGGTTTTCTAGAATGATGAGGGTGCTCCCTGGTTCTGTCCTGTGGAAGGAAAGAAATTCAGCCTTGTAAACTTGTCTTTCCTTCATAGCCAAGTTGAAAAAAGTAAAGAAAAAAAGACGACGTGATGAAGAGTTTTCCTCGGAAGAATCCCCACGTCATCACCATCACCAGACCAAAGTCTTTGCTAAGTTTTCTCATGATGCCCCGCCCCCTGGCACCAAGAAGAAACACTTATCCATTGAGCAGCTTAATGCTCGCCGTAGGAAAGTATGGCTGAGTATCGTGAAAAAGGAACTACCAAAGGTAAGTGAGTAAGTGAAAGGGAGAGATGGGAACAGGGCAGCAGGAATGGGGAAGAAGTCTTGGTTGGTGAAGGAGCACTCCCTAGATGTTGAGTGATGTTTGTGAGATCTCTTACAACCCCCAGGAGTAAGCAAACAAGTAGGTGAATGGGGCTGTCAGTGAGAAGAGGAGGAGAGCTAAATGTAGCAGAACAGGTCAAAGCGATGTTATTTCCCTGTGTTATGAATACAGTCCATTTCTAGGGGGTGGAGGCTAAATTGCATTATGTAAAACTAATGACCAGAAGAATTCTACAGGGCTGGTGAGGGGCCTCAGTGGGTAAAGGCTCTCACCACCAAGTCTGGCATCCTCAGTTTGGGATCTGGAATCTATACAAAAAGAGGTTCAATTCCTGCAAATTGTCCTCTGACTTCCACATGTGCACCTTGACGTGTACACACACACACACACACACGAGTAAATCTTAGATGTAAAGTTAAAAATAACTACACAGAGAGTGTGGTTGCCACTGTAAATGTGGATAGTGAGCAGATAAGCAATTTTTAAGTCACATGAGTATATTACAATCATGTCACAGAAAATGTATTACAGATGAGAGCTGCTTTCTCACTGTCAGGGAGTAAACCCTGAGCTGAAATCTCTGCAATCTGACTGAACTCATGGAGACACACAGATAGCTACAGAAGTGTGAGTGACTGAGTGTGCATGTAAAAGCTGGCAGAACGTACCCTTCCTAAGCATTCAAGCAAATATCACTCAGACTTTGTTGTGTTTTGGTATTGGGATTACACTAAGCGTAACTCCTCCGTCACTGAAGTATGTGCCAAAGCTCCTTTCTGTTTCTTTGTTTTAAGATGGGGTTTATGTAGCCCAGGCTGCCACCACACTCATCATGTAGCTTCACACTTGTCGTTTGGGTAATGATACTATGCTAGAGGCCCAGAGCATTACTGAAACTCCGTAATACAGCATGTCCTTAGCATTCGTGAGCCCGAAGTTTAATCCTTTAACAGGATAAGGAAAAAGGAGAAAAGGAATAAGATTTTTTTTCAGTGTTAATTTTCTTTTCCTGATAGTTGTTCTCTGTTTGAAAATAAAGTGGGAAGAGATGTTAAAAAGAAAAAAAAAAACAAAAAAACAACTTTCACTGCTATTTGAAATTAAAACAATTGCTTAGCATTAAAAAAATTTTTTTCCTTAAGTAATAAATAAGTGTATGTGTGTCTGAGTTTGTACACGTGCATACTAGTGCCTTGGGAGGCCAGAATAGGGCACTGGATCCCCTGCATGTGTAGTGACAAGCAGGCTGTAAGCTGACTGATGGGGGTTGCTGGGCACTGAACGTTGTGCAAGAGTAGCAAGTACTCTTCACTGCTGAGCTGTTTCTCTCTAGCCTTGCAAGCTTTCTTTAAGTGTTACATTAGTTTAGAATTTTAAAGTATTTAAATACATATGAGAAGAAGGATCTATTATGCTTTATTCATACTTAGCAACTGTTTGATCTTTAGCCTTTGTTATGTGCATGTCTACATTTTGATTGTTTGTTTCTTTTTTTGATTGTTCTTCTTTTTTTCTAAGACAGGGTTTTCTCTGTATAGCCTTGGCTGTCCTGGAACTCACTCTGTAGACCTGCCTGGCCTCAAATTCATAGAGCTCCTCCTGCCTCAGCCTACCAGAGTGCTGGCATTACAGGCGCCCGCCACCATGCCCCCCACCTGTGACATGGTTATTTTTGAAAAGCAGAAGTCTTTCCCTTGTGTTTCTCTATGGGTAGATTTGGGTCATGCGTTTGCACGTGGTTATTGCAGCATTTCAGGTGACATTTCAGGTGACATAGGCATTTCTGTCCAGTGCTGATGCTAGCTTTGATTTTGTTCTATAAATTTATCTTAATTTTTTAATGAATATTTTGTATGTGTGTGTGTATGTTAAGTGAAACATGTGAATGCAGTGCCTTTGGAGGCCAGAAGAGGGCTTTGAGTCCCTAGAAGTGCAGTTACCGACTATTAGGAGCCTCCATATGGCTGCTTGGACTGAGCCCTGTCCTTTGCAGAGTAACAGATGCTCTTAACTTCTGGCTGACTTCTGTGGTCCCTAGTTTTGATGCTCTTTGTTTGGCTTTTTATTTATTTTTATTTTTATTTTTTTTTTGAGACAGGGTTTCTCTGTGTAATTGCCTTGGTTGTTCTGGAACTCACTCTGTAGACCAGCAGGCCTCACACTTACAGAGACTGGCCTGTGCCTCTTGAGAGCTGGGATTAAAGGTGTGCACCACCACTACCTGGCTGATGCTTTGTTTTGATAGTGCTTCACCACTGTAAAGTTAACACTTCTTTCATGTACTAATTCCTAAGTATTTTTATGAAGGATGCTTTATTTATGCGTGAGCTGCTCTTGGTAGGATAGTTAAGGGGAAAAATATGCCTTAGTGTCTGATGATAAATGATTTTTTTTTTTGATAAATGATTTTTTCAGCAAGTATAATTGAGATTGTTGGCTTTGAAGAGAAAAATACAACATGAATTAGTAAGAGGAAGTTACTGACAAAAGGCCCGAAAGTCCCCTGAGGTGGGATCAACTTTAGTATTGGCTTTCAAGGCATTCTTTGTAACTTCTAACACCTTATTCAACTGGAGGTGAGATTCAATAGGCAGAGAGCTGGCTCTTCTGTCTTTTCCTGAATTACGTGGACATGATTGGCAGTCAGGTTGACTATTTATTTGAAACGTGGTTTTACTGTACAGTCTTGCTGTCCTGGAACTTGCTATGTAGACCAGGGTGGCCTTGAAGTCACAGATCCATTTGCCTCTGCCTCCTGAGTGATGAAATTAAAGGTGGGTGTCACCATACCCAGTGCAAGTCAGGGTTCTTTATTGAAGGGTTGTTTTTAAATGGAAGAGGAAGACTCCGACCTGGAGTTGTGGGCTCTGGGTCACCTTATTTTAGGTTTGCCTTAGAATTTGTTATTGACTATGAGACTCAGGTAGCGGCTACAATCTGAGTAATAGTGGCAGTAGTGTGCTTTTGTTGGAGGCAGAGCTAGTATACTAACCTGGAAGCAATTTTATGCTTTTTATGACGGTTCTTACATCTGGATGTCCTGTTGCCATAGCTTTGCACATTGGCCCAGGAAAGCATCATGTATGAATTAGCGTAGAGTTCCGGTGTGCACTTACTGCTGTCCCAGTCCATTGCAACCTTATAAATTTCTTTTTAAAAGCATACAGATTACATAAAGAGAAAAAACAAAGGCTCGGTTGGTTTACTGCTTGCTGCAGTTAGCATAAGGACCTGAGATCTAGTCCCCAGCACCCATGTGAAAAGCCAGGCATTTTGGCATGTGCCTATACTACTAGCACATGGGAGACTGAGACAGCAAGATATTAGCAGCTTGTTGGCTACTCAGTGTAGCTGAATCTGTGAGTTCCAGGTTTACTGAGAAACCCTGTCTCAAAACCTAAGTACCAAAGTACCCAACATTTACTGCTAGCCTCTACACACATGTGCAGACATGTGCTCATACATTTAAATATATACACATGGCTATATCATACATACACAAAGGCTTGCTGCTTCTTCCTACCTTTTTAGTTTCATGGTATGTCAGACAGTATCTGTGAATGATTTTTAGAAGTAATTTGCCTTGTATGTACTTGACATTTTATTTTTCATTCCTTCAGGAATTAAATAAAGGATACATAGTCTTACTTAGAAATGAATCTTAAAATATTACTTTCAAATGTTTTAGGCCAACAAGCAGAAGTCGTCAGCTCGAAACTTATTTCTCACCAATAGCCGAAAGGTAACATTTTCCATTCCTATTTTGTGTAGGATGTGTTCTCCTCCAGGCCTTTTTTTTTTTTCTTCTCCTCTCGTGTGTTGTGATCTATTGTTCATGAGTTGGAGCATATGAACAGGAGCTTCTGGGTAGTCTCATTCTGTTTAATAATAGTTATTTCTCATATTTCTGATATTTTGAACTTCTTGTGTTAAACCAAAGTAATTTCTGGTTATTGGGCAGATCATAGGATCTTTAAGGTCTGTGCTCAGTCTTTCCATTTAAGAAATGATAGGGGTCAGAGAGATAGCTTGGTGGGTAAAGGTACTTGGCTGCCAAGCCTGACAGCCTGAGTTCAGTTCCTGGAAGGAAAGAGCTGACACATGTACACCTGTACACATACTACGGTAATGGTGACTTTAAAAACATACCTGAGAGAAAGATAAATAGCTGCTTCTTGTAAGGATCAGATGAGATAACATTTTTAGCCTGATTGGTTTATAGCAGCGTCACAGCTGTTTCTCTACCTGTTGACTAGAGATGTTGGTGACACTGCTTCCATAGAGTTTTTGTGAATAAAGGGTGCATTAAAACATGTTAAAAGAGGCCTCCTCACATGTAAAAATGAGCCATGATAGCTCTTTTTATATTAATGTGGTAATAATGCTTTGTAACTTCTCAGTAAATTTTGGGTCTCTGCCATTGTTGTTTGACATTTGTTTCAGGTCTTTGCACATTTCCTGAGGAAATGTGAAGAAATATGTTCATCCCAGTTAGGTCACTGAGGACTGGTGAACCATTCAGTTTAATGGGAGTTACTTAGACGTACACGGGCAAATTATAGACAGAATACCACCAGAGAAAAGCCACCGTACTACCTATCCTGCCTCCATTTGTTAACTCTATGTTCTTGCAGAGCTGTGGGGCCTGCTACACACTGCCCAGATAGCCACCTCTTCCTTCATGCGTGTGCTGCCCTGTAATTTTTCCCTACATTTCACAAGGAACAATTTATAAGGGTCCAGTCTTGTGAGGGTGTCAAGCCAGTACGTACAGCAAAGGCCATTTCATGCCTAATGTACAGAGTCCCACAGTAGTCAGCAAGTGTAATTTGTTTCATCTAAGTGATAAACATGGATAGGTTTCTTAATTAGAGTATTTAACCTCAGAAGTATGGGTATTATTCAGGGGCATTAATCAAATCAGAGAGAGAGATGAGAGAGAGATCTCTTTACCCGGATTATAGAGACTAAAAAGATTGGGGAACACTGGTTTAAAGTCCAGGCAGAATGGTTCCTGGAATCGGGTCCTTCCCTGTTACGATAATGATGCTGTTTGCAGCTCGCCCACCAGTGCATGAAGGAGGTTCGCCGAGCAGCCTTGCAAGCACAGAAGAACTGTAAAGAGACTCTGCCTCGTGCCCGCCGCCTGACCAAGGAGATGCTTCTGTATTGGAAGAAGTATGAGAAGGTGGAGAAGGAGCACCGCAAGCGGGCAGAGAAGGAGGCTTTGGAGCAGCGGAAGTTGGATGAGGAAATGCGGGAGGTGGGGCAAAAGCATACAAATTCTTTGTTATTGTTGTTGTTTGGTTGGGGGTTGGTTTTGTTTTTTGAAACAGGGTTTCTCTGTGTAGTCCTGGCTATCCTACAGCTCACTTTGTAGACTAGTGTGGCCTTGAGCTCAAAGAGATCCACCTGCCTCTGCCTCCCCAAGTTCTGGAATTAAAGGCATGTACCACCACCCCCTGTCAATGTTCGCCTTCATACAAGGAAAAATGTTTTAAAAGAATTTATCTGCAGGCTTTTGTAAAGATTTGCTAAATTCTGGTGACTCCATACATAATTTATGACTTGATTGTTTTTACCTTCAATTTCCCCCTGACTTTAGGCCAAGAGGCAACAGCGGAAACTCAACTTCTTAATCACCCAGACAGAGTTGTATGCTCATTTCATGAGTCGAAAACGTGATATGGGTCATGATGGAATCCAGGAAGAGATCTTAAGGAAACTGGAAGATAGTACTACCCAGAGACAAATTGACATTGGTGGAGGAGTAGTGGTTAACATCACCCAGGAAGACTATGGTGAGTCCTGACACAGGAGGTAGAGGAAGCAGGTAGCTTCTAGTTTTCTTTTTCATCTTTTAAAAAAGTGTTCTATCTGCATGATAGAAGAGGGCACCAGATCTCATTATAGATGGTTGTGAGCCACCGTGTGGTTGCTGGGGATTGAACTCAGGACCTCTGAAGGAGCAGGCAGTGCTCTTATCCGATGAGCCATTTCTCCAGCCTTCCATTTTTCATATGGTTGAATGTGTTAAAATTCTTACAGGTTTTGTCCTGATTCATAGATAATACTGATCAGAAAAGGGAGGTTTATTTTCTTGGAGCAGGAAGTATGTGGGTTCTGCAAAGGAAGTCTCAAAAATAACTTAAGAATTTTTCAGGGAGGTGGGTATGCCTAGCTGCATGAAGCCCCATTTTGATGCACCACATACACCAGATAGTAGTTCACTCGTGTGATCTCACACTTCAGAGGCTCAGAGGTTGGGGGTCATCCTCAGTTACGTGGTATGAGGATTTTCAGTGTAGTAATCAAGATCCTGTTGACCTAGAAATGTAAGTAGTTCAGAGTGTCCTGAACGTAACACGTGTAGATTTCATGTGCTTAAATTGTTTCTCTCTCATAAATAGATTTTGAATTTGCATGATTTTGCTTGTCCTTGCAGTTGGTATCAATTTATAAAGAAACACTAGGCCTGAGAGATGGTAGATCCTAAGTCCCAAGTAGGTTTTGTGTGTTGGGCTCTGGTGAAAACCAGAGACATCCACAGTTACTTTATACTCTAGGTTCTTTTGTTTGTTTTTGTTGTAGTTTTTTCAAGTGTCAGGGTCTTACTGTATAGCTCTGGCTGTCCTGGAATTCACTTTGTAGACTACGCTGGCCTGGAACCCACAGAGATCCAACTGCCTCTCCCTCTTCCACAGAGATCCAATCCAAGTGCTGGGTTTGAAGTTGTGCACCACCACGATTTAGTTGCTTCTAGGTTCTTATTCCCTCCCCATCCTCTGTGAGCCTTGGGATTACTGCAGTGGGAAGCTGGGAATCTACTTATCTGAGGGATAGAATAAGTGTGGTAATCTACTTGTTTTCTCTTTCCAGATAGTAACCATTTTAAAGCCCAGGCTCTGAAGAATGCTGAAAATGCTTACCATATTCACCAAGCTCGAGTAAGTCTTTAAGTGAGAAGGCAGACTGGGCATGGTAGCCACACCTTTGTTCTCAGCATTCAGAAAAGCAGAAACTATGAGTTTGAGGCTAGCTTGGTGTACAAGATCTGTTCCACACCATCCAAGGATAGATAGTGAGACTCTTGTCTCAGAAAGAAAAGAAATATTGTAATTGTTTCAGGAATGTTCCACAATTTATTTGCATGTTCTTCCTTTATTTTATTCTTTGTTCATTGTTTTCAGCTAAACACACTGGTTAGCATCGGTGTGTGGGCCTGGTGTGTATGTTTATTTGTGTGTGTGACTGACTGTATGGAGGGTGAAGGCTTTCTGTGTGTGTGTGTGTGTGTGTGTGTGTGTGTGTGTGTGTGTGTGTGTGAGAGAGAGAGAGAGAGAGAGAGAGAGAGAGGGACTGACCAGATATAAGGTGAAGGCATTCCTTACATCAATCACAGATGGTTATAGCCAACGTGTGGGTACTGGGAATTGAACTAAGCCCCCTAGAAGAACACCCAGTGCTTTTATCCCCTGAGCTATTCCTCAGCCCCTGTCTCTGCTTCAGAGTACTAGTAATACTTGGGATGGCTAAGTAACAGATATTCACTTTTATAGAATTATTATTATTATCTTCACTAAAGTTGAAAGGTTTGCAGTTGAATTATAGACTTTTTTTTTTGTTGTTTTGTAACCTCTTGAGTAATCATGGGTTGTTTAATGAAAAAGATTGTCAAGAGTTTTATGCCTTGAGAAAATTAAGTAACTGGTTTCTTTCACTCAAGTACTAATTTGTTTTCTGTTATTTCTGAGCTACTCGTTTTTAAAAAAGGGTTATTTTTATTCTGTGTACATGAGTTTTTGCCGACATGTATTTACGTGCACTGTGTGCATGCTTGGTGTCCACAGAGGCCAGAAGGCAGTGCCAGATCCCTTTGAACTAGAAGAAACATAGTGTGAGCTGCCATGAGGTGCTGGGAGCTTAACCCAGGTCCTCTGCCAAATAGCTAGTGCTCTTCCGAGTCCTCTCTCTAGCCCTTGATGAGCCATAATCTTTAATTAGTAAGAAACTGTAGTTGGGTTGAGATAAGGAAAGAAAATGCAGTTTAATGTGCTAGAGAGGAGCCTTTTGTTACTTTTTCAGGGTTAAGTGTAGATACCAGTGTTGGGTGTGATGGTGCTCACCTTTAATGCCAGCCCTCAGGAGGCAGAGACGGGAGGATCTCTGAGTTTGAGGCCTGCCTGGTCTATGTAAGGTAGTTCCAATATAGCCAGGACTATGTAGAGAGACCCTGGTTCAAAAGACCAACCAAACAAAAAATAAGTGACAACACATTTCACCTTCACACAATTCCTTCAGTTAAGTATTGTATTAAAGCCTGGTTTGCTTTTTAATAATTTATTAGATATGTTCATTGTACAGAGTGATGGTTTTCATTCCAGTATATCATGTTCGTTAGTCATGGTCCCCATACGCTCCTATGTACTCAAACCGCTGTATTAAAACTTATAACAATATTCTTGAATCAGTGAGTAACACAATATATATAGCTTAGTATGTTAATAAAAACATTTTAACATAATTGTTACGTTAACCTAATAAGATATTAGAGCCTGTTTTATTTTTCAGCATAATGTAAAATAAGTTAATGAATTTTATGTTTTTTATTCTAATTTGTTCTTGACTTTTATTTTCCAGACAAGGTCATTTGATGAAGATGCAAAAGAAAGTCGGGCAGCTGCCCTTAGGGCAGCAGACAAGTCTGGTTCTGGGTTTGGGGAGAGTTATAGCTTAGCAAATCCATCTATCCGGGCTGGTGAGGATATTCCACAACCCACTATTTTCAATGGCAAATTGAAAGGTTACCAGCTAAAAGGCATGAACTGGTTAGCCAATCTCTATGAACAGGTAAAATTTAGAACTATTTCAAACCTATTTTTTTTGCCTTATTACCTATTTTTCTTTTGATTAATGTAATTGTGAAGCGAGTTTGCCTTTAGCTTTTTTTAAAATTTAGTTTTTATTTTATGTATATGAATGGTTGCCTGTAGTATATATTAGTACATCACAGGCATGCAGTGCCCATGAAGGTCAGAAGAGAGCATCATATCCCTAGAACTGGAGTTAGAGCTGGTATGAGCCATGTGGTTGATAGAAACTGAGCTACAGTCCTCTGCAAGAGCAACAAGTGCTCTTAACCACGGAGCCATTTCTCAATTCCCAACATTTCAGCTTTATGCAAGAGTCAGAGAGGTGTCTGTGTTTCTAACCTGGAGCTCCTGTGTGTGTGTCCTTTATACAGTACGCCTCAGGTGGTCTTGATAGGCTGTATTGTGTGCTAGATGTGGGCTGGATTAGGGAAAGAACTGGCCTTAGTCTTGGTGTAATAGATCATGAACCACACATTATATAGCTGTAGTGCTGCCAAAAGAAACTATTGCAGTGGTGATTAATAATCCTGGTGCTAAGTATCTCCAGTCAGTGTTGATCTGGCTCACAATCTTTGTTAGTTCATCGTCTTTGTTAGATCTAAGTGAAATGAATCCTATGTGTTGTAGTCAGGTGTTGACCATGTCTCTCACTCTCCCTGTGTCCCAGGGTATTAACGGAATTCTTGCTGATGAAATGGGTCTTGGTAAAACTGTACAGAGCATTGCCCTCCTGGCTCATCTGGCTGAGGTGAGTGGATGGAATCATCAGTCGAGTCTTCCTTTCTCCTGAATTCTGGCTATTTTCCTTCCTTCCTCCCTCCCTCCCTCCCTCCCTTCCCTTTGTTTTTTTTTTTTTTGTTTGTTTTGTTTTTGTTTTTTTTTTTTTTTGAGAAAGGGTTTCTCTGTAATCCTGGCTGTCCAGGAACTCACTATGTAAACCAGGCCGGCTTCAAACTGGGAGATCCGCATGCTTCTGCATCCTAAGTGCTGGAATTAAAGGTGCACACCACCTTCCAGCTTGGCTCTTGAAAGATGTGTTATGCGTGATATCATATCAAAATAGTAGAACTTGTTGCTGTATCTGATTGTTTATTTGCATTGGTATTTTGGCTGCATGTATGTCTGTGTGAGGGTGTCAGATCCCCTGGAACTGGAATTACAGACAGTTGTGAGCCGCCATGTGGGTCCTAAGAATTGAAGAATTGAACTCTGGTCCTCTTAACTTCTGAGCCATCTCTTCAGCCCTGGAATTTCCTTCCTTCCTTCCTTCCTTCCTTCTTTCCTTCTTTCCTTCCTTTCTTAGAATTATTGTCTGTCACTTCCCTTTTAAGAACTGCTAATGTAGTGTCAAGGACTTTATAGCTAGATTGCAAGAACTGGGGCTGGATTTCCACCTCAACACTGCTCTATCTAGGCATGCCAACTAGACAACCCACTTAACTTTTGAAAAGTGATTTCACTTTAAGTTTCCAGTGCCTACTTTTCTACCTTTTCCAAATCAAAGGTAATATATACCATACAGGAGTTTGTTTATTTATTTATTTTTTTCCCCCTCTTTTGGTTTTTTTGAGACAGGATTTCTCTGTGTATCCACGCTGTCTTGGAACTCACTCTGTAGATCAGGCTGGCTTGGAACTCAGAGATTTGCTTGCCTCTGCCTTCCAGGTGCTGGGATTAAAGGCATACACCACCACCTGGCATATTTTATAAAAATTAAATGAGAAACTGTGTGATTATATAGTTTGAAAAAATAATCTTCTAATTTCATAACAGTGAAACTGTGATGACATAGTAGAAATAATAAAAGTGAATCAGTATGTCATAGGTGTTTTATGGAAGAAATTAAGACCTAGAAGTCACGAGAGAGTGTTTGCTCAGTATTTTACCTCCTTGGAGTGTCTTTATACTAATGTTGCTTCTCACTGAATGCATGTGTGTGGAACCTGGGGGATAGGCACAGTTCCTCTTGTGTTCTAGGTTTAAACTTCTTTTGTTGTTACTTGATTAAATATCTTCAGTTTTCCTGCAGCTGGCTGACCCCATTTTCTGTTGCAGAGAGAAAACATTTGGGGACCTTTCTTAATAATTTCGCCTGCTTCTACACTTAATAATTGGCACCAGGAGTTTACAAGATTTGTTCCTAAATTTAAGGTAAAAATGCTCTTATTATTTAAGATAAGCTTTCTGACCCTTCTGCTGCTGCCTTACTGATTGTTCCTGTTGCTGTAATGAATCCTGTGACTGAAAGCAGCGTGGGGAGGAAAGGTTCATTTCAGCTCCCAGTTTGTATTTTGTCATCCAAGGAGTTGTAGGCAGGAACTAAAGCAGAGGTTCTGGAGAGTCCTGCTTACTGCCTTGCTCCTCATGACTTGCTCAGCCTGCTTTCTTAAGTACTCAGGACCACCTCGGCAAGCCCCTGCAGGTGTGGCACCCCCTGTGGCCTGAACTTCCTACATGAAGGCAGTACCTTACAGACTTGCTCACAGGCCAGTCTTTTAGGGTTTTGAGACAGTCTAGGCTGTCTTGGAACTTTATATGTAGACCAGACTAGCCTCGAACTCACAGAGATCTGCCTGCCTGTGCCTGTCTGAGCGCGGGGATTAACGGTGTGCACTACCATGCCTGGCTACAACAAGTGCTCTTAACCTAGGAGCCATCTCTCCAGCTTCCCTCCATCTCTTATAAAGGCTTCATATTCTCTCAGCTGGAAACTCTGGGATTTGTGAGGGCTGCAGATAGAGCACCACATGCTAGGCTTTTGCCTTTCCTTTTGGTTCTTGGCTCCATAATTTTCCATTGCCTAGGGATCTCTGATACTCTGAAAAAGATGTATTATGTATTGTTTCTGTTTGGTCAGTAGGAGAAAGACCAAACGGTGCCACCTCTTTTTGTTTTGTTTTGTCTTGTTTGAGACAGGGTTTCTCTGTCTAACAGCTCTGAGTGCCCTGGAGCTCGCTCCATAGACTAGGCCTCCCAAGTTCTGGGATTACAGGTGTGTGCCGCCACCACCCGGCCTAGACAGTGCCCCTCTTAGTGTCTTGTCTTGTTTTTTGAGATAGGGTTTCTCTGTGTAGCCCTGGCTGTCCTGGAACTCATTCTGTAGACCAGGCTGGCCTGGAATCAGAGATCCACCTGCCTCTGCCTCTTGTGTGTTGGGATTAAAGGCATGAGTCCCCACTACCTGACCTCTTATTAGTTTTTTATTAAATCATTCAGAATAACATTATTGTTAATTTATATAAATAAATATATAAATAAATATATTTTGATCCATTTTCTAGGTGCTACCATATTGGGGAAATCCTCATGATAGAAAAGTCATTCGGAGATTCTGGAGTCAGGTAACTTCAGTTTCATACTCTCTCTTTCAGTTCTCTTTGATTTGAATAAGTTCTCATGCATGTAGAATCTACAGTACATTCTGAATATGGGGCAAATATGTTTTTCCTGTGCAGGCAGTGATTTGGACTTCTAATAGGAAGAGGGACTTTTTTTAAGATTTAGTTTTTATAAAGTTAATGTGTATGTGTGTGAGTTTGCATGAGTATATGTGCAACACATATATGCAGGACCCTGAAGAGGCCAGAGGAGAGGACATCAGATCCACTAGAACTGGAGTTTCAGGTGGCTGTGAGTCATCATGCAAGATCCAAGTGGTTTAACTATTGAGCTGTCTCTTCAGTCCCTTCCTTTTTCTTTCATTAACTGGAAATTAGTTTTAGTTTGGTTATAAAAGGAAATGTTTAAAAAACATTGGATATATGCAGTTACCTCACTGCACATCTTTCAGTCACACAGATGACTTCTGTGTGAAGTCTTCTTTTAAATGGTGTTCGCACTTTTCACTCTGTAGACCAGGATGCCCTCAAACCCTGAGATCCTTCAGTGTCTCCTCTGAAGTGCTGTGATTGTTGCACCAACCAGCAGGCCAGACTTCCTTTGTTACCGACTGGAAAGATGGCTCAGTGGGTGCTGAGATAGCTTGGTAATATGCGCTTACGCCCTCGAACCAACAGTAGAAAGAAAGAAAGAACCAACTCTGGAAAATTGCTCCTTGACCTGCACGTATATGCTTACTCATGCTTACACATACACACAAACCAAAAAAATTTCTGTTTTGGAAATTTTGACATTTTTCCATATTTCCCTTCTTACGTTTGTAGAAGACCTTGTACACTCAGGATGCCCCCTTCCATGTGGTCATCACTAGCTACCAGCTGGTGGTACAGGATGTCAAGTATTTCCAGCGGGTCAAGTGGCAATACATGGTACTGGATGAAGCTCAGGCACTGAAGAGCAGCTCCAGGTAACATGCAGAGTGTAAACTGGCCTTCATGAGTGGGAGTCATGAAGAGCTAGCAAAGACTAGCGCTTTCATTATGTAACACAGCATGGTCTGTGCCTCAGCCTGACCAGAATGCAGAAATTCTTCTTCATGTTTCTTTTTTGAGACTCAGATGTCATGCTTAGAATATATAGAATTTTCTCAATATTAATCTCCTCAGATAATAGTTATAACTTTTGTTATCAAGGAAACTTCTATGGGAAAGGGGATCTTGGCCTTTTTCGTGAAAGATTATTTTATATAAGAATTGTGAGCAGGAAGTAGACTATTACTCCATGGAGATTAGAGACTCCCTGTTTTTGGTCAGTTTTCTTCAGCCCTTGGGTGGTTATTAGTCCAAGAGTCTTGATTGTAACTTATCTATATGACATTCCCAGACCAAGAGAGAAGTAGTGCTTGGCTATATAATTTGACTTGGTGCTGTTCAGCATTGGATTTGCTGTTTTGGTGAACCTGCAGGACTTCCTCTTAGAGGTCCATGTAATGGGCAAATGGAATGCCCCATCCAATGGAGGGCATTAAATCATTTGTACTCTTTGAGGGAGGGCCTGCCTGTGGCTAAGAGGAATAAAGACTTCATTTTACATGCAGTCCTTTTTCCACTGCTTTTCCCATATGTGAACTGGAAAGGCGTAGATTAATACTTTTGATACTCTGTGTTTCACACAAGTGCTTTCTAAGTAGATGTATCATGTGTTTTTGTTTTGTTTTGTTTCAATATAGGGCTTCTCTGTGTAGCCCTAGCTGTCCTGGAACTCACTCTGTAGACCAGGCTGGCCTTGAGCTCACAGAGATCTGCCTGTCTCTGCTTCCCAAGGGCTGGATTAAAGGTGTGCACCACCACTTCCCAACTACCTTTGCTTTTGCCTTCCTTTCTTCCTTCCTTCCTTCCTTCCTTCCTTCCTTCCTTCCTCCTTCCTTCCTTCCTTCCTTTTCTTTTTCCTTTCTTTTCCTTTTTTCTTTCCTTTTTGTTCTTTCCTCTCCTTTTTCCTTTCCTGTCCTTTCTTTTCCTTTTCTTTTTTTCTTTTTAAAGGCAAGAACGGCAGGAGACTGTAAAGCCAAAAGAGTCTCCACTTTACCTATTTATGGAATTTTTTTTTCCTAAGCCTTCATACCATTGGTGGTGATGAGTCTCAGTTCTTCTGAGATTTTTATCTCCATCTTTGTTAAAATATTTTTTAGATTGTGTGTGTGATACATAAGTGTTATTTTAAAGTGTTTTAAGAAATGTTGGGTCTTGAGTAATTACAAAAAAACTGAGTGCCAACTTGGAATTTGTAACTTGTTTTCTTGAACAGTGTTCGGTGGAAGATTCTCTTACAATTCCAGTGTCGGAATCGGCTTTTGTTAACTGGAACCCCCATTCAGAATACCATGGCAGAGGTAGGCACTAGTCAAGGTCTTGTTTATCCCTTCATAAGGTAACGTGTTCTCATGCTGGACCCTACCATTCTTTACAAATTTATTCACCACCAAAGAAGAATTTGATTGTGGCTTCCTAAATGTCTTGTAGGCACCATTCTTTTTTTCTTACTATTTATTATAGTGTTTCTTTTTGTCTCCTAATAAATATTGAGCACATTAGGAAATGTTGCCCATTTAATACTGAAAAGTTTTTACTCTAGAATTGGAAAGGAATGTTGTCTAACACTAAGGGGCTCAATTCTTTCTTTAGAAGTTCGTGATAGGGGTGAGAAAATTTTTGCTAAAGGAGGATTTAGTATTTTACATTTTGTAGACAAGGCATTCACGTTAACAACTGCCTGTTTCTGCTTATGCAGTGTGGAAGCAGCCATAAGTAGGGTGTAGATGAATGACTATGGTTATGTTCCCATAAAACTTTATTCATGAAAATATATAACCAACCAATAGCCTCATAGGCTATAATTGCCCTTGCTCTAGGGTTATAGAGCTAGTTTTTACTACTGTAAAACTCTGTGCAGTTGTGGAATTATCTTGTTTGTCGTCTTTAAACTATACTAAACACTGAGCAGTGTTCATACTTTTAAACTTCTAGTTTGCAATTAATTGAAAAACTACTTTTATATCTACAGTATTAGAATTCGCTGAACAAGCCTGTGTTTGGATCCGTATTTTCTTTATGTACACATTCATGTACTATTCCTTAATACAGTCACATAGTATCATTTTATGGCATCATATTTTATGGCATTCATATTTTCCCTTTGTTTCAAGCTCTGGGCTCTGCTACATTTCATTATGCCAACATTATTTGATTCCCATGAAGAATTTAATGAATGGTTTTCCAAAGACATAGAGAGTCATGCTGAAAACAAGTCTGCTATTGATGAGAGTAAGTACCTAAGACTCCGTAACCCAGGCCTCACACTGGAGCCCAGATTGGCATTGAATTTGCCATGTAGTCTGGCCTCAAACAGACATTTCCCATTTCTTGACTGCATTAAATTAAGCACTTCGTGTGTACATGGTGCTCAGATATGCATGCAGTCAAAACACCTATACAAAGTAAAATAAATACATTCTTTAAGTATAATTTTGGGGAAATTGTCCTAGTTAGCTTTCTGTTGCTATGAAAAACTTCATGACCAAAAGCAGTTTGGGAAGGAAAGGGTTTATGTTGGTTCCATGTCTAGTCACAAACCATCAAAGAAGTTAGGACAGGAGCAGAAACAGGAAGCTTGAAGAAGAAACAGAGCAGAGACCATGGAGAAACACTGCTTTCTGTCTTGCTTCCATGGATTGTATTACTCAGGACCACCTACCCAGGGGTAGCATCGCCCATAATGCCTGAGCCCTCCAGAAAATGGGGCCAGGTGTACTAGCATATGCCTTTAACCGCAGCACTCAGGAGCCAGAGGCGGGCAGATTTCTGTGAGTTGGAGGCTAGCCTGATCTCCAGAGTGAGTTCCAGGACAGCGAGAGCAATATAATGAGACCCTGTCTTGAAAAATCAAAAAGAAAAGAAAATGCCCCTACATTCAGTCCAGACTGATGGGAAAGAATTCTTCAGTTGAAGTTCTCCTCTGGGGACTCTTACTGTTTCAAGTTGATTGAAACTACCTAGTACACACTGGGGTGTGGGAGAGAGGAACATGTTGTTTGACCGTTTTGATATATAGAGCATTATTTGTGGACTTCCTGTTTTAGATCAACTCTCTCGTTTACACATGATCTTGAAACCATTTATGCTGAGAAGAATCAAAAAAGATGTAGAAAACGAATTGTCTGACAAGGTAAGAAAATTTTAATGAGTTTGAACCTTAGCACATATCAACTTAGGGTTCTTGGCAAGATATTTTCTTGATATATATTTACCTGAAAGATAATTAGTTTGAGAAGATCTTTGAACGTGAACAGTCATAGGAGACCTAAGCAAGGCAAGTAACATTCTCTTCCTTTTGTTAACAATCTCCCTCTGGTTGGTTTGGTTCTGTTGTATTTTATACAGGGTCTTACACTGTAAGCTAGGCTGCCTTGGAACTCATGTAATATAAGGTGACCTTAACCTCTGAACAGTTTTCCTACCTGTAGAGAATGTAGGTATGAGTCATCATGTGTGACCATCCATTTATTGATGGAGAGTTTGAAACATTACAGAAATAGCATAATGTAACAACTCCGCTTGTGCCCATGGTACAGCATCAGCTGTGATCAACTCACGGCCACCCCCAACTTTACATGTATTCTGATTTGGTCTTTCCTTTGAGACAAGATCTCACTGTGTGGACTAGGCTGAGGCTGGCCCCAGAGCACAGCATTTTCTTGCTTTTGCAAAACTCCTGAAGAGTTGCTCTTTTTTAAAAATCAAGCATCATCTTTGGACAGTTGAATGAATGATAACGCTGTTAACCACTTCAGTAAGTTGTAGGAAAGATCTCCTTTTCCTTGATACTCTACCAAGTACTTGTTGTAGACTGAGCAGTCCTTTCACAGTTGCTCCTGGAAATACGGATGTGGGGATGTTTGGAAATACGTTTCTGTAAATTACTGTGAATGGTGATAGTTGGTGCTTTTAGAACTGAAAGATAGGCCTAATGTGGCACACGCCTTTAGTCCCAGCACTCGGGAGGCAGAGGCAGGAGGATCTCTGTGAGTTCCAGGCCAGCCTGGTCTACAGAGTGAGTTCCAAGACAGTCAGGGCTACACAGAAAAAAACCCTGTCTCAGAGAGGCAAAAAAAAGAAGTGGAAGACATTATTCAAAGTATATGTGACAAGAAAAGTGGGTAAAGCAAACAGGTCTATAGATAAAATTAATTCAGCTAACTATTGCTTCTTTAGTCTTCCTAATTCTGGTTTGTATATATTTTCTATTTAAGTTTATATTGATTTTTTTATAAATATATGAATGTTTTTGTCGTTGATTTTTATTTATTTATTTTTAGATTGAGATTCTAATGTACTGCCAATTGACCAGCCGACAAAAGCTCTTATATCAGGCACTAAAGAATAAAATTTCCATTGAGGACTTACTGCAGTCTTCAATGGGCTCTACCCAGCAAGCACAGAACACCACCAGCAGCCTCATGAATTTAGTCATGCAGTTCAGGAAGGTAAGGTTTAGGTCATTTGCTTTGATGTTGTTTTTATTAACCTACTTCATGGAGAGGGTTCTAGGCTTGATGCCAAGTAGACCACTATCAGCGTAGACAGGAAAGTAAAATATTCATGAAGTTTAACATTCAGCAATGATGTCTGCAAATGACAACTTTCTCCTACCATTTCCCTTCATCTTAGGTGTGTAATCACCCAGAGTTATTTGAACGGCAAGAAACTTGGTCTCCATTTCATATTTCCCTAAAGCCATATGAAATTTCAAAGTTCATCTATCGTCATGGACAGCTCAGGGTCTTCAACCATTCACGAGATAGGTGAGCAAATGCTAGTGTCTGTTGGTGCTGAGTGTATTTGTAATCTGGGTCAGTGGGCACATTGGTTAGTGCGAGGGGTTGGACTCAAGGTCTCATTTTTGAAGCAAATGATGTACTACAGAGTTTTATCCCTACAGAAATAGATAAATTTAATGATGCATATGTGAGTTTCCAATAAAGAGATATTTAAACAATGGTGAACAATTCTTGAGGTCTCTTACGCGGGGAGTTGGAACACTATGAAGGCTTCCAGTAGATGGCCTTAAACACCATAGCCATTTCTATGGTGTTTCCGAATCAGGAATGTGTACCTGTGTACAGAAATGTATCTGCACCAAAAGTCAACAAGAAAAATACTACAATTCCCTGGTATACTTAAGTTACCATAAAGTGATTTACAGTCACACTTACTGCAGAACTGAATCTATTGCTTTTTAATTAAATTTAATCTCAGTTGAAGTAGTCATTAAGCTAATATACTAGAGACCACTTCATTCAGAAAATTGGTGTGTGGGTTTCTTTTATATCTCTGGAAGTGAATAACTGTATGCCAGCTTTTTAGAGCTGTGAACTTTGAAAGTTCTAAGCTTTGTTATAAAAAAATATTCATCAGTTTTAGCCAATGAATCTAAAATTGAAGTTCATTTAAGAGATTTGAGCAAGAGAACAAACAAACCGGAGTTGTTAGGCTAGAATTGAGATTCTGTGGAGTAAGGAGCGATTTATATTATTGTAATGATTCTGCATTTTATGACATTTGATTTTCATGATAATATGGCAAACATTTTAGTTTAGTTAACTTTGTAGTGCCTTTATTTCCCTTCAGCGTTATTGTCGTTACTTTCTTCACAGGTGGTTGAAGGTCCTTCTCTCTCCATTTGCACCAGACTATATCCAGCAGTCTCTCTTCCACAGAAAAGGTGTGTGCTTCCATCTTTGGAAGGAAGGTATCTTGGATATTACCAGGATGCTTTTGGTTTTGCCTGTGACTGATTTTGAACTAGTAGTGGTTTTGGTTTTTTATTTTCTAATGTATTGATAATATTGGTAAGTTAGTGGCTGGAGAGAGGCACCTTAGACAATGGAACATTAGTATTTGCCACACTAGTGTGAAAACTAGAGTTTAGATCCCAAGAACCCAGGAAAGCTTATTGTGTGTGGTCGCCCTTCAGTAATCCTAGCACATGGTGGCAGAAACAAGATCCCTAAGGATCAGCATTGTTCTTTAATTTTCTAGGTATTAATGAAGGAAGCTGTTTTTCTTTCCTTCGATTTATCGATGTATCGCCAGCAGAAATGGCAAACCTCATGCTTCAGGGACTTTTGGCCAGGTAAGAAGTTTGCTTACTGTTTGATAGAATAGGCAGGGACAAAATGGAATACTCTGAAGTTAACTATTTAATATTATACCATTTGAGCCTTTTTTCCCTATTAGTAATCTTTTATGAGCTAGAAATGATGGAAGTACATGCCTATAATCCCAGCACTTGGGAAGCTGAGGCAGAGGGAATCGGCGTTGTATGCAGCCAACATGAAATCTTGTCTCACCCCCTAATAAAAAAGAATTACTATAATTCTTCTATTCGTATGTGGGGGTTGTAGGTATAGGTGTAGGTGTATATAGATATGCTTGCTATTGCCTCAAGCATGCTGGGAAATTTTAGCTTTGCATTTTTATTATTTGCAAAATAGTTTCACTGACTTTTATTGTTTTAAAATTTATAGTTTCATTGTTCATTGATGTTTTGCCTGCATGTATGTCTGTGTGAGGGTGTCAGAAGTCCTAGAACTGGAGTTACACAGGTGTGAGCTGCCATGAAGGTGCTAAAAGATAACAATAGAACATTTAAAGTAGAGATAAATGTTTCTGAATATTTTTCATATTTATTTGCTTTTTGTTGTAGCTTTATAGTGGATTGTACTTTAAAAACAAATCCTGTCAAGAAATATATAGAACAAAAATATAACATAGCTTTATCTGAATGTAAGAAAGAGTTGTTTCCAAAATGCTCAAGATTTACAAAGAATGTATGATGGGAGAGGTCTGTGTTGTGAACTACCGAAATTCTTAGGAGCACTGCATATGCTCAAGCAAACAAAACTGTGGTTTGTTTCAGGTGGTTAGCTCTTTTCCTGTCTCTGAAAGCCTCCTACAGGCTCCATCAGCTGCGCTCCTGGGGAGAGCTTGATGGGGAGAGCCATCGGAGATACCTGAAAAACAAGGATTTTCTTCTTGGAGTTGATTTTCCACTTTCCTTCCCCAACCTTTGCAGCTGCCCTTTGTTAAAGGTAAGCCATTATCTGCGCACAGATTGTACACCTAGTGTCCTTCTCTCTTCTGTGCATTAGTAAAAGTAATGCTCAGTGATGTCCTCAGGAACCTCCGTGTTGGAGTTATTATATGTCATGTGTATATTTTCCTCGGTATATAACTGTTACAGTGAAGAACTGCCTAGCGTTCTTTCTTTTAATTTTCCTTTATAGTTTGTTTATGTGTATGGGATTTTGCCTGCATGTATGTGGAGCGTGGGGGCAGAGCAAGATGATTACAAGTTCACAGTCAGCTTGGCCAACTTAGTAAGATCCAATCTTCAAATAAAAAAAAACAGGCCTGTAGCTATTTTAGTGGCATGCCATTTGCCCACTTTTGTTTTCATTTAGGAATTATTTTATTGAGTGTCCAGGTGTAAATTCATAAAAATGTTTGTAGCATATTGTATCTGAGGGTTTTAAAATTAGTCACGACTTCTGGCAAAAATGTGCTAGATTTTCATGTTGGCACATGTCAATAATCCCAGTACTTTACAGGTAGAAACCGGAGTTCATTCTTTGCTACGTAGTGGATGAGGCCCATCTATGCTGCCCTGTCTCAACAAAGAAAATAAAAGTTATATTAAGTGTCTGATAAATGTGTACATGTATAGGAAAAAAATTGATGTACACACTGGTAGAAGAAAATATTCACTATACGATTCTAAATAGTTTGCCTTTATTTCTTTTTTGTCCTCTTCCCCCACACTCTCCTTTTTATTTCTCCTCCTGGTATATATATGTGTGAGGCAGATCCAAATTTAGTGGGAGACGCTGTCTGTAATGTGGGGCTGATAAGTGTGCTTGCTGCTTGGAAATCATGCTTGCTCCTAAGCCCGAGAACCTGACTTTAATCCCCTGGCCCCACATGATGGAAGGAAAGAACCAAGTCCAACAAGTTGTCCAACATTCACACACAAAATTAAGTGATATTTAGTTGCAAAAAAGCAAGATGGAGAAGCAGTTGAGTGTCAGCCTCTGGTGTACACCCACCCTCCCACACATTTACCAGGCAGACAGACAGATTGATTGATTTAGTGTAGGGTAAAACAAGTTTTATTGTTAGATTTGGTGGGGAGAGGCAGAGGAAGAAATTTTCCACTCTCCATATTTATTCATGCCTGTGAAAAAGGGGAAACTAAAAGGTGTGTTCTGCTGTCGTGTACGCTCCATTAGTGTGTGTCCTGAGAGCGCTTCCCAAGAAGGACTTCTTTTGTAGGTAGGAATGTGTACCAAAGAGTACATATTGTATATAGGGATTTAAATGATCTTTTACTAAAGATCAAAACTAGAACTGTAGAAAATACCCTGTTTTGAGGCAGAACCTTTTTTAAGTTATATCCAATTAAAGACCTTGTCAGAAACCACGTATCATTTTTGATTGTTGTTCAACACTGTCTTCAGGAACAAATATCATAGTAATAATGGTCTACTTAGCTGTAGTATATATCAAATTTCTATTCATTCATCCACTTATTTATTTATTTAGAGCAGATGTCATGGTAATATCTGTTTAGCTATAGCATATGTTAAACATACATTTACTCATTTGCCCGTTTGTTTGAGACAAGGAGGTTTTGGTTGTGTGTGTAGCCTTGCTGTCTTGGAACTCACTCTGTAGACAAGGCAGCCTTGAACTCGGGGATCTCCCTGCCTCTGCCTCCCAAATGCGGAGATTAAAAGCATGCACCACTACACCCAGCAAAAAGTTATATATGTTTTTTTAATGTCTTGTCTTTAACATTGTGTGTGTGTGTGCTGTGGAGGGAGTGTGCAACTTGAACTTCATATCTTTGCTTATCGTCAGTTGAGATTTGCATGGTGCCAAGAGACTTTTGGGAAAAGCTTAGCTTTATTCCCACGTGCACATGTAGTTCTGGCAGTAAGGCACTGCTGATGCTGTAGGGTGATTCAAGAGCATGAAAGTAGAACAACAGAATAGCAAGAAAGCTGTGACCGCCTTCCCATTGGCAACATTGTTTACCTTTTTCTTTGAATAAAATTATGGCCAAAATAGACTACAGAAGTAATGTTGTTAGCTGTTCCTCTGTTGGCCCTGCCTTGTTCAGAGCTTCCCTTGCATTCAGTAGAGTTTGAGTAAAGTATTGAGGAATTGTTAGGATTTCTGTAAACAAAGGACACACATTGACTATTTTAAACCAGTAAGTTTTTTAAAATCTAAAGTTAGAAATATGTAAATTATCTTGACGTAGTGACTTCCAAGAAAATATGTATATACATACATGTGCATATGTGTACACATGCATACATACATGTGTGTATATGTGTGTGTGACAAGTGAAAATGTTCTTCTTTTGGGAATGCACACCCGGGGGATAGAACTACTGCTAGAAAGACTTTCTCCAGAAAGAGACTGATACGTTTTTATTTTGTTTTCTGTTTTTTGGCCTTGTTTGTTCTCCTTTTTCAATTCAGGGTTTCTCTCTGTAGCCCTGGCTCTCCTGGTAACTCACTCTGTAGATCAGGCTGATGTTGAACTCAGAGATCCACCTGCCTCTGCCTCCCAAGTGCTGGTATTAAAGGTATGTGGCACCATGCCTGGCTCGATATTTTATTGATTCCCTATGATGTGTTTTGACATCCTTTCATATAGCTTTTTAAAATTCTATTTTATATGTATATTTTTGCTTGCGTGCACACTTGAGTTTCACATTCATGTGGTACTGATGGAGTGCAGAAGAGGGACTGGAGTTACAGTCTGTCTCCAGATTGAACCAATGGGAAACAATAGCTACATTTGTTGGAACGAAGAAGTTGGAGAAAATTTATTCCATATATAGTTTTATAGTCTATAACTGTAATAAAAGATTCTTGCTAAATTTTGCTATAAGAGAATACTAAAAATGAGAATGGCTTACGAATAGTGGTAGTGTTCAGCTGGTGCTGTTAAGAAGCCAGTAAATACTCAAATGTCATTAGGTTAGCTTCAGCTACCCATCCAGAGGTGGTCTGAATGCCAATGAGTGTCCCAGCTACCAGTCCTAAACTACTCTTGAGAGTAAGCAGAATTTGGTAGGCCTCTGTCTGGTCTCTTCTAATCCTAGGAGGATAAGAGGACTTAACTAATAATGTCTGAAGAACACTTCTGAGAAATTAAGAAAATAGCACACAGCTTCATTTTGAATCCTCATCTGTGCATTAGTAATAAACTTCAGGGGTAGTGTACCTAGCTATACTCAACTGTCATTAGTACAAGGTGCCATCTGAATAATCTTCATATTAATCAATGAGCTGGTAATAAAAAAAAGTATAAAGAGACACATGAACTTTATTGCAGAGACCCCCTAGCAAAAGGACACAGATGGTATTAGAAGATTAAATATATTTGGTGGGTGTTGCAAAGCCCTTAGCGTCTACAGAAAAGGTAAAACATGTCAGAGCTGCACGGGCCTGTGCTTGTCAAAGCTCTGTGGCCCTACCATTGTAATAACGTGACTAGAAACCACGAAGATACAGGTAAGTATGGGGCTCTCCCTGCAAACCAGCTCTTGGGAGGTTCAATTAATAGGACCACAGATTGAGGCCATCCTAGAACATGAATGAGACTGTGTACACACAGGCCAACCACTGCAGGCCGTCCATCTCTGCTCAAAAGTAGCTGAGTGGGTCATGGAAGCAGATAATGGTATGTGTTTCCTGTTGGACAGCTTGAGACAACTCCTCACAATCCTAATAGCTCAGTTTCTTTAGGAGCTTTAGTCTATATGAAAGAGGCCCGGCCCCCGTGAGTAAATGAGATTCATATGTTAGTGAGCAAAGAAGTTCTGAAGTGTTTGTCACTGCTGTGATCTGCTCTTTCTTTTTATGACCTGAAGTAGCACAAATTGTCTTGTACTCTCTTCATCCAGGTGGTTATTTAGATTACCAACCTATGCCAAAAAATTAGTAAAACAAGTAAATGATATAAGCAAGAATGAGAATCTAATGATAAAATGAGTGGTGTGTCTACCATTGTAACCCTGAATGAACCATGGTCTGGTGTGGAGGCTGCAGAGGAATGGGGGCCTGCAGCTTCAGGGCATCCCACATTACGGTATCTGTGGGGTGGAGTGGGAACTTAAGGCTTAGCTGGATTGGAAAGCTTGTTAGGTTATATTTTTTTAATCTCACCTCCCAAATACCTTCCCTTCCCTATCGTAAAATTTGAGAATAGTTGTGTAGTTGATGGCTATTGATTCTAATTTTTGCGTGTACTGTCACACCTGGCTTTCAGATATTTTTTTCTCCTGGATTACCTTTGTTTTTACAAAAACCCTTAACTGGAAGAAGTTGGCAGAAGGGTTCTTGTGAAACCTATGAGAAATCTGTGACAGTTGGGCACGGAAAGGCTACAAGCCAAGGAATGCAGACAGCCTCATAAAATACAATTTTTTATATATAATAGTAGAAATGCAGTTAGTTTTCTTTGGTGCTGGAATGGAAGCCAGAACCACCTTTGTGATAGGCAAGTACTCTGAACTATGTCCTCAGTCCCTCATACTAATAGTATGAATGAAGAATTTACATTATTTTGAAATATGTCTTCATGTAGCTCAGGTTAGCCTAGAATCACTGTGTAGTCAAGAATGACCTTGAATATCTAATCTTCCTCCTTCGTACCCAGTCTTTATTTGTGCCACAGTTTGAATTTAAGACTTCGTGTATGCTCGGTAAGCATCATACCAACTGTGCAATATCTCCAACACAATAATAGTATTTTTAATTTTTATTATATTTTTTAGAAAGCATTTTTTTTCAGATTAGTTTATTTCTGTGTGTGTGGGCATTTTGCCTGCATTTATGTTTGTGCACTAAGTGTGTACATGGGGCCCAAGGAGACCAGAGAGGTTTTATTAGTTTTCTGGAATTGGAGTTACAGGTAGCTTTGAGCCATGGTGTGAGTGCTGGGAACCTAACCTACTACATTGTCTGGCAGACCAACAGGTGTTCTTAACCTCTGAGCTATTTCTTCAGCCTCGGTTAACTTTTTTCTTTTTTTGGTTTTTGGTTTTTCAAGACAGGGTTTCTTTATGTAGCCTTGGCTTTCCTGCAATTCACTCTGTTGGTCCAGGTTGGCCTTGAACTCAGAGATCTGCCTGTCTCTGCCTTCTGAATGCTGGGATTAAAGGTATGCACCACCACTGCTCGGCTTCAGTTAACATTTTAAAATGGTTGTCTGGTGGAGGCTAAAGAGAGGTTGTTTCCTGTTTGTGAGCACTTGTGTTCCTGTCTCTGTGTGAGTAAGAGAAACAATCTGCATGGTGATGTATGTATGTAATCTTTAGCATTTGGGAGACAGTGACAGGAGTTGGCCAGCCTGCTCTACCTACTGAGTTATGTCTAGGCCAAATATGGTTTCATAATACATTTCTATCTCAAAAGAATCGCTGTCGGCAGGATGTGGTGGCACACCTTTAATCTCAGCACTCAGGAAGCAGAGGGGGGTGGATCTCTGTGATTTGAAGGCCAGCCTGGTCTACATAAAGAATTCTAGTCATCAACGGCTGTGTGGTATGACTCTCTAAAAGAGCCACCTTTGCTAGATCAGCATGACAGTTAGCACCTGATTCTATATTGTCTTAAGGAGAAAATTTAGAAGAAAGTAGTCTTAGTCATTATGGTTTGAGTTATAACAAACTAGCTATTTACCTAATATACATGGTATTTTGTCTGAAATATCTCTTCTGGAAATAGGATTAGAAATGATACTTGATTCTGTATACTGATAAAACCACATTTTGAAATTAATATAGGCCTCAGCTATACATTGCATGTTTGGTTCTGATTACTGGTTGTTTTGAATTAATAGTATTGGGCAAGAAAAATGTTCTTTAAGGTAAATGTATAGTATGTGACACATTCTGCTTTTTTTTTTTATTTTTTTTTTTTTTAGTCTCTTGTTTTCAGCAGCCACTGTAAAGCAGTGAGTGGCTACTCAGACCAGGTCGTCCATCAGCGGAGATCAGCTACCTCCTCACTTCGTTGCTGCCTCCTCACTGAGCTGCCATCTTTTTTGTGTGTGGCCAGTCCACGAGTAAGTACCACAGGAGGGAAGAAACGAGACAGATAATACTGTAAAAAAGGAACTAGTACTCAAGGGATAGTTTCTAAGCTGTTTGTGTCTTGAAAATCTTAATGTATAAAAAGAAAGTTGCTGGGCATGGTTATTCACTTGTAATCCCAGGACATGGGAGGCTTGTGAGTTCAAGGCAACACAGAATTACATAGTAAAACACTATGTCAGAAGATTAGGTATCTTCCGATACTCTATTTATCAAAACAGTACCCCCAAGGCTGCTGACAAACGGCCCTGAAAGGCTGCTTTTGGTTCACTGGATTGGGTACTGAACCTGTATCCTCCACTCCTTGTCCTGTCCTCATTGATCATAGCCAGACAATTCTCCCATCTTTCATGAAGAAGATTGTGAAGGAAGAAATGCAGAATAGTGATGTCACCAAACTACATGATTAGAGAAAGGAACACATTTCTATTTTCCCAGCTTGCTGTTTACTTTCACTCCAGGAACAACAGGGTTAGCCAAGAAGCTCTTTCCCTGTTGTGTTTTTATTTTGTTCCTCTACTCATCCCAAGTCTATTTTCACAGTTCTATCCAAAAACGAAAAGTTTCCTTTGAAACAAAGGGCCCAAAGAAAAATGAAGAATAAAATGAAGTACTGAGTCCCATGGACTTTTGCCTGCTTAGATTTCTGTCTACTTAAGCTGTGTTGTGTGAACTTAATTTCCATGCCACTCGGAACCCTGTTTACTGCATATTTATGGAGAACGTATTTGGAACCTGTATGTATTCTGTTTCTCCTGAGCAATCGTAGAACCAAAGTTGATGAAAGAATGTGTTTTTTTGTTTTGTTTTTTTAAGAAGTGTTTAAAGCCAAGTACTTGTGTAAAAAGCATCCTTCAGGCTTCACTGTTACATGGTTGGTTTCATTCTCTTTTAACCTGATCTCTACCAAGAGCCTAAGAGAGGAAGTTTAGGTTTCTGGGAGGAATGCCAAAACTTTTATTCCTAGTATGTCGTAGAGCCACTAAAAGCCACCGTGTCATTATGTATGTAAAAATTGTATTTATGCACATGAGAAATATTTATTACCTCTCAAGAATTCCTAAAATCTCTATGAACAACAGTGCTCAAAAACAGTCTTTCTTGAGGCTGGAGAGATGGCTCAGAGGTTAGGAGCACTGACTACTCTTCCAAATGACTTTGAGTTCAATTCCCAGCAACCACATGGTGGCTCACAACCATCTGTATTGAGATCTGGTGCCCTCTTCTGGCATGCAGGCAGAACACTGTATAAATAATAAATAAATAAATCTAAAAAACAGAACAAAAAGCAGTCTTCCCCAAGTTATAAATTTAAACCAACTAAAATAGTAAAATACAGTCCTAGGCTGAAGCATGGTGGCTTACATCCCTAAGTACTAACGTCTAAATGGTTAACACAAAAAGGCAATGAGTTCAAGTCAAGCCTTGTCTCACAGGGCCTGGAAAAGAGAAAAGCAGGGCTAGACAGAAGTCTGAACTGCCATGCCTGATGGTACCCTTCTCTCAAAGAATAGTTAATATAGCTGGGTGGCAATGGTGCACACCTTTTGAGGTCAGCCTGATTTTCAGAGCTAGTTCCAGGACAGCCAGGGCTACATATTGAGACCCTATCTCAAGCCCTCATCTCCCCCCAAATTTTTAAATGTAGCTTGAAGGAAGTTGTAATCACTTGTGACATGTGGTCAAGAGGGAACAGGAGAAAAGTCACCACCCTCTTCCTATAGTCTCTTTTCCTTGTGTTCCTGGAGTTTTATTATATAGCATGTGCTGAACCTGACAATGGGAATAATTACACCATAATTTTGAAGACATGAAGATTCTAAGTATTTTATACACATATAACTAGGCTTCATCTTTCATATCAGTCCTGGGGCCAAATGAGAATATTTCATAAGATGCCTTTCACTCTCCTGACCTTAAGCTTTTGGAGAAAGAGAGAGAGAGAGAGAGAGAGAGAGAGAGAGATTTGATTTCCTTGGAGCCTTGACTGGCCTACCACTGCTACAAGTCATTTCCCGGGTACTTGTTTTGGAATAACTGCCACTAAGAAAGGGGCTGTGTATTAATAGCTGAGAAATGAGTTCTACAGGTTAGTAGAGTAAGGAAGATCCTGGGCATTCATCTTAACAAAACCCAGAAATGTTTGGAGCAGTCATGCTCGCATAGCTAGAGCAGGAGCACACATGTCAGGAAGGACGCCCTGAATGCTTGATGAAGCAGCTCCTCAAACTACAGTAACTTAGGAGGTTAATGAAGCAAGGCATGGAGTTAGGATGGGAGAGTTGCAAGGGCTACAGTCTTTTGACATTGTGATATGATGCTGTCATGTACTAAAGAGTTGGGTTTTACTTGTAGATAGCTGTGATTGCGTCTTGCCTGCCAGCACAGGTTGGGCATGCCTGGGCTAAACACAATATGCACTTCCATTTGTGTGGATGGAAGGATGTTATGTCATGCCTCATTGCCCCTATTTTTACACCATCAGGATTTGCCAGATGAGCACAAGCTGTCTAGGATGGAGTTGACTTTGATGTAGAATTTATTCTAAGTAGAAATGGAAGTTTTTGCTCTTTTTGGATCTCCAAAGTATACAACTCAAGTACTCAGACCATGATATTCTATAATTCCACATATATCTCGAACCAGGATACATCACAAAGCTTATCAAAAACTTCTAAAAAGTCATTAAGAATTGTGTTTTGTGTTTTAGCTGGGCATGGTGGCTCAGGCCTTTAATACCAGCCCTTGGAAGGCAGAGGCAGGCAGATCTCTGTGAGTTCGAGGCCAGCCTAGTCTACAAAACAAGTCTAGGACAGCCAAGGCTACACAGAAACCCTGTCTCAAAAAAAAAAAGGGAGAGGGAAAACGACAACAATATTCTGGAAGGAACAAAAGTAATTGTGAACAAAAGTACTTGTCTGCATAAACTGGTTTAACCTGGGGCAAGTTTTGGAGCTCCTGGCCGTTTGCTGCGGCCTTAGGTAATTTTACAACTGAACCCGTAGATGGCACTGCTTCCTAACAAACTCAGTTCCTCTCCATCTGCCAACTGTGCTGTTTATTCTCTGGCTATTAATAAACGAAACTGTTTATCTGCTTGTGGCGCTTAGAAGCACCTGCAGACCCACATTCAGCCTGTAGTATTGTCTAGGCTTGGCTTCATAGATTGGGCTCTGGGCTGTTTGTTATTGGTTCCCTTCCTCTAGAGTCACATCTGTTATCTGTTCCCATCAAGGCTCCTCAACATATCCAAACTTGAGGGTCACTGCTCTAGAGGTTGACTCATGTGAAAGTAGAGCCATTAATAACAAAACACATTTCCTAACTATCTTCCAAGAAATAATAGAACTGCCTAACTTGGTACAGCAAATGCTCTATGTTCTGATCTCTCCCACACCTTGGCTTTTGCTCTTTATAGTCTTCTTGTTCCCCATCTCTTTGTCTACTTTTGAGCTTTGTCTAAGTAATTTACTGCTTATAGTGAATGAGCTTTTAGATTTTTCATCATCTTGAACTTGGTGGATCACCAGAGCCTTTACTATTTAACAAGAATGGCTTCTTATCAGATGACTTCACAGACAGCTGAAGAAGGATGAAACCTGTATTTCTAAATTGGCAAAGAGCCCTTTCTTCATTGGAAAGGCCACATTTTAGTTTTATTGGATTGTACTATATGATGACATGAGAGTTTTGTGCAGTCTCTTTCCTAGCCAGGAAGTAAATCTGTTTCTTGCTGGTGATTGCTTCTCTTTATCACCTATATCCCATACTCCTTCTCCAGCATAGCTCGAAACAAGGTTTCCCTTCTCCATTAGATCTACCCATGAGAAGTATTGATTTAAAAAAAAGAAGTTTTGCCACAAAAGCATTAAAGATAGCTTCAGATGTGTCAGACAAATACTATAGTCCTTTAACGGTGCATGCCTGTCTTCAGGTTTCTTTCTGGCATCACCATTGTGTGTGGCCAGTAGAACTTTGTCAAGAACAACATCTAGTAATGAGTGTGGGTAGCAAATGTATATCGAGAGTAGAATATTGTCAGATTAGCATCCTAATCTATCCACATGCTCCAGTTTCTTTGTAGGTTTACATTATTAGAGATTATCTTTTTACCTAGAGAAGCCCTCAGTGTCAGTCTTTGGCATCATACTTTGTTAGATGGCAGCAGGTTGAGATTGTCCACATTGCTCTGATTTCAAAGTTCTAAGCATAGGGATAAAGGTCAGCATTTACAGGCTTGAAATTTGCCTATAACCCTAACAGTGGGTAGGTGGAAGTAGTAGGACCAGTTGTTCAAGGTCATCCCTGGCTTCTTGAGAATTTGGAGGCCAGTCTGGGCTACATGTGATCCTGTCTCATAAGCAAAAAGCAATGTTGATTTACCTCAAAGCCTTGATGTGAGTAAAACGCAGAGCAGCCATTTTATTGTCTGAATTTTGCCCTGCAGGTCACCGCAGTGCCGTTGGATTCCTACTGCAATGACAGAAGTGCAGAGTATGAGAGAGGAGTTCTGAAGGAAGGAGGGAGTCTTGCCGCCAAGCAGTGTGTGTTGAATGGGGCACCTGAGCTGGCTACAGATTGGCTGAACCGCAGGTCCCAGTTCTTCCCAGAGCCAGCTGGAGGGCTGTGGAGCATCAGGCCCCACAATGGCTGGTCCTTCATCAGAATTCCAGGTGAGTTTTCTGCTCCTTTGGAACATGGTCCCAGCGTTGGCAAGAGGAGAATGGGGGAGAAAGCTCATTTGATAGTTTTTATTGTGTGGTATTCAAGAGTTAATGAGGTTTCTGTCTCTCCTCCCACCTGTAATTTATACGTAAAAATAATTTGTGTCTTAGGTGGAAAGATGGTAAGGGAAGTGTTTCTAAATTTGTTCTTGAGGACTCTCCTTTGATAAGAGAGCAATGCCACTTTTTTATAAAAAGAGGAGGAGATTGTGGTGCTCATGAGTAGAGTGCTTATCTAACATGCACAAGGCCTGAGGTGCATCCCCACCAGAGACTCCCCACCCCCTGAAAAAAAAAAAAAAACCTCACAGAGTTTAGGAAAGACTTCAGGTGAATGAGTATAGTTGTCTTATGCCATTGTCAGTGGAATGAATGAGACTGTCGTCACTCCCAGAGAGCCTAGTTGAAGTAGCATAAACAGTGTCCTGCACAAGGTTTAGAGATCTAAATGATAGCAAGAGGAAAAACAGTGTGTTTTGTGCCAGAACACTAGCAGATTCCCAGACCCCCTAGGGTCAAGGTCCAGGGTTGAAAGGAAACTAGGTTTTCATCTGTGCTTTAGTGGAGTGTACTTAAGGAAGCTGAACACAGAGCTTGCAGACTGATGGAGTTTACACCTGTTGGCAGGGTGCAGCTGAGAGTTACCGGGTTAATTTGCTTGTCCAAATTCTCTGGTACCTTGATTGTATTGTTAATGAGTTTTAATGGAAGCATACTAGGACTGTGCTCTCAAAAGGGAGCACCTGCTATAAGTGACAGCTGGATTCCAGTGCAGAGGGCCTGTTTGTCTTTGTTCCTTCTCTGAAGGCTTTGTTGTCCTGTTGGTAATCTTTGAGTGCTTTGACTAGAAGGTGGCTGTTTGGGTATATGAAAGCTATATTGCACATGGTTTCAGCTGTGACTGTAGAATACATGAAAGCTGTATAAAAGCGTTGGAATGTTAAGAGGAAAGCCCAAGCGTAAAGCAGGACAGAATGGACACTGTGGACTGCAGGCGGGAGGGAAGCAGAGCTACCAAAAGAAGCAAGACACCCTGTACTACTTCTTCCTCCATTCTGGCTCTTCAGTTCCCATATAGGAGTAGAAGGCTTATTGCTGGCGCTGTGGGAATCTCTTGTGGCTTTTCCTGTTCTTTGAAAGAAAAATGGACCTTGTTTAAATAGCAGGAAGTGTCTGAGTTCTTTTCACATCGATAAAAAGCACCAGCCTTACTGGCTGTTTACTGTGAGAACCAACAAGCTCCTCACTGACCCCATTGTGCTTTGTGGGCTAGCTGGGTGGGGGCAGGGAGGGTATCATTTGAACCTGGCTTTTATCTCTTCTATACTTTTACATTTTTTGTTTCCCTGAGAAAGATGCAGTCTTCTGCATTCCTTGAAAGACTGAACAAAATTTCATGAGTTTCATACTTCAATTGTTTCTGCAGGTTTCATCTTTTCAGAGGGCTGTTGAAAAGAGAGGTTTAATCCTTTTGTTTTGTCCTAAGCGGTGGACAGTGAGAACCTATATTTAAATGTAAATACCATAGAATTACAGGAAAGATTTTTGAGAGCATAGACAGATCTGGTTGTTTCAATATGATCTGAGGTCCTATTATAAGGAAAGGGCTGGGAGCTGGGCAAGGTGGCATATGCCTGTAATCCCTGCATTTGGGGAGGCAGAGGCATGTGGATCTCTGTAAGTTCAAGATCAGCCTACTCTACAAAGCAAGTCCAGGTCAGCCAAGGCTATATAGAGAAATGCTGTCTCAAAGAAAAAAGAAGGAAAGGAAGGAAGGAAAGAAGAACGGAAGGAAGGAAGGGCTAAGTTTAACTGGACAAAATCTACTTGGGAATTATGCTTCTCCTGGCTCTTTACCCTGCTTAATGACAGGTAATGCTTTTGTACAGCATTACCTTGGTAGCTCTTAAAAACTGAGTAATGTATGCTAGGCCCCAAAGAGACAGTATGGACAGTAAAAGAAACCTGTTTTCCTGTATGTCTCACTGAGGACAAATGTTAGACACTGATTTCTTCTGTATAGCACACTCACTGGAGTTATTTTTGGTTAAGTATTTTACCTCTTGGTTCAAGTCTTTGCTTGGGGCCTTTTCTTTAAAAATAGTCCAAAAAGGTCCAGGTTTGTCTAATGATATAGGTCATTAGTATAGCTCTTACTTTGCATGTATGAGCCATGTGCTTGACCCCAAGCACCACAAAAAGCTAAACCAACTCAGATGTAGCCCATCTGTCCACCTCCCTCAACTATACAGTGACAAGCTGGAAATAGTTGCTGCTTCAGTATGTTTGAGTTTATCTTCATGTGTGTGCATGTGTGTGCTTTACCTGTGCATCTCTCTAATACTAGCATCAGTTCATTCTAGTTGCCAAACCAAACAAACCCTGGGAAGCAGGGAAGGATGAAAACTATTTAATTATGGTTTTGAGCCAATTAATAAGGGACTGGAGAGGTGACTTGCAAGAGAATTTGCTGAGCCTACTGGACCCAGGTTTAGTTCCCAATAGCTATGTGGTGGATTACAAAAGTGCAAATCACCACTTCCAAGATTTCTGATACTCTCCTCTGACCTCCATGGGTACCAGGTACATACATATATACAGGCAAATACTCATACTCTCTTAGGATTACTATTGCTGTGATGAAACACCATGACCAAATCAACTTGGGAAGAAAGGGTTTATTGGTTTAAATTTCCACATTGCTGTTCAGTGGAGGAAGTCAGAACAGGAACCTGGAGGCAGGAATTGACGTAGAGGCCACAGAGGAGTCCTGCCTCCTGGCTTGCTCATCATGGCTTTGCTCAGCCTGCTTTCTTATAGAACCCAGGACCACCAACCCAGGATTGTCACCACCCACAATAGCCCCCCCCCCCCATCAGTCATTAATTAAGAAAGTGCCCTAAAGCTAGATCTTACAAAGGCATTTTCTCAACTGAGGTTCCCTGATGTCTGATAACTCTAGCTTGTGCCACATTGACATAAAATTAAACAGCACACATAGACATAAATAAATCTTCATTACAAAGTCAGTTGATGCCTCTCAGACTCTAGACACCATACAGATTGTGTGCTTTATTCTGAAGGAGTATGCCTGAGTGGAGAGAGGACATATGCAGGCTATAAAAATAGGAATAGCTTAGCTTGTCCATACCCATTTAGTGACTGGAAAATGTATGGTTTTTAAAAAGGGAAAACAAAAAGATGACTAGCTCTGAGGGAAATAGTAAAGCTATCAAAATCAAGAGGCTGCTGACATTTCAGTAGAGAAGGAATTTTGAGGAGAAGGGAACTTCTTGAGTTGTTCAGAAATCATTGCTGCCTGATGAGACTTGGAGTTTCCCCTTGGCCTCCTTGTCTGGTGCCAGGGAGAGAACTCAGCACTCACACTTGTCCTGCTGCAATCATTTGATTGTGCTTGCAAGGAGACAGCAAAGAGAAGAGCATTTTAGTAATCTAAACAGGAGCAAACAGAAGCTGAACAGAGGTGTGGGCCGCAGTGGTGGCAGGGGAGGGCCATGTGTCCTGGCAGCATTCCGAAGGTGGGAAAAGGCGGTTGCAGTGCAGAGGAGTAAACATCCAGGACCCGTAGCTTTGTAGCAAAAACAGAGCAGCTGGTGATTTGTTATGGTGCTGTCAGCACATCCGTTCTTGTTCTGTGCAGACAATAATTGTGTGCTTGGCAAATAGTGGCAAGAATGACAGTTGAGAATTCTTGGACTACTGTCAGTAGTTGGTCTTTGCAGTTCTGAAGAGAGCATGGGTTAGCCTGGGAAACTAAGGATGGACAGTCTTTTACTTTTGTTAGGGAGTTGCCAGTGTAAAATTCTGTTTCTCTTTGTGTATGTGTTCCCCAACTACTTCCATATATACTCTCATGCGACCCCTCAAGCCTCCTTTCTTAATGTAGCAATTGTTCAGGGCATGTTTATGAACGGTCTGCAAACAGGAAACTCTCCTTCCGGGACTATCATGTGAGTGAATGGTACTGAATGGATAAGGTGAAAACTTCTGAGTTAAGTGTCTTAAAAGATCTCTGGGTGAAGTGTGTTTCGTATAGTAGAGGAAGGAGAAAATGCACGTTAGTGAGTGAAAACAGTTTCATTTCACAAAAACTCCAAGTTTGTTCTTTATGAAGAACAAGAGATGAGAGTAAGGCTCACTGAAAGAGCACATACAGCAGGGTGCAGTGGTGCATGCCTGAAATCCCAGCACTGGGGGAGGCAGGCAGGCAGATCTCTGTGAGTTCAAGGCCAGCCTGGTATACAACAGGAGTCCAGGACAGCCAAGACTACACAGAAACCCTGTCTCGAGAAGAAGGAAGGAAGGAGGAAGAGCGAGCACATACTAGGCACATGGTCTGGGGATTGATAGCCAGGTATTGAAGAATGTCAAGATTACATTATCTCCAGACAGCTGCCCTTATCTCTGTCCATTCTTACACTTTTAGGACATAACCACTGTCTTAGCTACTGTTCTAATGCTGTGAAGAGACACCATGATGAATGCACCTTACAAGAGAAAGCGTTTAGTTGGGGTTTACCGTTTTAGAAAGTGAGTCCATGCTCAGCTTGAAAGGTGAAAATGGCAGTAGACAGGCAAACCTGGTGTGGAGCAATAGCAGAGAGTGTTGGAGCAGAGAGTAAACAGACTGGGCCTTATCTGGCCTTTGGAAACCTCAGCCCCTAGTGACACTTTCTCTAAAAAGGCCATGCCTGCTAATCTTCCCAAACAGTTCCACTAGGGATCGGGCATTCATGTGAGTCTCATTCAAACCAACATAAGCACAGAAATAGAAGAAACACATTTCTAGTGATAAAGAAACAAAGAAGTAGAGTTTCAAGATTACTTACAATATGTTTGTCACTGGCAGATAACTTTTGTCACTGGCAGATCCTTCCTAAGACTGGACCAGACATCTAATGGGCATTGTCAGCTGTGAGGCTGTCCCCACCTCTTTCAGGGTGTACCTTCGAAAGCTCTCCTGGAATCAGCATTTAACAGGGCTTTTCATTCTGTTCTCATGAAGACAGGCATCCTGATTATAGAAATTTTGGCTACATACAACTTTGCAGTGGATGATTTATTGCTTCACTTAAATAATTTTTCTCTCCCCAGGCAAGGAGAGCCTTATCACTGATAGTGGAAAGCTGTATGCGCTTGATGTCCTGTTGACTCGGCTCAAGTCTCAAGGACATAGGGTCCTTATCTACTCTCAGATGACCAGGATGATAGACCTGCTGGAGGTAGGAGAAGGAGCCTTTGGGACCATGGAGACTTTGACATTTAATTTGGATAGGAATCTGATGTCCCTCCTAGTATCACCAAGAGTTTGGGAACCCCCAAACTCTTCTTTGTGCTTTTACATCCTATAAAAGGAGCAGGGTGCCCTCCCACTCCCAATAATGCAGAGGACTTTGTTTTCTTCTCTGGCCAGTGATTTGGAATACTTTTCATTTGCTAGAGAGTAAATTTCACAATTTTAAAGCAGATCCCAGTCTTTGAAGTCCCTGAATTCTGTATAGAAGTCAAGATTGGGGTTCAGATTTTTATATAAGAACCTGGGAAAAAACTATTTAAACAGTTAAATTTAATGGTTCTTATCCTTGCAGACATTGGAATGAGGTCTGAGAATTAGGATATTTAAAATCTCTGGAAGTGACGTTAATACACAGCCACGGTTCACAACTGGGTTAGCCATCAAAGGCAACTGTGTGATGCATATTTTTGGTTCTCTCTATTTTCTTTTTTGAATGCTGGAAAAGGAGCTCGTAGGCAGAAACAATAACAAGAATAATCACAAGCCACCAGAGTAAAGTCTCTTACAGGAGAGTTGCAAGAGGCTAAGGTATCTAATCAGAGCTACGTAAAGGACTCATATTGGAGGGAGTTAATACTTGAAAGGCTCTATGTTATATAGTCTGATACTTAAAGGAGTAGTTAAGTAGAAATTAACATAATCATTCCTATCTAAGAATAAGGGGATAAGGATCATGTAGATACAGAAAGAAGGAAAATAGCAAAATGGAAGGTTGTGTCAGTGAGATGACTCAGCGGGTAAGGGCCCTTTCTGCCAAGCCTGAGGAGCTGCATTCAGTCCTCAGCACCCACATGGTTGAGAGATTCAGTTCCCACACATTGTCCTGACTTCCACATGTACATCTATGCATGTACACCTATACACGCCCACCAACACAAATAAAACATTGTTTTTAAAAAGAATGGGGAGGCTTTGGGTTCTTTGGAAGCCAAAGTTGGCTTGGTGGATCTTGCAGGGCGTTTTATCCATTTTGGGGGCAGGCTCCAAAAGATACCAATAATTTGGTATCTTTTAGCAAGAGATGTAATAAGCAATATCTGAGGTCAGTTTTATCTCTGTGTCTTAGATTTCATACAGTGCGTAGATTTTGGGTACTTTTTTAACATGACAAACTTTCTGAGTTGTTTCATGACATCACCTATTTATAATGGTGGGAAAGTCCTAACAAGTTCTATCATAGTAGAGGTGATTAAGTCACTGTTGTCAAGAAAATGTTTTTGATTAATTGGTGTTCACCCCAGTCTCCCATTTCTCCACATACAGCTTAAAAAGTGGAACCTAGGGTTTTCGGTATGCTAGGTAAGCAGATATCCTCAGCCATGTTTGAAGGTATGAGTCTTAAGTACACTCAGGCTCTTAATAGCAGCAGCTCGACTAAAAGAGCTATTGTACCTCCCATGCTCTGCCCAGACCAAATGATGCCAATAGGCAAAACAATTTTAAGTACCAATCCTACAGCGAGACTTTCTTCTTGTGTACTTGCCTCATCCTGAAGAGTTTGGGAAAGTACAGGTGAAGTAGTGATTGCTGTCTGTTGTTAAAAGAATTACAAAGAGAGGTGCCAGAGAGATGGCTCTGCTGTTAGAACCACTGACTGCTGTGCTAGACAACCAGGTTCAGTTCCCAGCACCAACATGGCAGCTCACAACTGTCTCTGACTCCAGCCCCAGAGAATCTCTAACACTCTTTTCTGACCTATACCAGCACCCCACAAATGTAGTTTACAGACATATATGTACATAAGAATTTTTTTAATTACAGAAAGAGCAATACACAATGGGCTTAGTAAAGGCAGCAAAAATCTTTTCTAGGGCTGTGTGTATATATGAATCATGTACACGTCTGGGGAAGTCAGAAAAGGGCTTTGGATCTTCCCTGGATCTGGACTTAAGGATTGGTTGTGAACCACCATGTGGATGTTGGGAATAAAACCCAGTCTCTGTTAGCGTATTTTTTTAGCATATTGTTTTATTTGGGTTCTTATATCTACCACCCCAATCTCTCCCAACACTGTCTGTAGAAGAGACAGAAGATTAGAGGGGAAAGACAGTATAGGTCTTTTTAGACTACTTCCTCTTGATTAGGGTTGTTAGGTTCTGTGGGGCAAGTCCAATCCTAGTTATCAGGGTACTTCCAACTTCTCCTAAAACTGCAACCAGGAACAGCTGGGGAGAGCAGCAGCCTGTTCTTTGGTATGCTTTTGTTCTTCTCTGGGCTCTGGCATTCATACTCTCTCAAGAGTCCCCAGAATTTCAAACATGAAATTGCTGTCTGCAGCTGGCAAAACCATGCTTCTGCAGCGCATGAGGCAAATCATAGCAGCTCTGGACAATCTGAAGCAGCCCCATAGCCCACACCTGGGATTAAAACAAAAACAGGTTGGAGAAATGGCTCAGGGGTCCTGAGTCCAATTCCCAGCAACCTAATGAATGGTGCCTCCTAACCATCTATAATGAGATCTGATGCCCTCTTGCCTTCAGACACAAATACAGGCAGAACACTGTATAAATGAATAATAAATAAATCTTTTGTTAGGAAAAAAAAAAAAAAAAAGGAAACATTCAGGTAACTGGGTTTTTAAAGAAACCAAAATTCTTACTACAGTCTTCTCTGAGAACAATAAGTGTTTTTTTAATTGCTGAACCATCTGTCCAGCCCCCAAAAGCTCCTTTTTTTTTTTTAAAGAGGTATTTATTTATTATGTATACAGTGTTTTGCCTGCGTGTGTACCTGCACCCCAGAAGAGGTCACCAGATCTCATGGTTGTGAGCCACCATGTGGTTGCTGGCAATTGAACTCAGGACCTCTGAGCCATCTCTCCAGCCCCCTAAGAGCCTTCTATACCTTTCAAAATAACAATAGGAGTCCTATCCCTTGAGTCCATTTATCTGTCACATGAACTGGTTTTCAAGTATCAAACTATGCCAGTATTTCTAAACCCATCTTGGTCATGGTGAATGATTTTTTAATGTGTTCTTGAATTGAATTTTCTAATATTTGGTTGAGGATTTTTCAGTGTAAATTCAAGTAAATTGGTCTGTAATTTTTCGTTGTTGTTGTTGTATCACTATCTGTTTTTTGTTTCAGTATAATATTACCTTCATAAAAAAGTTTGGTAATGTCCCTCTCCTGCTTTATAGTTTGAGAAGCATTGATTTTAGTTTTTTTGGGGGGGTGGTAAAATTTGACAGTAAATCCATCTGGACCAGAAATATTTAATTACTGCTTCAATCTCATTTTAAAACTTTTAATCTCATTATAAAACTTTTAATTATTCATCTCATCTTGGTTTAAATTTGGTAGGTCATGTACATTTTCAGGTTTTCCAATTTAATAGAGTATATATTTTGAAGAGAAGGCATAATGATCTTCTGAATTTCATTGGTATGTGTTATAATATCCCTTTTTCATCTCCAATTTTACTAATTTGAGTCTTTGGTTAATTTAGCTAAGGGTTTGTCAGTTGTGTCTTTTCAAAGAACCAACTTTGTTGCATTGATTATTTGTAATATTTTTTCGTTTCATTAGTTTCTTCCCTGGTCTTAATGATTTATTTCTGTCAACTGATTTGGGGGTTTGCTTTTCTTTTTCTAGGACCCCAAGATGCATCCTTAAGTTACCTTTCACTCTGATTCATTGATTCATTCATTCATTCATTCATCCATCCATCCATCCATCCATCCATTCATTGTGTGTATAGTGTTCTGCCTGCATGTGTGCCTGCAGGCCAGAAGAGGGCACCAGATTTCATTTGCAGATAGATACGAGTGTGTGGTTGCTGGGAATTGAACAGCCAGTGTGCTCTTATCTTCTGAGCCATCTCTCTAGCCCTCTCTCATTTCTTGATGTCTGTAAGCTATAACCTTTCCTCTTAGGACTATTTGCATTAAATTTGTTTTTTTGCTATAGCCTTCATTTCCATTTGATTCTAAGAACTTTTGATTTTTTTTTTTTTTTTGTAAAAGGAAATAACTGACTTTTCATTTTCAAATTGGTTTTTAAATATTTTTGTTTGCGGTGTATATGGGGAGAGGTGGTTGTGCATGTGAGTAAAGTTGCCCAAAGCCCAGAACAGAGTGTCAGATCCCTTAGGACAGGAATTAGAGGCCATCGCTGTGAGCCTCTCTGTGCTGGGAACTAAACTCAGGTATTCTGTAGGAGCAGTTTGTTCTCGTAACCACTGAGCATCGCTGCGGCCCTTCAGAGACCTAGTCATTCTTCATGACTATGTTTAGTCTCCTTAAGCTATATATTCACTAGGATTTTATTTGCTCTTGACTTGTTACTCCATTGTGATCACATACTATACAAAAAGTTATTTCAGTTTTCCTGTATTTGTTGAGGCTTACTTTTTGTCGAAATGGTCTATTTTGGAGAAAGTTACACCATGGGAAAGGTCATTACTGTCACAGGAAACTTAATATAAATATTTCCAAAATGTTGAGTTTACTGGCCATTTGATTTTGGTTAGTTGGTTTTTGTAGTACCAAAGATTGAAATAGTCACTTAATTATAGCCCTAGTTCTCGTTAAATATTTTATTTTAAAATATAGTTTCATTGAGCAGCCCAGACTGATATTCAGCTTACTCAGTAGCCCAGGCAGCCTGGAACTTACCACCCGCTGTAACTGTCTGAGTAGCTGGAATTATAGAGCTGTTACACAAGGCCTGGCTGATTAGTCTTTTTCAGTGGAGAAAAGTTACATTAGAATTTGTATATAAATTACCATAGCTGTGGTTTTTAATATATTCAAAGACTTCCCAGAACCTAAGACATATATACTGTTGTTTTTGTTTTTGTTTTTGTTTTTTCTGTCCATAACTAAGATAGTTTTATCAAGTAAGAGACTACTGGTAATTAATAATAAATAAAATATAATATATTATGCCAAAGTTATTTAAAAATTATTAATTGCCCCAAGTGTGGTGCAAGCCTTTAATCCTAGCACTCAGATGCAGAGGCAGGCAGATCTTTTAAAGTTCAGAGGCAAGCTGGTCTAGAGAGTTCCAGGGCTACATAGTAAGGCCTGATCTCAAAAACAAAACCTTTACTACTTGTTTCCCATTTCATATTTTGAAACAGCAGCTGTACTGTAGGTAGACTGAAGCATGGAAGGTGAGAGAGACGGATAGTCACAAAGACAGAGAGAGACTGAGACTGCCTGCCTGCCTGCCTTCTAGCTCCCAGGCTGCTCTTGAATTTGTGCTGTGTAGCTGAGGTGGTTTTTACAACCCCTGATCCTTCTGCTGCTGCCTCCCAAGGGCTAGGAATGCAAGCCTACACCATGCACATGGCCACATGTCTGTCTGTTTCTTAGGGTGCCCTGTTGAACTTCGGATGTGAGCTTTTCTGAAGTGGACCTTTTGTGGTATAATCTTGATTAACCAAAGAGCAAGTCCTCTCTAAGGAACCACAACTTTTGGTACAGGGGAAACATTCTTCCAGTTGGAATCTTAAAATCTTTCCTCCATTCTTAAAATTGTGATTTTTTTCTCACAGGTTATCTGAAGAACATGCTCAACTTGGGAAAAATACTTTGTCATCTGTTTTACCCCAATGCAGAGACTGTAAATTCAAGAACTTTAATCAGCAGAGACTTGCCAAGGGTGGGGCTGAGAGATACTGGTGTAAATGTCAGTTACTGAAAGGAAACTGGTTGTGTTCATGGCTGTGAAGAATTACTCTTAGTGACTGAAAAGCCATTTTTTATTTGCAGATTTTGTTTTTATTTGGGGAAGATTGTTTTTATAAAGCCTACAGAAATCTGTTTTGGATTAGTTTCCAAGTTGAGGTTGAGCTTACATGCTGATCTTGAATTTCATACAAGAACAATAAACTCGCTCATTGCCCTTTTGCACTCATCCTCCCCGTTCTGTCGGTAGTAACTTGGCCTGGGATGGATACGGCGGGCAGAAGCTTGAGACTGAGAACGCAGTGCCTGACATCAGACTTACTGTGTCCTTTTATCCTGGTTGGCAGGAATATATGGTTTACAGGAAGCATACCTACATGAGGCTAGATGGCTCATCCAAGATCTCAGAGAGACGGGACATGGTTGCCGATTTTCAGACCAGGTAACATTAATGGCAATTACAAAAGTTCTTCTTTTAACTTTTCTCTGGTGCTTTAAATTATGAGTTGTTTTGTTTTGTTAAGCCACTGCATCTTAGGTTATTAAGCAGTCAGGATAGCATACCTACCTTTTGCATGTATGTATTGATAGATTTGTTCCTATGTGCTTGTGGAGGTCAGAGGTCGACATTACAGTTTTTCCTCTCCAAGTTGCTCTCCCCTGACTCTCACTAAACCTGACCGTCACTGATTGGACAAGAGTGGTGTCTTACGGTTTTATTGCTGTGAAGAGACACCATGACCAGGGCAACTTTAAAAAGGAAAACATTTTATAATCGGGGCTGGCTTATAGACTCAGAGGCAACTCTTAAAAAGGAAACATTTGATAATTGGGGCTGGCTTATAGACTCAGAGGTTTAGTCCATTATTGTCATGGCGGGAAGCACGGTGAGAGTTTTACATCTTGATCTACAGCCAGCAGGGAGAGATTGTGTGTCATACTGGGCATAGCTTGAGCATATATGAGACGTCAAAGCCCACCCCCACAATGACACACTTCCTCCAACAGGGCCACACCTACTCCAGCAAGGGAGTCTGTGGGGGCCGTTTCTGTTCAAACCACCAGAAGTAGCTAGATAGCAAACTCTAGCTGTCCTTCTGTCTTGGCCTGTCCAGCTCCGGGGTTGCAGGTGTGCCCGCCACATTCAGCTAGTGCCCACTGTTCTAAGAATTTGTAAATCTGCGTGCAGTGACTCAGACAAAAGAAGGAGAATATGAAACAGTATGGCTGTGTAGCTCTGGCTGTCCTAGAACTAGCTCTGTGAGGCCAGGCTGGCCTTGAGTTTGCAGTAACCCTTGGTTTCTTCCAGAATGCTAGGATTACAGGGATGAGTTACCATACCATTTTTTTTCCTCACTCCACCAGTGCCTACTGTTTAGGAAAGTAAAAGTGTTTTCTTTTCTTTTTCTTAAGGGTGAGAGTAGAGATGTGGAATCACAGATAGTTTATGCTGACCCTATACTCTTGATATCCCTTGCCTCCACTTCTGGTGTGCTGGGATTACAGGCCTTGCTACTACAGCAATAAAAAGATTTCTGAGTGTGAAAGGATCCCCAAAGAGGAGAATATCAATGTCTATGAAGAAAAATGTTCGCAAAACTGCATTAGGCTAAAGACGTAGCTTAGAGGTAGAGTGCTCACTTAGCGTGAGAAGGACAAGTGCCAGCAGTAACTATTTCTAAGAGTTTGCTTTGGGTTGATTTTTTATTTGTTTTTGCATTTCGTTTCCTCTGAGCTTTCTATTTTTCGTCTAATATTGTAGATACAGAACAGTGTGGCAAATTGCAGTGGTGTTCTGTCTGTTCTGTTCGTAGCTCTCAGTCACTGTCCCTTTCCCAGCTGCTAGGAGCCTGTGAAATTTCAAATATACATGTTAAATGTTGGGGGTTTACAGGAGCCATTACTGCCCTGTGTGCTGCTGCTTATTGTGCTTAATCGGAGTGTGGCGACTGCTCTCTCAAAAAGAAAGCCAAATTCTTTTGCTGATAGGTCTGTTAAAATCCCATTCTTAATGTTCTTCCTTGCATTTGAGGAATTGAGAAATGTGATAGCCTGGCTAGAGAGACACTAGAGTGGTTAAGAGCACTTGCTGTTCTTCCAGAGGACCTGGGTTCAGTTCTCAGCACCAGAGGGTGGCTCACTGTAGCCTTTAACTTCAGTCCCATTTAAGAATCTGACAGTCTTTTCTGGCCTCCTAGGGCACTGCATACACTTGGTGTGCAAACTTACATATATGCTAACCAGGTTTTGTTTCATTTCGCTTTTGTTTTTGTTTCGTTTTTCAAGACCAGGTTTCTGTGTGTAACAGTCTTGGCTGTCCTGGAAATCACTTTGTAGCTAAGGCTGGCCTTGAACTCACAGAAATCCCCATGTGTTCTGCCTCCTGAGTACTGAGATTAAGGTTGTGTGCCATCATGCCCACCCTAAGGCTAATACATATTTTTAAGTTGAGAAAACACAAATTTAAGGGAAATAATTTACATCTTATAGAAGAATGGTTCTGTCCGAGTGTGTTGGCGCATGCGTGTAGTCCCACCACTTGGAAGGCAGAGGCAGGTGGATCACTGTGAGTTCAAGGCCAGCCTAGTCTACAAAGCAAGTCCAGGACAGCCAAGGCTACAGAGAGAAATCCTGTCTTGGGGGCGGGGGGGGGGGGGGGGGGGGGGGGGGGGAGACTGGTTCCCATTTTCTGGACTGGTTAGTATTTGTCTTTTTAGTTCTTGAGAAGAAAGCTAAGCACCCAGCTATTTATGTTTATTACTTTTATTTCCATTTTATCTATCATTTTACTTGTTTGTTTGCTTTCTTGAGACAAGGTCTCATGTAACACAAACTACCTTTGAATGGCTGATCCTCTTGTTTTGTTTGAAGCAGGGTCTCACTGTAGCCTGAATTGGCCTCAGATCTCTAATGTGTTGACATCTTGTGACTGAGTTTACAGCTGTTCTAGCTGATCCAATACCATTAAGAAGGGTGATTGGGGAGAGAAAGAAAGTCAAAGAGGGTGTACGTGTTTGTGTGTATGCATGTACTCGAAGGCCTTAGGCCAGTGTCAGGTATCTTCCTCTGTGTCACTCTTCAGTGACAGGAGACAGGATTTCTCAGTGAACCAGGAGCTCACTCTTAGGTTAGCTGACCAACAAGCCCTGGGCTCTACCTGTCTCCGTCCACCAGGCCTGGTGCAGGGATTACAGAGGTGTCACTGTATGGATGGTAGGGAATTTGAACTCAGGTCATCATCTTCATGCTCGCTCAGCCAGCTCGTATGAATTGAGCCATCTCTTCAACCATTTCTTTCAAAGTTAGGATCTTTTTTTTTATTTGTTTTTTTGTTTGTTTGGTTGGTTGGTTTTAAGGTCTTGATATGCACCCCAAGTTGGCCTAGAACTCACGGTTGTTTTCCTGCATCAGGCTCCAGAGTGCCAGAATTATAGGCATGAACCATCATACTCAGTTACTCTCCTAATTAACTTAATAAGAAAAGGACATTGAGCAGGCCTGGTAGTGCCAGTAGCTTTGAAAACATTCCTGTAGGGTCTGTTAAGAGCAGTTCTTGCCAAGGATCTCAGTTTGAGTTTGAGCACTCACATGGCACCTCACAACTGTCTTTAAGTACTGTTCCACAGGTCCCAGTGCCCTCTGCTGGCCTCAGGGCACTGTCAGCTAAGAAGACATTCTCAGCTTATAAATCTGAGTAGCATCTTAAAATAGAGAAAAAGACCAGGTGTTTTTCAAAACAAAAGGCATGCCTTGCTAAATATTTTCATTATTATTAGTGAAAAGACATCAAAAGAAACAAATTGTAGTTTCAACTCAAAAGCCCTGTGGCTCAAAGGTCAGCCAGAGTAAACAAGAGCTCCTATAAAAAGGCATTTACATTCCCTTCATACAAGACTTATTTATGAGGAATCCTTCCAGGAAAAAGTCTGACTGAGACTAAAGATTATTTGGCCAGGATGTCCTGGCAGTGTTAAGAACACGTGACCAGTAAGTGATCCTAGGAGCCATTCACCAAGTCTTTGCTCTGTGATGAGTTGTCCTTTGCCTCCCTTCCTCCTGCCCTTGACCTTTACCAGATGGATCCCCACTCATCTCCCTCCATCCCAGTTATCTGAGCAGTTTGGGTAACCCTTTGCAAAGGGATTTCTTGTGTGTTTTCTACATGGTGATAGTATGCCTTTTCAGTCACTCAGGAAGCCTTTGCTCCTATCTATTCATGCCTACCACTGTTTGGTATTTTGGTGCAAAGGGAACTTAAGTAGTGGCCATTTAAAAAGTGAGAGCGAGGCCAAGGTGCGTCTATGCAATGTGGGGTTTCATAGACTCCTTTATAGACAGTCCACCCCACCCCACCCAGCCAAGAGCTTGCCGGTCAGCATACCCTGTGTGTGGCTTCTCTCCATTCTCTCCAGCCCCTAGAGGGCAATCAAGTTACACTGTTGCTGTCTAGGGTTTTGTCCTGTCTAATCAGAACTCTTTAAAACATCCCTAGATGATAATAGAACTTCCCAGCAGTTGTAGATATTTTGTTTATAAATAATCTGACAACATAGTCCAGAATGGAAGCTAATTTCTTTGATAATTACAGCTGAAGATTTGGCTGATCCTTATTTTTTGTGTTTAAATTACATTGGTTGTAGACAGAGTTGGGCTATATAAAATGCACCTTATCGGAAGCTATCTTTTCAGTATATAATTGAGATCCAAAAGAAGCATTTTCACCCTGGAGCTGGTGGTGATAGCTTTTAATTCCAGCATTCTGGAGATAGAGGCTTCCATGGCAAGTTTGAGGCCAGCCACAGCTCCATAGCAGCACATGTTCCGTTGCCTCCTGCCTGCTTTCCTGTCACATACTCAGTTACTTTCCCTGTCGCCCACGTGGGGTTGAGATGGGAGGCTTCTTGGGGAATTGCCCTCTAAAAGCCCCAGGCATTTGGTGGATATCACACAGGTGTTACAGTAGAAAAGGAAGTTATGGAGCCAGAGCAGTCTCCGGCTCGTGTGAAATATTAGGGCATTCTTCAGACATTAGTTGGGCCCTAAAAACTTGAGTCAATTTGTTGACAGGGTTTCTCTGGGTAGCCCTGGTTGTCCTAGACTTGCTCTGTAAACCAGGCTGTTTATGAACTCACAGATTTGCCTACCTCTGCCTCCTCAGTGCTAGGATTAAGGCTTGCACCACTCTCAGCTTCATAGTCAAATTTTATTTGAAACCGTATTGGCATTCTTCTGAGGACCTGTAAAGTTCCAGGTTTTCGTTCACATAAGCCAGTATCCATGGGAAATATGCTTGCAAACTGGCAGGTGCCTCAGAGTTTTTGTTGTTGCTGTTAATTGCTTTGTATTTTAATAATAAAAATGATGTTATAAATTAAGTAAAACTCTGAAATATTGAAATGGATGGTGAATTCTAAGTTAGAAAGTAAAACAGAAAGCCTGGCATAATGGTCACACCTGTAATCCCAACATTCAGGAGGCTGAGGCAGCAGTATTACTATGAGTCTAAAGCCAGCTTGGGCTACAAAGTAAGAACCTACATCAAATAAGGAGAATGAAACGCCGTTAAGCTTCCAGTGTTCCTTCCAGCTCCAAACCACCTCTCTTGGGTGACAAGTGTCTTACTGGCCTGGAGCTTACTGTTTACACCCGGCTGCCCTCTAACTCCCAGAAACCAACCTTCCTCTGCCTCCAGGTGTATATATAACACCACAACTGCCAAATGTGTGTGTGTGGGGGGGGTGTTATTGTTTTGGTTGGTTGGTTGGTTTTTTGTTTTCCCGGACAGGGTTTTGTAGCGTTGGCTGTCCTGGAATTCACTCCGTAGGCCAGGTCCACCTGCTTCTGCCTGCTGGCATTAAAGGCATAAAGGTGTGTGCATACCACTACACAGCGCGTGTATGCGCATATATATATATATATATATATATATATATGATTTATTTATTATGTATACACTGTTCTGGATGCATGTGAGCCTGCACGGCAGAAGAGGGCACCAGATCTCCTTACAGCTGATTTTGAGACACCATGTTGTTGCTGGGACCTTTGAAAGAGCAGCCAGTGTGTTTACCACTGAGCCATTGCTCCAGTCCCAGGTATATTCTTTCAATAAACATACCAAGACACTGTCACACCAAAAAAAAAAAAAAAAAAAAAAAAATTATTTTGAGGAAAAAAGGAAAAGATAATAAAATAAAATTCAAGGATAAGCTGATAAAACTTTTCTGGGAGTACAGAGCTTTTAATTGATTGTTGGCAAACTAGGGTCCCCAAGATACAGTTTGATGTCCATGGTATAGGTTTTCTGAATACAGATAGTGGGCCTGTCTAGCTTTTAAATCCTGTCTAAGGTTTAACCCGGTACTTATTTCAAAATAGTTTCTTCACTGACAGTCATGTCTGTGAATATGTTATCAGTTAACTCACTGTGACTATGTTTGTAGTAAGAATAGCCGCCTGTAGGGTTTAGAGCTCTTTAATGTCCCTGGCTGTTTTTGTTTGTTTGCTTGCTTACTTGTTTGTTTGTTTTCCTCTCTTTTCGGGGGGGACTTGGGGTGGTGGTGGAGACCACTTCACTGTTGTAACCCTAGCTGGCATTAAACTCACAGAGATGCTTCTGTTTCAGGAATGTGCCACCACACCCTTTTACTGAAACCCATGTATTAAAACTTATTTTAAAGCCAAGTGTGGTAGAAGTCCAGGACAGCCAAGGCTACGCAGAGAAAACCTGTCTTGAAAAATCAAAACTCATTTTATATTATGATTTAGTGCTTTTGTGTCTAAAATGTCAACAGTTATATTTACCCTTATGTTAGTGTCCTAGAGTAACTTTGTGTGTGCTCTTTTTCTTTAACCTTTTTGTTTGTTTGTTTGTTTGTTTGTTTGTTTTGTTTTTCAAGACAGGATTTCTCTGTGTAGCCTTGGCTGACCTGCACTCACTTTGTAGACCAGGCTGGCCTCGAACTCAGTGATCTAACTGCCTCCCTGAGCACTGGGATTTCAGGTGCCCAGCTAACTTATTTTTATTTATTTATTTTTAATGCATCCAACATGTGTCAAACTGACTTCATCACCAAAGATGGGTATTGGAGCTGGAGAGGTGGCTCAGTTGTTAAGACCACTGGTACTTTTCCAGAGGTCCGGGGTTCAATACCAGCACCTACTTGATGGCTCACAATCGTCTATAACTGTACTCCCGTAGTATCAGATGCCCTCTTCTTATGTGCAGATATATGCAGACAAAACACCCATATACCTAAAATAAAAATTAAATCTTAACTGGGCCTGGTGGCACACCCCTGTAGTCCCAGCACTTGGGGAGGCAGGGGCAGGCAGATATCTGTGAGTTTGAGACCAGCCTGGTCTCCAAACTGAGTCCAAGATAGTCAGGGCTTCTCAGAGAAAGCCTGTCTCAAAAAGGGGGTGAGGGGAGGATTAAGTCTTTAAAAAGGATGAGTATAGATTGCAGGTTGAAGAAAGCCATGTGTACTGAGTGTCTAATTATGGTTCCCATTGCATACAGGAAGAAAGTAACAGCTTGATTTATAGGGCCTTCACGTTTTTACTGGTATCTTTTTTATAGATTGTTAGAATTGTTCTGAAGTGGAAACATGAATAGGAAAGGTTATCATGGTCTATGCTTAGGTTATCTGCAGGCACCAGGCTACAGTTGAACAACTATTTGTTTATAAAATAAACATTACAGTGAGAAGCCCTTATGATCTAGCTTCTGCCTTTTTTATTTGGTAAATAATTTCTTGCCTAATAAGTGATGTAGCATCTGCTGCTTTGTAATTCTTTCTTTAAAAGGACTTAGAGTATAAAAGGAGTCAAAATTATATCTAACTGTTTCTACGATATGAGTTGGTCTTATCTAAAGTATGTCCATATTCTAAATATCTTCAATGGATATTTAATCAGTTTAGTGCACTGAAGTCATGACAGGCGGAATTCCTGAGGTATGCTTAATTTTCTGAGTTGTGTCATCTTAAAGTGAGTACTTTAAGGGCCAGTGGATGGCTCAGTGGGTAACAGCTTTTGTTTTGCCAAGCTTTCAGAATTCCCTGAAAACTGACCTCTGACCTCTAGTCATTCAGTGTGGTACACGTGAGTCTGTGTGCTTGTGTGTGCTTATCCCCCAGCCCCTAACATGTTCTGATTTATTTGCCTCTGCATAATCTAGTAATACTTTGACTAGTTAAAAATTGGGATCTGGTGAGGTGGCTCAGTGGTTAAAAGCGCCTGCTAAGAAGGCTAGGTCACCTGAGCTCATTTTCTGGAACCTAGGGTGGAATGAAAGAATTGACTTCTGGAAGTCATCATCTGACCTGCACACACACATGCATGTGGCACAAGCACACACACACACTCACTCTCTCTCTCTCTCTCTCTCTCTCATAATAATAATAAATACTTTTTAAATAGGGCTACCTTGGTGGCTCATGTCTTTAATCTCAGCACTGGGGAGACAGAGGCAGACAGATCTCTTGAGTTTGAGGCCAGCCTTGTCTACAGAGACTTCCGGGGCTACACAGAGAGACTTCGTCTCAAAAATTTAAAAAAAAAAAAAAAAGGCTATTGGGAGGCTAGAGGCTAGGAGTTTTTGTTCATTCAGTAACATGAAAACCTGAGTTCAGATCCCGGTATGAAAGCACTTTGCCTATAACGCCAGTGGTGAGAAACCAGGGACAGGGGGATTCCTGCTGCTTGCTAGCCAGCTGGCCTAGACAGTCCCTGCGCTGCAGGTTCACCGAGAATGCGTGTTTCACAATACGGACAAAAGAGAGAGAAGACTCCTAATATGGAATCTGGCCTCCACATGCAGGCGCGCGCGCACACACACACACACACACACACACACACACACACACATACACACACACACACACACACACACGCACACAAACCAAAAGCAGTCTGGGCATGGTGACACATACTTTCCTCAATCCTAGCACTCAAGCAGAGGCAGGGGACTCTCTGTGAGTTCAAAGTAGCCTGGTACGTAATACATAACAAGTAGTACGTAACAAGTTCCAGGCTACATATTTAAAACCTTGTCTCAAGAGAAAAAAGACATGCTAATGGACGTACTAGGTTTAGCAATGTGTCCCTATAATCTGAGCATTTGGATGAGAGAAGCCAGAAGACCAAAAATCCAGGGTCATCCTCAGCTATGTAGAAAGCTCTAAGCTAGCCAGGGATACAAGGTGTCTCAGGAGAGAGGAGAAACGCATAGCTCAGGGCTAGAGTGCTTGCCAAGCACGCACAGGTTCCTCCTGCGCTCAGGAGCACCACAAGAGCGAAGTACATGTTGCAGAGTGTGAGGTCCGTCTGTGAAAGAACGGCTTGCACTGGCCTATCTCAAGAAGGCATCAGTCAGATGCTGTAGTCACCAGCACTCCAACCCTAGATTCTATTTTTAGAGACTCCTCTCTGTGCAATCTCACGTTGCATTTTTTTTTTCCTTTTCCTCTTAACATGTCTTCTCCCTTTTCCTTAGGAATGACATCTTCGTGTTTCTGTTAAGCACACGAGCTGGAGGACTGGGTATCAACCTCACAGCTGCAGATACGGTAAGTGATGAAAACGTGCTACGTTGAATGTCCAGATCTCTACTATAAACATGTAATTCATCGAGCATTTTACCTTTCCTTTTGGTTTTTCCTATCCATTCTCTTTGAATGATTTCTTTACACATTAATGCAACAGAAAATGAATGAATTGCTTACTGTGTGTCAAGTACTTTCCTGATAGTTGAGATAGAGCAGTGAAAATAAACAAATGGGAAGAGGGAGTCAACCGGGCAATCCAATTAGATTTGTTTGAGGAACTGTAGTAACTAAACAAATGGAAAGGATTGTTTCATTACTGAAATACCTGATTTCCTTACTGGAAAAGATAATGTTTTTGTGTTCTAAACTCAAGAGCTGTTTGAGTAGCTGCAATGAGAATTTTGGTTTCTTTGAAAAACAACAACAACAACAACAAAAAAAAAAACGTAGAAATATTCTAAGAACATGTTTTTGTGGGCTAGAGAGATGGCTCAGTGGTTAAGAGCCCTGGCATTCTTCCTGAGGACCCGGGTTAAATTCCCAACACCCACATGGCAGCTCACAGCTGTCTAACTCCAAGATCTGACACAGACATACATGCAAGCAAACTACCAATGCATATAAAATAAGAATACATTATTTTTTTAAAAGAGCATGTTTTTCCTTTAACCCTAGTTGTGAGGATATGGGACTGCTTTGCAGTGGCTGGCTATGCTTTGCTTGGTGCTCTAGCAAAGGCATGGTTTTGCCAGCTGCATATAGTTTTTGTGATTGTGTGATATTTGGAATTCTGGAAATTTTTCAGAGAGCATATAAATGCCAGAGCCCCAATAGGTGCTGTCATGATTGTTGGTCATTCAAGGGGGTTGGTTGCAATTTGTTAGTGATGCTCAAAGAAGAAAGAAATTATATTTAAGGATCTCTCCCCCCCTCCTCCCCTCTCTTCTCTTCTCTCTTTCTCTCTTTCTCTCCCATCTAGTGATAGGGGGTGAAACCAGGGGAAGACAGGGTGAAAAGAAGAAGCCACAAAGTAGCAAAGGCCAGCTATAGATAGAAATGACATTGATAATTAAATTAAATAAAATAAATCGTATTCTTTCATCCTTTCATGCCGTTCTCTTGGTAAGAATACTTCAACCTCTGAAAGGAAAAAGAACTTTTTTTTTTTTTTTTTTTAATAAATCTTAGCATTATTCCATGGATTCAATTGTATTTAGTAGCAGTCATAGTAACATTTAGATTGGGATGCGTAAGTAGGAAATGTTTTGTAAAAGTCATGACTCTAAAAATGGCACTCAGTGTGGCTATTGTGGTTCCTCTGAAATCTGAGCATCTAAGTTCCCACAAGCATGAGGAAGGTGCAAGTTCATGAAAGCACAGAAAAATGCGGAACAGGATCAAGAGATCTAAGGAAATTCATAGTATCAGATCTGAAATTAGATCCCATGTGTCAGTCTCCATTCCTAAATTAGGCTCACTTTTTAAAATGCATTTTACAGCATGATCGCAACCCCTCTTCCTTCTCTTCTCCTAGTCCCACATTCGCACACACACACACTCCATTTCCCCATCCTCAGAGAGAGGGGAGGACCCATTGGTACTAACCGACCCTGGTATATCAAGTCACAGGAGGAGTAGGCGCATCCTGTTCCACTGAGGCCAGACAAGGCAGCCCAGCTATATGGGAAGGGGACCTAAAGGCAGGCAGCAGAGTCAAGGACAGCCCCTCCTCTAATTGTTAGGGAATCCGCATGAAGAAAACGCTTTTTCTCTAATTACCTTGGTGTTCTCAAACTATATGCCTCAGAGAATGAAAATCAACTTCTACGGGAGTGCTAATTATCATAAGATTCAACCTTACCTTGCTTTTTGCCAAGTGGGACAGGGCATGAGGGCCTAAGGACTGTTGGCATAATCTGGGTAGAGCACACTAACCTGCAATCTTGTGGAAGGCTGGCTCTGGTACCGTGTATTGTTCATGTGGTTACCCACATCTGTCCTATTACATGACAGAAAATTGCCCTTGTCCTGTTTGTTTGAGTTTGGTTTTTATGTCGTATAGAACCAACAGTTACACATTCATCAGTTTGTCCTACCTGGTCGGTCTTTCAAGCTTATCACAGTCCCTAGCCATATACCTCTTGATCCAGATCCATTCTTGGCTCTGCCAACATTCTAATACAGCTTGTCTTTACTGAATGTGCTACTTAAAACTCCTATCCATAGCTCACAAGCCTCTTACACTTACAGCCTGATGGCCAGATCCCTTTCCCTCTCAGAAGTATATACACACACACACACACTTTTGTTTGTGTTTCCCTGTGTAGCCTTGGCTGTCCTGGACTCACTTTGTAGACCATGCTGGCCTTCAACTTACAGCAATCCACGCCTCAGCCTCCCAGAGTGCTGGGATTACAGGCATGCACCACTGCTCCCAGCTCGACTTATAATTTTAGCGTATACCATTACTATAGTACACTACTGTGTTTCTTACCTGAGACTATATCCTCATGACCTGAGCTACCTTTTCTACCTAGTAAGCTTCTGTTTGTATTCAAAATCCTAGTCCAATGTCATGTTTCTTCCTACTTCCTCCCTTTACCCACGTCAATCATGTCACATTATAAGTAATATTTATACAGGCTACGCTTTGTCCTACCTCATCAGTAGAAAGGAAGCCCTTTTTCGAATACCTGGGCCAGTTCCTGCATTTGTCCATTCCCTCATTTAACAAATGGTTAATGTGTATCAGGCAAGGGCCTGGCACTGTTTTAGGTACTAAAAATACAGCATTCAATAAAATAAAGTTCTATTTTTTTTCTAGTGATTAATTGCTAATTGATATAGTATAAACAGTTACAAGAATTTAAATGTTATGATGAAAAATACAACAAACAGTAAAAGTGGTAGAAGGACTCATGTTTCTGTTTCATATGGGATGTGAAGGTCTCTCTGAAAAGAGTGAGAAAGCAAGCCAAGAGTTAGTCTGGCAGAAAAACACTTCAGGCAGAGGAGAGAGATGTAGGACCCTGGATTAAGAACCTGGTTGGCACCAGGCAGTGGTGGCGCATGCCTTTAAACCTGGCACATAGGAGGCAGAGACAAGGGGATCTCTGTGAGTTGGAGGCCAGCTAGGGCTACATGAAGAAACCCTGTCATGAAGGTCAGGGGGTTGAAATCTGCTTAGTTGGCATAATGACGTAGAGGGTGAGTAGAACAGAATTAACACACAGGCAGTGAAGGAGTGCAGAATGTCACACAAGCAGACCATGCAGGGCTTGGTAAGACATAGTAAGACAGATCAAGGAGTATAAGAATTTGAACAAAGGATTATCATGGTCTAGCTTTGGCGTTTTATTTTATTTTATTTTATTTTATTTTATTTTATTTTATTTTATT